>NC_053429.1:6730056-7331884 GCF_007990345.1 Gossypium hirsutum
CGGTATTTTGTGGATTTTTGAAATTTAAAATCATTATGGATTGGAGTGAGATTAGCTTCATGACTTTTTTATTTTTCTGAATGTTATAATCAATATCGATAATAACAGTAGGAATAATCGTAAAGTTATAAAAAAGAAAAGTTAGAACACACATAGGTTATACGTGAAAAACCCTTATCGGAAAAAATACGAGTAGAGAAGGAGAAATTCACTATGTTGAAAAACACAAAATATAATAGAATTTTGACTACATCTATTTAAGGGTTAAACAACCCTATTATAGTCAATGTATAATAGAATAAGCATAGTCCTTTACAAAAGGAGTTTGGCCCTCGGTCCTTCGCCCCCATAGATCCCCCTATTTTGCCTTTCTATTTTATTTCTTTAACAAGTAACGAGATTCAGGTCAGATAACTCTAACATTGAAAGAAAAACCTAAAGCCCATAAGGACAAAATGAAGATTAAGTAATAATCACATTATCCAACACCATTCAGGTAGCCCAAACCAAAATCAAAAGAGCAATCATTACCTATGGACTGATGGATGAGACTGTGAGTAACCTCATTAGTCGATCAAGGAACAAAACGAAAAGCGATAAAATCAAAATCAATACAAAGTCTGCTAGCCTCCACAAGCTCCTTCCCTGTCGGTTGATCTCCAATGAATTAAAAAGACACTTAATGCCTTAAACATTTTTTTTGCCATAAAAAAGGAATTTCATTACCATAAGGGAAAAAAGATACAAACAAAACAAAAGGAAAGAAGTTGACAAAACTAGAGAAAAAGTTAAGAAATATAGAGAGTAGAACAAAGCTACAACTTAAGCCTTAAGCCATACAGGGAAAATTAAAGATGAAGACATGGAAGACCTTCTTTGTTCAGAATGTGAGTGTAATGCCCCAAACTCAACTCGATTCACGAGGCCTAGATTACGAGTGTTACTTCGTAAAGCTAAACCATTAACAAAAACATTTTGCAATTTCTCATTTCTTTCAGCTTGTTATTTGACATTTTAATTAGAAACTTATTGTATGAAAATAAGAGAAGTAACTTAAAATAATCTTATTACAATAGACTTCACACAAATCTTTACAAAATGGAAGTTTATTTAATATAGACTCAAAAGGCGTATTCCTAGACTATGCCACATTTGCACTGTATGCATAATAGCCTATTCCGTCACCACTTTGGTGTACTATTAGCTTTGTCCCTTCAGGCGAAGTCTCATCTCAAGTACCTAAAAAGCAGTAACAAATCTTGTAAGTACATGAGTACTTAGTAAGCTTAACACAACAATACCTTGATGGAATAATTGGAATCTTATATGAACTATTGTGTCAACCATTATTCTGCATCATTGATTTCGAAAAATACAACTATAGTTTTATCACATTTTTATACGCCAGTTATCATGCTCTTGTCATATTCCATCTTTCTATCTAGTTAACTAAGGAATCCTTCCAAAACTTTCATAAATCTCTTGTCACATAATAAATTCTTTGCAGACATAGTCCACTTTCAACTACCATATCTTAACACATACTCTTATTTCAAATAGTTATTCAATAACATTTATTACGGGTGAATACATAAATGTTTGACGAATGCCTAGGTAGAACTAAATACCATCAATTTCATCTTCAGACATATCCTAGTTCAATACTATACATACTCATGTAGAATAGTACTACTAGACCATTCATACGAATTCCAGATTGTATTATGTCTAAATCCCCTAAATCAAGATAACACTAATTCAGTTTCAGAATAATTCTATAAGAAGATTCAATACCCCTTACTTTCCACATTTACAGATTTTCATAACGGATATTCTTTTTAACATACAGATACATATCTCTTTTTCATGAAAACCCTTAAAACTTATTCACTTTTAACTTAAAACATATCAATACCTCCTCTTAATCATACTTATTATAAAACTAAAAGGATTTACTCTTATATTACTATAGAGATAGACTTTCAAACACAAATTGTACCAGACATTCCTAACAGTTCATGCCACGTAAACATAACAGAACACGTCATACAGGCAATCATATAGAATCTCTTGTTTACTATCTCAGTAGGCTTCACAGAACACATCAAAGACAAACAAATGATATACCAAACGTGCTATTAATCTTTATTTCATAACACGTTCTAAAGCAATCTAATCAGAGTACCTTACAAAGGCAATCCATACAGAGTATGCCACAAAAGCGACCTATACAGAGTACGCCACAAAGGCGAGTCATTCAGAGTATGCCACAAAGGCTATCTATACAAAGTATACCACAAAGGTGATTTATTCAGAGTACGCCACAAAGGTTGATAAGATGCCATATAGGTATCCCAAAACTGTCGTATTTGCGATATGGATTTTCTTAAACTCACATTGAGTGAGGTTTGCCCATCACCGCCTTGAGACACGTAAAAAACCCCTATTAGATAAAATGTCATTCAATAGTTCTTTTTTAGAGTATGCCATAGCCATGAACTTTTTCCTTTAGAGTTTCATATCAAAGTTTGTGTTTACTGCCTCGACGAACTTTCTTATTTACCACAGTGGTGATTCAACTCACTTTACAAAATCTATAAACCAGACACATCCCAGACCCGAGATTTTAAAATTTCATGACACTATTCATACATGCCATAGAACTTCTTTTCAAGCAAATTAACTTATATCTTCTTTAATCATAACTTTATTCCTATAATTGTGTAAGTATCATAAATTTCAATTTCCAGTTTGATCACTTTCATATAGATATATTTCAGTATAAACAGTATACATGCAAGAGTTAGAGTAGAGACTCACCTGATTCTCACTTGTTGCAGTTCAAAACTTCAAATCTATATATCCATCTTGAACTAGTAGCAACCATTGCTTAGAAGGATAATTTCACTATTACTACTCTTGTACATACGAATTACTTTTCATATAACTCACTGACAATCTCATGTAGAAACTTTATACTTACAGTCTTACTATTCAATCACCACATACAAATTTACTCATCCAGAACTTAACATGCAGACCCAAAATACTTACCCTGATACAAAATAACTTCTGATCATAAAGGAATGATAGCTTCTAAATCATCGATGTAAGATACATTTAAACTTATGGAAGGTATTAATAAATACCACTTAAGGAAAATAAAGAAGAAAAAAGACCCTTTTAGAACTTATCTTTCACATATAAATATAACTAACTTGCTTAATGGAATTTAACAAGTGTCATACATTTCAATGGCCTACAGTTTCCGAGGGAAATATAAATAAGCACCTTCCTATCATAATTATCCAACTTGGTTATTTAGTTGATTTCAAACCACGTTACGTAAATCTAACTAGCACAGGATTCAAGACAAATTAGGCGTACTATACCTTTGGCAAATACTCATTCCATAATTACCCTTTATCAATTAACACGAACTTCTATTTAATGTAGCAAAATATCATGAAGTCAAATTCTTACTAACTCATGTGACGGTTACTATACGCTCGCACGTATACGCCAAAATAGTCATTTGGACGGATAACACTACGCTAGATAGGCTATTTATTGCTATACACCCAAAAATTTAAACCCGCCAAATCTGGAGTGTTACAGTGAGTGAATGAAGATGGTGGTTTTAAGAACCCATTCTTTTGGTAGCATCCCCTTTCTATATCCTTTGGCCACCCAATTGGCAACTTGATTTGTTGATTGTTTGACAGAAGAGAATACCACCTCTAGTAGATTTTGCTTTAACGTATCAATATCATCAGGGATTTTAGCAATTCTTCATTTTTTGTCCCCTTGAGATTTATATAGTAACCAATAACCTTCTTTGAATCTGACTCAACAATCAGCCTTTGAAAGTTCAACTCAATTGCCAACTTTAAACCCTCTTTAACAACATAGGCTTCAATTTGTAAGGCACTTTAAACATGCCCCTTTTTACCCATACTATTTAACACTTCACCATTAATTCCCCTAACAATAATCCAATAGCCCTTTTGTTGTTTTTTTAATGCTCCATCACGTTTCTCTTGAAAAAACTTTCTCGTGAGGCCCTCCAATTAACATCGGAACAAGAAACATTTTTATGGACTTTATTCTTAGATTGAAAAGAATCTAACACTTCATTTGAAGCAGAGTTAAGTTTACCAATAGTGCCTTTAATATCCACTTCCATTTTCTAGTGACACGTCACATCTACCTTTCCATATGTACCAAATTGTAAATGCCACTCGTACTTTATCTTCTACCAACAGTTGATTACAAGACAACACCTCAAAAAGCCAATCATCAAATCTACAATTTTATCTTTATCAATCTGAAGCCATTGTAACCAGCAAACTAAACCCTATAAGCTCGTTCACAGCCAAAACATATATGCTCAATAGACTCTTCGTCTTGTTGACAGATTAGGCATAAAGGTTGAGAAACAACTCTCCTTTTAAATAGATTTACAAATGTAACAATTGAATTAGTACACAACTTCTACAAAAAAATGCTTGATTTTGCTTAGGACCTTCAAACTCCAAAGAAGCTTCCAATGGTTTTTGTTAATTTACTTAGAAGAGGAAGGCTTCCAGGCTTCACCTTAAGGGAAAATTTCGTCAACTTAATATAACCAAATTTAATAGAGTAAGTACTTGTGTCACGGGTCACACAAAAAAGCCCGAGATCAAGGAACATTCTGATGCTCCTTCTTGTTCATTGGGGGTCATTTAGCCCGACAAGGCTAACCCATTGCTTGAAAGGGACTTAATGTCCATTTGCTTGGATCCTAGTTAAATTGTAAACACTTTAGTAACTTGTATTTTTATCAGGATAATTATTGTAAATCCTAAAGAACAAATATATATGGAGTTTAAATCTCTTAGCACTCTTTTATTGTAGATGGGAACTAAGCTCAGTCATTGATGGAATTTGATCTGTATCGTTGGATCTAAGGGAACTCAATTATAAATAAGGCCTTCCCCTTTCATTTGTATTCATTCCATTCTTGAGTTAAAGAATATGTTGAGAGCATTTACTTAAACACTTAGTGTGTGATATTTTTATTGTGACTTTTTTATTCTTTCGTTACTCTTTTCTCTTTCAAGTTTGCTTTGGTGCCTTAAAGAATTTTTGCGAGAATTCTCATTTTCGAAAGTAAGGAGTTATTCAATTCAAAAATAGGAATGAATTATTACATAAAAAGTTTACTTTAAAAGAACTTATTTATATGTATGTATCTTCGTTTGCTCTCTCTTTTTAAGTCATGCAGTTTAGTTAATGCAATTGTCAAAAAAATAATATAATAATATAATAAATATAAAGTTAGCTATGTTTTATCCTTCTTAACTAAAATCCATAACATTTTCTTCAAATAGAAAATAAAAAAAATTACAAAATCCATGTATTATATTTACTATCATTTTATAGATTTAAACATTAACAATAAATCAAATATATATGTTTTTTTTCAGTTAGATAAACGTTTTATTTCCTTTAGGCTTTAGTTATAGAGCAAGTTATAAGAGTATTTAAAATTTTCGAAAAAAAACTACAAGTAATTATATTGTAATTATATTGTTTTACGTTCGAAGCATTACTTTTGGGAAAATTTTTTATTTTAGACTCTATTAGTAAGATTAAGGACTTGACAAATGTCTTATAAAATATAATAAAATATTAAAAAATAAATACTAAAAACAAAAATACATGCTAATTTTTCAAAATTGCTAATTCTACCCATTACTTTTATTGAATTAAAAAAATATTTCATTTAAAATGATAATATTTTCCTTAATTCAAAATTTTCTAGAAAAAAACTTTAAATTGAAGCTTTTTTTTTCAAGTAAAACAGTAAGATCCACTTAGAGTCCCTTTGGATGGATGGTGCATTTGCCTTTGGTTAAGGTAAAAATAATGGTGACAGTAAGATTAGTTATTACAGTGATGAGATTAGATATTATGCGTGAGACAGAAAAAAACTAAACGCACTGCACTGAGACGCATTTTCCATCTAAAACTATCCTTAATATGCAAGAAAAAAAAAAGAACATCTTCCCGTTTTAAGCACCTGACCTGGCAATTAGCCATCAAATTTTAAGACTAAATAAAAATAAAAGTAGTTGATAGAATCCATAAATTAATTTAATATCAATTCGGTAAAAACATTATTTAAAATTAATTTTTAAAAGTTAATGGATATTAATATAATGTTATATTTATCTTTTACTATTTTCATTCGTTTAAAAATAAAACAACATAAACGTTTAAAGACTGAACTCAAAATAAATGAAAGTTTATTTATAACTACTTTACCTATAATTTAATTATTAATTTTTTTATAAATACAATTTTAATATTAAATTATTTTTATTCAAATCAAATATTATTATTTACGGAATATCCGAATTCATGAAAAATTCAAATTCAAAATATTAAATTATCTACCGAATATCCAAATTACAAAAAATTCGAACCCATTAAAATTCCTTTTCCAGATACTTTAAAATCAAATTAAAATAATTTTAAATAAAATTTACTCAAAAATATTACGTCAATACATTATATATCTTAAAATTTAAATACATGTAACATAATTAATTTAATTTTAAAATTAACTATGTATATTAATATTTAAATTTCGACTGAGTTGATGTTATATTTAACTAGGTCTTAAGTCAATTGTGAATTTATTAAAAATTCTTACTTTACAGAAGGATAAATATTATTTTGAGATTATTTTTATCTTTTTTAAAAAATACATGCATACAAAATTTGAACATAAGACAACTCAACTCTCGTAATATTTATACATATTTTTTATAAATTTATTAAATAATTATTTTTACTCAACTATAATCTAGTGATAGTTAAGTATTATTATGAACAAGGGACAATTTTTTAAGGATAAATTACAATTAAGGTTATTAAAATATTAGTAAGTTTACGTGTTGGTTATTCAATTTTAAAAAGTTATAAAATAGTCATTAAACTATTCAAAAATTTTCATTTAAGTCACTGGGCTATTAAAAATGGTGGTATATGACATTCTCTATTCGCACCACCTGCACCAATCGAAAGCTCCCCTCCCCTTCTCTTATCTAGTTTTTATTTTTTTTCATGAAATAACTTTGAACGTTATAAATCATTGAACCAAAATCCAAATAACTTTCTCCTTTGATATTCTAACTGTCTATCAGATCAACTTAAATCTAAGGTATGTTTTTCTACTTGTCAATGGGTATTGAACTATTATATCGATAATAAAATCGTCACTTAAAGTTCACTAGTTGGACTTTAAAAAAATACTTAACAGCTTAATGACTTAAATAAAAACTTTCAAATAATCTAATGATCATTTTATAACTTTTTAAAGTTAAATGACTAAAATATAAATTTATTAATAATTTAATAACTTTAATAGTAATTTATCTATTTTTTAACGATGTCATTGCCAAATATAGTGGTTTAACGGAAACGGGGAAACGGAGAGAAGGTTCTACTTCTACAAATGTGTGGAATCACCTGTAGGACAGTACGGGGATGCGTCATTGTACTGACAATAGTGGGTATAGGATAGGATGCCCTCGTTTGAGGCTAAGCTCTCTATGCCCACTTGCTCAATGCTCTTACCGTTTTGTCCTTTTACGACGCCCTTTTTTTTTCTTTTTTTTTATCAATATTGTTTTATTTATTTAAGTTGGTATCTTTTTCTTTTGGCAAATAAGTTTATATTTTTCACGATTCTTTTATTTTTATTTTTCTAAATTAAATAAAAATTAAAATAATCCGTATAAATGGTAAATTTTTTATTGATTTATATAAATAATTTTAAGAAATAAAAACACATTTATAATAATATATAACACATTTTATAAAATAAATAGGCTTTTTTATCGTTTCACAACTAATTTAATATCTAATTAAGTTATAGCGAACTTAATTAAATGTTTAAATAATATATATTAATTATAATACTCTCAATAGAATTTAATATTAAAACGCAACTAATTTATAAAACAAATAATATATTTATTATATTATCTATATTGTATTTAAAATCTTTAATTAAAATAACGTCACAAATTAATTAAACATAAAATTAATTAAAAAATAATTAAAAACTCTTTTCTATACCAAGTAAATTATATTATTACAATGTATTTTATCCTTATATAAACTCAATAAAATCTATCATATACTAAGATTTCAACTTAAAAAATTATAAATTTTAATTCTTGAACTTTACGTTATTGTTATATAAATTTTTAATAAATATATATTTTTATTATTATATAGTACAAGATTTAATTAAATAAAAAATTAGATACTCCATTACTTAACCATTCTTATTTAATTATATTTCTAGAATAAAACGTGAAAATATTGAGTAAATTAATTAGATAATAAATATTATATATAACAACATATCATATGTTAAAAATAGTTAATTTAAGAACGTGATTATGTGAGTTGATTCACTAATTTTAAAAACAACACTTAAGAAAATCATATGTTATATAGTTGTTTTATTTATTTATTCTTCATAACCCATGCATGTTTAAAGACATTTGATTATTCACTAATTAATAATTTTTCAAATTTTGTATGAATATGATATTTTTTTTGTTTTATTAAAGAAAAGGAGTCTAAATTTGTATACACTATAAAATTAAATTACATGTTTAAATGGATAAATGTGATGATAAAAGAAATTTTTTTGAGCTGATTGAGTATTAACTCGATTGGTATGAATATTATTGCCAATACAGGAGTACGTGAGTTCGGGTGCATTGAAACATATTATCCTCTTATTTATGGGTTAGAGAGGGACTTTAGATAATTTCAAGTATTCTGTGAAAAAATAACAGAAATGATCAGAATCTTTAATAAAACTATTAAAAATTGTGATTATTTTATTTATTGAATTTGTATAACATTTGACCAAAAATTAAGTCAAAAAACATTGAATTTAAAACAAATTTATAATTAGTACGTAATTGGTAGGGAAGATTGTAATTAGAACATCCAATAATGGTTGACATCTTAGAATTTTTAGCCTCCTTCGTTAACAAGCGCCGTGTGGAATATTATTTTGTAAAATACGCATATTTTTTTACCTTTTTTTATTTATTTAAAGTGTCATTTTCTCCACTAGTTGAGCGGTCGCTTTTATTGGCTGTGAAGTTAGAGGGCAACTACACTGATTGTTAACGTGTACCGCCACGCATAAGATCACTGGATAAACCGTGTTTCGTTTGTTTTATTTATTTTGTATTTTGACAAAGACAGTCAAAAAAAAAAGTGGACAGAACTGACGTGGTAACACGTGGCGGCATTTCAACCAGATCACGAGGTTATCTGCTATCCATAACTCACCCACCAGCCTCGTGAACTGTAGAACAAAATTTTGTTCCTAGCGTCTGATGTCTGATCATGACGTCTGATGCTCTAATTTTTCGACACGTGTAATATTTCTCCTCAAATGATAATCAACGGTTGGTTACATGCGACCTTTTCTGTCCCCTCACTTTCGAACAATCATTCAAAGACACCCATGTTAAATGTTCGGCTATACCACGAAGTTGCCTTTATGTTTGGCTAAATTAGGCAAAAATGCCGGATTTTAAAAAAATTAACAGAATAGGTATTTTTGTGATATTTATTGGAATAGTTTGATTTTGGAGAGATAAGATACATTTCACTTTTTTTTCTCGGACAGGTTTAGGATTTTTTTAGGATATTTATGGTTTAGGGTTGGAAATATGGGGAGATCGATTTAATTATATTTGTGTTTGATATAGATATTGTAAAAGCTTAAAGGTATATTTTAGTTGACGGTTATGCAATAGCATTGGGAGACATATACATTTCTACTTTCGTGTCAGGATGGAACCATTGCCTTAGAAATCCATCGCATTGTAACTCAGGCTTCGAGTACACAGTGCTTATACAGTCATGAGTTGTAGTATAATAAAGGTTCCTAGTTGACGGATGTTAATGTGGGGTCACACATTGGAGCATAACCTGGGATTCCATTTGACAATTATTATGCAATCATGGGTTCAAGTTCCACATCACCAGAAGAGGATGGTTTGTAAACCCGATACAGAAGTTTGAAATGATAATCGTAGGGAAAAACTCAAGGGCTTTCCAGTATAACCAAGTTATAAATTTTCTCCTTCACTACCAAAAACAAGATTCATAACATCCCTATCGTCTGAAACAGTGACAGAGTTGGATACAAGAGCCCTGTCAAGGGGTGAGTGACTGTAGTGATGGAAAGAAGCTAAAGGTCAAGTCAAGGCAGCGACGATTGTAGTTATTTTAATGAGTGATTTAATCACAACAATCACTGTAGACCTGAAACTACCTTCAGCTTTTGTCTAATGCAATAGTCACTCACCCCCTAACAATGTACTTGCTCCCAACTTCGTCATCGATTTCAAACAAGAGGAAAGTTGATGATTCTGCCTTTAGTGGTGATGGAGAAAAGGAACAAGTGAATTATACTGGAAAGTCCCTGAGTTTATCCCCACAATTATGATCTCCAACTTATGGATTGGTTTTACAAGCCATCCACTTCCGATGAGGCAGAACTTGAACTTATGACCACATAACCACTGTCAAGTGGGCTCCTGAGTTATACTCCAACTCGAGACCATACATTAATGTCCATCAACTAGGACTCGTAGTTAGACTACAACCCATGACCGTATTGGCACCTCGAACTCAGAGCTTGAGTTGCAATGCGATGGACTTTTAATGCAATGGTTTCGTCCTGACACAACATATGGAATACGTGGGTCTCAGAGTGCCATCACATCACCATGAACACATACACACCGTAAAACTAGCATACTATCTCCCTCAAAATGAAATAAATATATCTAGAAAAAAAGTTAAACACTTGCAAGTAAAATATAAACAATAACGTAGAGAAGTTTTTAAGAGTGAGGAAAGGTAGTCGAGAGCGATGATGGAGTAGGGGGAACAAAACCCCCTTTATATAGGCAATAGGGTGGGCAACGAGTAAAAAAGAAAATAAAAATATGCATTGGTTAATTTAAAAATATCTCGAGAATTTCGGGATATCTAAAAATGAGGATCAGGATTCCCGGATTCTAAAAACTTTTCAGGGGGTTAAAAATCAGAGAAGGAAAACGCTCTGCCTAGGGCGCATTTTCAGTAATATGGTAGAAAGATGCACTGAAAGCGCACCCCGCATTGTTGAATTGGGATTAACCAAGAATTTGAATCGGATGCATTGTTGAATTCTTGGATCGGATTATAACATCCATTCAAACTATAGCACGAAATAATAAAGTTTATTATCTACCTAATATTATTTTTGAAATCCTTACATAAATACTATCTGATTAAAAATTTTAAACATTAACTTCGACTTTCGATTGTTGATCTAACAATAGCTGGATATCTTGGAGCTCCTTGGTTAGTCCCACATAACTCAAGTTATGGTTCCATCTATTCAAATAATATGTTCTTTCAAAAATATAATAATGAAATACTATTATGATAATTATATTATTGAATTAATTTTACATTATTACGAGTGGGAAAGTATAAGAGTAGTCAACTCGGGGACGTAAAAATTGTAGCCAGAACCATGCCCCATGATTGCAGAAGGAGTACGCAACCACCAATTTTATTTTTTTTGTGATTATGTTGCCCATAACATCTTTTTAGTACAACGTCGCCAACACAACTGATCCCCAACTGAGTCGACTCGTTTATTTCAAGTTGATGAGTTGTAGTAGCCACCTTAAATGTACAGGAGTTCGAGATTTATCGGGTATTAGAATACCTTTGATTAATCTTAAGATGTACGCTCGGGCGTGTTTTTCTCTTTCAAGGGGGACTTGAACTTTTATAGAGATATTCGAAAATTTCTTGTAGCCATTTCATCTCTATCTGACCACCAAAAAACTTGTCTGGCACCTTGCTTAGCAGTTGCTCGCAAATGGCGCTCTAATCGCCAATAACCACTAATCCCGTAAGGAATGGCCTATCCACCGATAAACCGAGCTGTAATTGAATTCCCTTGAGTGTGATTGTACACTCATTGCATGGAAGATAGAATGTATGTGTCTCGGGTCTCCATCTTTTGGCCAATCACAAATAAGTGTGGAGTCTAATTTACACCCTAGTGTATGGGGACACGTGCAATAATCTCGCATCTTCCGAATAGGGTTCAATCATAGGGATGGCCTCAAAAACAGATTGTGTATATATTTCTCCAAAATCCAATCCTCAACCTGATTATAAAAAAACAAAAAAAAAATAGTCTTTTTAACAACTTAATGATGAACTTAAACAAAATTAGAAATATTTTCTTACCATTTGCAATTGTATCGCGAAAATGTGGTTGCCATCCAAACGAATAAGAGTATTTGCCATTACAGAATTCAATTAAAACGAATAAAAATCGAAATACAAAATTAAATTAATGCGAACTTGAGAGAATTTTAATTAAAATGTTAGAACTAAAATCTTGAGAGAATTGATAGAAATGGATTTGAATGAAAAAAATGAAGAAACGGTTTGGGTTTATATAGAAATAAAACTAACTATTTTTATGGCTACTGGGGAATTCGACTGCTGGAAGATGTTATCATTGGGGGAAAACGCGTCCAGTAGGGGGAGCTTTTCGACCTCGTCAAAGTGAAAACGTGTTCAGCTAAATGTGTTTTGCTAATTATACAGAAAAGCGCGCCCCGATGGACACGTTTTTTTACAAAGTCAGCTAAAAATAGGTCTAGCTGGATGCGTTTTCACCTTATCTCTCCAAAATTGGCCTATTTCAGTAAATATTGCAGAAACCAACCTATTCCATTGAATTTTTTAAAAATTGGCATTTTTGGCTAATTTACCCTTTATGTTCACTTAAATTTGTTAAATAATTGCCAATGGGGCATCTAGGTTTTGATATTCAAGTAGGGTTAGTCTAGTCCTAATTTGTTTGTGTTGTACTAGTTTGATCTTTTATTTCAATTCTTAATTTATTAGTATTTTGATATTTTACATTTGATAGCTACTTAAACATATATTTTGATTTTGATTTTATTGTATTGTACTTGAAAATTATAAAGAATTTGTTAAATAATTTACTACTATTTTAAAAAGATTTTACCATGATTTGTGAAATTAAAATATTTCATTATCAATTTTATATACTAGAAATCCTATCATATGCGTATTTGAAATACAATGGTGTGTTTAAAAATAGTATACCCCATTCAAGCTTCTAAAAGCGACCCTTTTTTTCTCTTATATACTTTTCGCAAATGATGGCATTCTTTTACTAAAATAGATGAGAAAACTGTGAATTCCATTAGGTGTATCCTTCATACTTCTATGTCTGAGTTAGGATAAACTATAAACTTCAACAAATCATGTGTGATTTCTCTCCCATGTGCCCAATCTCCACCAAGAATGCAATATCAAATGCCTTACAAGTGCAGACGGTCTCAAATTTCAGAAAATATCTTGAATTCTCGATGCATTTGAAAAGAGTCTTGAAAGGTGATAACAAATTTATCATTGATAAAGTGAGAGCCAAATTGAATTCCTAGAATGCTAATTTTCTTTCTCCCGCTGGGAGGTTAGTTCTTATCCACTTTACAATTGCTACTATTCCTAATTACTTCATGCAATATGGTACGCTCCTATTTAGCATCCACTCTCAACTGGATCACATTAATAGAAATTCCTTGTGGGGTGGTTTTGAACAAGCGAGACATGTCATCTTGTTAAATGAGATATGGTTACATGTTCTAAAATCGTTGGAGGGCCAAGAATCCCTAAAGCTAAGCCCAAAAATTAAGCTCTTTTGGTTAAGCTTGATTGGAGCCTGATTCAAGAGAATGATATGTTCTAGGCTAAAACTCTTATTACTAATTATCTACATACCCCTTAACATCCCTTCAAGTTGAAAAATGTCTTTCCGATTTGGTATTCCTAAAGAAAGATCAGCCTGATTCTTGAATCGATACTCTAGTAGGTTATCCGAATGGGCGATTTTTCAACTTCTAGAATAATAATTGGATGAGGAGGGCCTCCCTAAAGAAATTACTAAAATTTCCTCTGATACCATTGAAGGATTGTTGGAATTTTGCACAAGTCAGAGAGAAATGGCTAACTATTGGCCCAAATGCGATTTCCTACCAATTACCACAAGACATCTTGGATTCATTTTTTAGTACACCAGTCTGTTACAATGCCTTGAGTAATGATTTCATATGTTGGGGTTCGTCTAAATCAGGATCCTTTTCTCTTGTAAGCACTTGTTCCTTCATTTTTAGTTGGAATGATACTCCTACTAGCTCTGAGGATAAGTTGTGGAACGTGATATAGAAAGTTAAACTACCACCAAAGCTAAAGTTCTTTCCTTTAGAAATGTGAGTTAAAAGCTCTTCCCACTAGACAATTCATAGTACGCCGTGGTATTGATATATTCGATATATGTCCTCTCTGCTCTAAAAAGAAACCCTACAACATTTATTTCGCGATTGTTCTGTCACTACACAACTGTGGGATTCTATCTACACCTAATTATAATACTAGCCTCAAATTCATAGGGATTGGAGAACATGGCTTGCAGATAATATATCCTCGAAAGGATCAAAGATATCCTATAAGGGTAATACATATGACAAGGTTAGACAAAAACTAAATTATAAGTAGTTTTTGTAATGGTATATAATAGAGAGATCAATCACCATGCTTTTAATAGACTAACTTTGTGACTGAATAACTTTGTAATTAATAGATGAAGAGCCAGAATTTAATTACAAATGATTTAAGCTCCAATTATATATGTTCGGTTGGTCCCTTTGCTAGCTCTTTATAACTCAATACAGATTGCATAATAAGAATGGATTGAATGTAGACATGAAAATGAAGCATGAGAAATAGATTCTATGAATTACTCTCGATAGTAAATACATTTTCTCAAAAAGGCAAGAGATGACTTGGAATTTAATCCCTTTGGCTTATTATTTAATTAGATGAATAAATTTAAATAATTTAGTCCAAAGTGAGAACTAAATAAAATAAAATAAGATAATCATCATAGTTATATTTTATTCGGATAATTAAATTAATTTGCATATAAATTCTAATATAGTAAAGTTATGATTTTAATAGAAAAATCTGGTTATGTAAACTATTGAATTAAATTAATTAATTTTATAATAATTATTTTTTGAAGAATATTTAAAAGTTGGATTGAATAATTATATATGTGTTGGAGAATATTTACACATATAATTAAATCAAACTTGGGTTGGCCCACCTAGCCCAAATGGGATAGGGTGTTGCGACACATAAGCAATATTTTCCCTTAGTGTCGTTGGCTTCTATGGTTCAGGAGTCCTACCAAGACTAAGATTCTTATTAAATAATTATTTTATGCATATCAAATTGAAGTATAACTTTTGCAATATTTCTTCTATAAATATACATGTTGGCTGAAAAATATATGTGCTCATTCGAAGGAAAAACTCTGTTGAAATTTAACGAAAATTTACTTGAGTTATATTTCTTTGAACTCAAGTAAATTCTATATTTCTTGAGTTTTGGTTCTAAGTTTGTGAAATAATAATTGCAATCATCTATCAATTATAATTTAAATTTAGAAGTAGATTTTCGTTTTTGGCTTCCCACACATAGAGGAAGTCGACTTACCCTCATTGAAGTCTCGAGTTTTCATCTTGTGTTTTATTCTTTGTGTAACAGCCTAAATTTTAGTGGTGTCGGGAAACAGTGATTCGAGATCGCTAAATCCAAAAATTAAGTTTAAAAATTTATTAATCAATAATTATGAGTTAAGTATAAATTTAGAAATATATTTAAATTAGAGAATTTTGTGAATTAAAAGAATTTATTAGGTCAAGTGAGTCAAAAACATCGAGACCTTGAATTCATAAAACCAAGTCATAAATATTTTTAGAAATATTTATGGAGTGTCATTGAGTTAATATTACAGTTTCGTTAGAAAATTTTAACGTTTTGATAGTTAATCAATTAAAAAGGACTAAATTGTAAATGGTGCAAAACTTGATAGAGTGATCATATAACTTAAAGTGTTAAAAGAGGGAGGACTTAAAGGGAAATCAAGCCTAAAAGTGGAAGGCCAGACGACAAGGGCAAGAAAATCGGCAAGAAAATAAGGTGGGCAAAATTGGAAATTTTGCAAATTTACTAAATAAAATAAAGACTAAATTGAAAAATCTAGAGAAATCATCATTTTTCTTCAGCAAAAATTCCATAGAAGGTCTGGAATAAGCTTTTTTTCATATTTTTAAACCATGTGAGTTCAATTCTTGCTTTTTCTTTGAATTTTTATGTTTTTGTGACTTTTACAATTAGGTCCAATTATAGAATTCATTAGTTTTTGATTCTATAAGTGAAATTGAATGTTTCCATGGATAAGTGTTATATTTTTAAGATGAATTATCATGGATTTGAAGATTTTAATTCGTTATATGATGAATTTATTAAGAGATTTTAGTAGAAATTGATTTTTAAGACTTAATTGTGAAAAAGTTGAGAATTAGGGTTTGATGTTAAGATTTTGAATCTCAAATGCTGTGTAGTAGCTTAAAATAGTTATATAAAGTGTTAATTAAGAAGAATTAGCTCAATTGATGGGTTAATTAAGCAGGGACTAATTTATAAAAATTATAAAATTTAGGGTAAAAGTGTAATTTCAAAAAGTTAGGCCATAAATTGTGAAGTGAATTAGAATTTAATTAGATGCTAATGAATGGAAAATTCTACATTACAGATCGAGAGTCTTAAGATAAACGTGGAAAAGAGGAAATTTTTGATTAGTCCCTAAATTTCCATAATTCTACAAATTGGTTTAGGTAAGTTCATATGGCTGAATTTTTATGTTCAAATGTAAAATTTTGTGAATAATACAATATCTATAATTTGTATTTTTGCTATTGAATTATGATAATTGTAATGATGTGGAAATCGAATTGAAAGTTCGAATTAAGGGAAACGCAGAACTGAGTATGTTCATTCAGTGATCAGTGATGAATTGACGTATAAGACCATGGTTAAACCATGGCACTGTGTGATATGTGAGATCATAGCGGAGCTATGGCATTGTGAAAGTGAACGTAAGACCATGATTGAATCATGACTGTGCAATTGTAAGACCATAGCTAGGCTATAGCAAAGTGATAAAGTGTGTGATTATGGCAAAGCCATGGTAAAATGTATGCAAAACCAAAGTGGAATGTGGTATCAAGCTAATGACATACTTAATTCTGTAAGACGTTTTCTAATTTGACAAGTAATGGTAAGTGTTACTTGAAATTAAGTGTTGAGATTTAGTTAGTTATTGATATTGAGCTCAATCTAGTGAATTCATCATTTGAAATTGTGTATGACAGGAAACTTTAGTGAAAAATTTGTTATTGAATTATTACTGTAATTCGGTAATATTTATGTTTTAAGCCTATGAGCTTACTAAGCTTTCATAAGCTTACTTTTGTGTGTTAATTTTCTGTGTAGATTGACAGAAGTTCGGAGAATTGGATTATCACATCGGGCCACATAATCCAGATTTCACTGATAGATTTTGTATTGCATCTTAAGGTTTATATGGCATGTATAGAACAGGATGAAAAGAAAGTAAACTTGAAATATGGTTATGAATAACTTTCATACATATATATTAGTTATGTGTATGTATTTATTAGTATATAATGGTGGTTAATGATAGAAACAACATAGTAAATTTATGTAAATAAGTAGTGTAGTTGTAAATTTGGCTTACCATGTGAGTTATTGATTTGGATTGGTTGTGGATTAAAAGTATATTGGTATATGAAAGTATTGAGTGCAGGTGGAATATGTAAAGGGTAAGAAAAGTGGTCTTAAAATGGCCTATTTTAGTCCAAACAGGTAGACACATGGGCGTGTGTCTTGACCGTGTGTGACACACGGCCTAGCATATGGGCATATCTTTTGGCCATGTGTCCCCTGTGCCTTAAAAATAAGAAACAAAATGTTCAGAATTGAGCACACGGGTAGAGACACGGGCGTATGTCTTAGCCGTGTGGGTGACACGGCCTTGGACACGGGCATGTTACATGGCCATGTGAAAACTACACCTAATTTATGAAAATTAAATTAACCACACGGCCTAGCATACAGGCTTGTGACTTGGCCGTGTGACCTAAATTTCTTCATGTCTTATAAGCCAGAGAGTTACACGGGTTAGGGACAAGGGCGTGTGTAGCCACACGGCCTGATCACACGGGCGTGTCCCTGGACCACTCGAGCATGTGGGCACTGTTCATAAGAAAAACTATGAAATTTCATGAAAAATTTTTTGAGACCCTAATTTAGTCCCGATTTATTTTTACTGTTCATATTGAGCTTCGAGGGTCCATTTAAGGGACTATATGGTTATTATAGAATATGTATATTATTTTTGGCTCGATTTATCTGTAAACCCCGGTAATACTCTATAACCCTATTCTGGCTATAGATACGGGTTAAGGAGGTTACACTTTGAGTGAGATTCCACTTTTTAAGCGTCGAAGATCTTCCAGTAAAAAGCTTGAAGATTTTGGACTATAGTTTGATTGATAGGACAAGTTCGAGCACATCTTAAAGCCCATGGGCGATTTGAATATCTCCCCAATCTTGGAACACATATAATTAATTTGATCAAAGTTTTTTACTATAAATATCACGATAAAGGTCTATTTTAGAAGAAAAAATTTCGTTGTGCCAACTCAATCGAATTTTCTAACATCATGTTTATAAAACAGGATATTTTAAAAGGTAAATTTTAATAGAGGATAGAATATTTTTGAAGGTAGGTTCACGTTGAAGGTCGACAAATCTTGGAAAATAAAATAATCTTGAAGGTATATCTGACCACCTTAAAGGTTGGTGAGCTTGAAAAATAAGATAGCTTTGAAGACACATCTAGCTAGCTTGAAGGTAGGCAGACATAGAAAATTAGATAGCGTTGAATGCATATCTAGCCACTTTGAAAGTAGGTGGACTTTTTTGAGTTAAGGTTTTCTCACCCATATGGTGACCACAAATTCTTTTATGGATTTCTCGTATGATATAATTGGTTTCCTCTAGTATAAGATATTTAAAAAGGGGTAAGGAGTAACATTTCTTATAGAGTACACCATCTATTAAAAATATATCTTGTTCCATTGTTCTTGGGTTTGGCTATCTTAAGTGGTAGCATAGTTGTCCGTAAGTGCCCTAATTGTTATAGGGCACAAGCTCAAACCCTACCAAGTGCAAATGGTCACACTTTTTTCATAGGTGTTGCACGTGGTCCATCTTGATAAGGCACTCCTACTTCGTCGAACCTATCGCCTTTTCAAGTAGTTTTAAGCACTCAGATCTTGTTAGAATAGAGAAATAAAAACCCTGAATGAGGACAATACCAACTCGTTGAAGGGTTCATCAGGAGTCAGTAAATGACACTTCAAAGACTTCATCCAAAGGAGTTGACCTCCCCTCAATAAGTAATATTTTTATTTACAGAGGCGAAGTCAAAATTTTTTTTAGAAGGGTCAAGATTAAGTTATATTTTTACGAGAGCTAAAATGTAATTTCATCATTATATTGACTTATATATTGATAGTTTTCAAAAAGACTAAATTAGAATTCTAGCATTTTATGGGGGCCAAACTATAATTGTATAGTATATTAACTTATGGTTTTATAAATGTTAGAATTAAGTGACCGAATCCTTATTTAAATAAAATACAGTGGTAAAATAAAATAAAAGAAGAATCTATATATAATTACACTTCTTTTATTTTATTTTAGAATAAGGTTTTTTTAACCTTATTAAATTCTATCTATTTGATATTGATTAGAATAAGGTATTTCAGCCTTACTAGAATATGGCTTTACAAGCCTATAAATAGACATAGTTTATTCCTCTTGTATTAAATTCGAATTCGACATAGTGAATTTTCTTCTCCTCTGCCCCTGGTTTTTTCCTGAAAGGGTTTCCACGTAAAAATCTGTGTGTTCTTTATTTTTATTTTATTTTTTACAAATTGGTATAAGAGTTTCCGGGTTATTCATCTCGATCACGGTAATAGCGTCTTTGAAGTATGAAATTCCGCTGTTGGATCGCAACACCAGATTTGCGTTGTGGCAGATTAAAATGCAAGCAGTTCTCGCAAATGGATCTGGAGGATGCCCTGCTAGGGATAGAGAAGATGCCTTCGACATTAACTGATGAAGAGAAGAAGCGTAAGGATCGAAAGGCGTTAACACAATTACATCTGCATTTGTCCAATGAAATTCTGCAAGATGTGATGAAAGAGAAGACTGCTACTGCATTATGGAAAAGGCTAGAACAAATATGTATGTCAAAAACTCTAACAAGCAAGTTGCATATGAAGCAACGTCTTTATGCTCATCGTTTGGAGGAAGGTGCGTTTGTACACGAACACTTAACAGTGTTTAAAGAAATTCTCTCAAACTTGGAGGCCATGGAGGTTCAGTATGACAAGGAAGATCTAGGGTTGATTCTACTTTGTTCGTTGCCCCCATCTTATTCAACCTTTAGAGACACGATTTTATATAGCCGTGAGTCTCTCACAGTTGATGAGGTTTATGATTCTTTAACCTTGTATGATAAGATGATGTATCTTGTGGTTAAACCCGACTCTCAAGGAGAGGGTCTCATTGTTCGTGGGAGACAAGATTGGAATGTTGATGATGATCGTGGTAGGACACAGGAACGGAATCCTCGTGGTAAATCTAAGGGTAGATCAAAGTTTTCAAAAAGAGGTAAAACTTGTAACTTCTACAAGAAGAAACGGCATATTAAATCTGAGTGCTATAAGCTACAGAACAAGATTAAAAGGGAGGCTGCAAATCAAAAGGGAAAACAACCAGAAAATTCCGGTGAAGCTGATGTTGTAGAAGACTTCAATGATGGTGAACTTCTAGTCGCTTCTGTCAATGTTTCTAAAGTAAGCGAGGAGTGGATACTTGATTCAGGTTGCAACTTCCACATGAGTCCTAATCGAGATTGGTTTATAACTTACGAAACGGTGTTTGAATGTGTTGTTTTGATAGGAAATAATGCTTTATGTAAAATCGCAGGTGTTGGACCAATTAAAGTTAAGATGTTTGATGGAGTTGTCAGAACACTTAGTGATATACGACATGTTCCAGAATTGAAAAGAAATTTAATTTCGTTGAGTACTTTTGATTCAAAAGGGCACAGATACACAACTGAAAGTGGGGTTTTAAAGATTTTCAAAGGTTCTCTTGTTGTGATGAAAGGGCAGATAAATATTGCCAAGTTATATATTTTGTAGGGTTCTACTGTTACTAGTAATGCAGTTGTCGCTTCCTCTTCCTTATTAGATGATGATATTACTAAACTTTGGCATATGCGCCTAGGGCATATGAGTGAGAATGGCATGACAGAATTGAGTAAAAGAGGACTTCTTGATGGGTACGGAATTTGTAAACTGAATTTTTGTGAGTACTGTGTTTTTGGGAAGCAAAAGAGAGCTCGATTCACCAGAGGAATCTATAACACGAAGGGAACGTTGGAGTATATTCATTCTGATCTGTGGAGGCTATCCAGAGTGCCTCCGAGAGGTGGAGCTAATTATATGTTAACATTTATTGATGATTTTCCAGAAAAGTTTGGGCGTTCTTTCTAAAGCAGAAAAGCGATGTGTTTTTCGCATTTTAGTCTTGGAAAATTATGATTGAAAAACAGACGGGAAAACAAATAAAATACCTCCGCACAGACAATGGCTTAGAGTTCTCTTCTGATGAATTTAATAGATTGTGTAAGTCAGAAAGGATCGTGAGACACTTGACAGTTCG
Organism: Gossypium hirsutum; assembly: GCF_007990345.1. Lineage (NCBI taxonomy): Eukaryota > Viridiplantae > Streptophyta > Magnoliopsida > Malvales > Malvaceae > Gossypium > Gossypium hirsutum. Next base: position 6,751,933 of record NC_053429.1, read on the forward strand.
TCATACTTCACAGCAAAATGGCGTTGCAGAACGAATGAACAGAACGATCATAGAGAAGGTTCACTGTATGTTGTCAAATGCCAACTTACCAAAGTTGTTTTGGGCAGAAGCAGCCTTTACTGCATGTTTTTTGATCAACCGATCTCCATCCGTTGCCATTGAGAAAAAGACTCCACAAGAGGTATGGTCTGGTAATCCTGCTAATTATTCTGATTTAAAATTTTTAAGTGTCCTGCGTATACTCATGTTGATAATGGAAAATTGGAACCGAGACCCATTAAATGCATTTTTCTTGGTTATAAAGCTGGTATAAAAGGGTATAAGTTATGATGTCCTGAAAATAGAAAAGTTGTGATTAGCAGAGATGTTATTTTTGATGAAACTGCTATGCTACCTAACTTATCTCTTAAAAACTCTTCCAATAAAGAAAATCAAAAGCAGGTGGAGCATCAGATTAATACAGAGTCGACTCCTCAAGCCAGTACAAAAATTGAGAATAGAGTTGCTTCTTCACCGCAATACTCTATCTCCAAAAATAGAACTAGAAAAGAAATTAAACCTCCAAAGAAGTATGTCGAAGCTGATCTAGTTACTTATGCTTTAAATGTGGCTGAAGATATAAATGCGAATCAAGAGCCATCTAATTATTCTGAGGTGGTTAGCTATAAAAACTCAGAAAAATGGATGTTTGCTATGCAAGAGGAGATGAAATCACTCCAAAAAAACAAAACATGAGATCTTGTGAAACTTCCTAAAAGTAAGAAGATTGTTCGTTGTAAATGGTGTTTAAAAAGAAAGAAAGGACTCTAGGAATTGAAGAACCCATATATAAAGTAAGGCTTGTTGCAAAGGGTTACAGTCAAATTCCAGGAGTGGACTTCAAAGATGTGTTCTCCCCAGTTATGAAGCATAGTTCGATTCGAGCTTTGTTTGGTATTGTGGCCATGCATGATTTGGAGCTTGAGCAGTTAGATGTAAAAACTGCATTTTGCATGGAGAACTTGAGGAGGATATTTACATGCAACAATCAGAGAGTTTTACAGTATCAGAAAAGGAGGACTATGTTTGCTTGCTGAAAAAGTCCCTTTACAGTTTGAAACAGTCACCAAGACAGTGGTACAAGAGGTTTGATTCCTTTATGACTTCTCATGATTTTAAAAGAAATAGTTTTGACAGTTGTGTTTACTTTAAGAAAAACAGTGATGGTTCTTTTGTGTATCTACTTCTTTATGTTGATGACATGTTGATAGCAAGAAAAGATAAAGGAGAGATAAGAAAGGTCAAAGCCCAGCTAAGTAAAGAATTTGAGATGAAATATTTAGGACTAGCAAAGAAGATACTTGGAATGGAGATTCTCAGAGATAGAAAAACAAGTAAATTGTACTTAAGTCAGAAGGGGTACATTGAGAAAGTTCTTTGCAGGTTCAAGATGCAGAGTGCTAAGCCTGTTAGTAGTCATTTAGCAGCCCATTTCAGACTTTCATCGATTTTGTCTCCACAATTAGATGATGAGATTTATTACATGTCACATGTTCCATACTTTAGTACAGTGGGATCTCTCATGTATGCTATGGTTTGTTCACGTCCAGATTTATCATATGCAGTCAGTGCAGTTAGCAGATACATGGCGAATCCCGGTAAAGAACACTGGAAAGCAGTTCAGTGGATTTTAAGATACTTACGAAGTACTACTGATGTTTGCTTATAGTTTGGAAGAACTAGAGATGGAGTCATTGGGTATGTTGATGCTGATTTTGCTGGAGACCTTAATAGAAGAAGATCTCTCACAGGTTATGTCTTTACAATTGGAGGTTGTGCAATCAGTTGGAAAGCCACTTTACAATCTACAGTTGCTTTGTCTACTACTGAAGCTGAGTACATGGCGATTACTGAGGCTTGTAAAGAAGCTATTTGGTTGAAGGGACTCTTTAGTGAACTCAATAAAGACCTTTAAACCAGCTTAGTATTTTGTGATAGTCAGAGTGCCATCTTTCTTACAAAAGATCAAATGTTTCATGAGAGAACAAAACATATTGATGTTCGGTATCATTTTGTCCGTAATATTATTACTCGTGGTGATATAGTTGTGAGCAAAATTATTACTCATGAAAATCCTGCAGATATGATGACTAAGTCACTTCTTATAACCAAGTTTGAGCATTGCTTAGACTTGGTTGGTGTTCATTATTGAAGTTAAACTCTTAAGGGGTTTTATGGAAGAGGTGGAGAACTTGTTCGTTGAGAGTTTGCGATGAAGAACTTGTTCATTGAGAATTCGTGTCAAGGTGGAAATTGTTAGAATTAAGTGACCTGAATCCTTATTTAAATAAAATACAGTGGTAAAATAAAATAAAAGAAGAATTCATATAGAATTACACTTTTTTATTTTATTTTAGAATAAGGTTTTTTAAACCTTATTAAATTCCATCTATTTGATATTGATTAGAATAAGGTGTTTCAGTCTTACTAGAATATGGTTTTACAAGCCTATAAATAGACATAGTCTATTCCTCTTGTATTAAATTCGAATTCGACACAGTGAATTTTCTTCTCCTCTGCCCGTGGTTTTTTCCCGAAAGGGTTTCCACGTAAAAATCTGTGTGTTCATTGTTTTTATTTTATTTTATTTTTCACAATAAATTTTGAAAGGATTAAAGCAACAATTTTCCATTTTAGAGTCAAGCCTTGCCTCTCTATTCTTTCGCCAATGCATGTTTAGATTAACTGTATCAACTTATATAGGAGGATTACTGAGTTCAAATCTATTGTTTTATACCTTATAATTTCTCATATTAAATTAATATTCAATTGATGAATTTTATTTAATAAAACGAACCAACAATACAATAATTTAGACGTTTCGAATAATAAATGGTCAAAATTGATCAGTATTCAAAATATAAAGTGATAAAAAATTTAATGGTTAAAAACGTGCTTAGTGTAGATTGAGTCTTAGCTCGTGTCACATATCAAAAACTGGGTTAGTAGAAATTGAGTAAGTGAACCAAGAGGGGTCAAGCCCTGTTTCAGAATAACTATTGTAGGAGTTGTGTCAAGTAAATTGACCTGGTTTATTTGTTAAGTGTTTGGTTGTGTGCTTAAGGTCTTGTGTTCAATTCTTTTCCATTGAATTTTTATTATTTTTGTCTCAACCTCTGACTTAGAATATCTTGCTTATCTTTAATTCTGAGTCTTAATTTTTAAGAATAAATTGTTGGTTTAGTGTTAAGGTTTTAGCTTACCCATAGATCTCATGTTTGAATCTTGTTAAGTGTAAAGAAGAATTTATTTTTGACTCTCTTTGTTGTGCCACCCATGCTCAGATTTTGGACCAAATTCAAATTCTGGAAAATCTGGTTGGGATAGAAAATAAGATTTAGTGGATTTTTAAAATAATTTTGAGGATTTTTCTCTCAATTTCTCTCTATCTTATTGTTTCTCTTAGTTTCTTTTCTTTTTTCTCCTTCTGTTATTCTATTATCTCTTCTCTTCTTATCGATTTTACCTTGTTTTCTTTTCTTCTTTATCAATTTCCCTTTTGCACGGTTACGATTTTTCGTTTCTGCCATTTTCCCTGTTTGATCGTCACCTTCTGTTTTTGGTTGATGTTGTTTAACCGTGAATTCCTTTGAGCCATTGCCAACCTTTGGTTTTTGGGTGTTAGTCTTGAGCACTCGAAAATGTTTAGCATTATGGTTGCATATTTGCGTAGGTGCTTTCTATTTTTCCTTTAGGGGTGAGTATTTCATTCGGGTTTTATGTAAATGAGAGGTTGTGTTTGGGTCGATTGTTAGTATATAACCGTGCAGAGTTTAATCATCTTGTGTTTTTGACTAGGTGTGGACCAGGAAGCACATAACTCCCCTTCGGCGATTTAAGGTTGTTTGCCTTAGTAGGGACTGATTCGATATTTCTAGACCAAATGCCTTAACTCTTGTGGTCAAATACTCTAATTAAGTAGGGGTAAGATTTTGATTCGGATCTGATGTTTTGTGCTAATCAACTTGAGTTAGTTTCATTATAGGGTTTGGAATTATTGTTGTTGTGTCGGCATCACGAAATAGTTAGGTGTGTAACTTTAATATCGAAAAATCAATGAACGGTACGAAGCCAAAAACCATATTATTGACACCACATAACTATGTGCTTGGTCGTGTGCAAGACTGTGTGGGCCTCACAGGCATGTGGGCTCATTTCATTGGTTAAGTGATCCGAATGTGTGTTAGTAAAACTTTGTAATGGTTAAGTGGCCATTATGAAATCAGTTAAAATAGTTAGATTCTACAAGATGATTAAATGCAAACATTCTGTGTGTATAAGCGTAAAGTTAAATCTGTATTATTGTTGTATAAGTAAGCATGTCTTTGTACGGTATTTCTGATTTTAATGTTGTATATTATTTTGATCTGTGAAATCGTATACATTATTAACACATTCTAATCTGTCGAGTATATAAGAGCATGTCTAGTTTGTGTGCATCTGAGTATGTATGATGTTTTTGCATATACATTGTGGTGGGATATGATATATGATGGAGGAAGTTCTAGCAGACTAAGTCCTGTAATTTTTGGCAGTAACACTACAAATTTTTGTATTTGGCAGTTAACACTGCATATATCTGATTTTGGTGATTTTCCCATGATATCTAGCAACTTCATTGTGTGTTTCTGTAGAGTGACATACGATCACTTTAGTGTGTAGGATTGGATAGATATTAATTACCTTATTCGGTGTGTTGGGTAAGACAGAGATGGTGTGTAATGGATGGGGGTAGGACTTGTTTTTGTTATATATCAATGTTTCATCGTATGGTATGCCATGCCATATGTATCTGATTTGTTTAATATGTTGCATTGTATAAAAATACTATGCCATCTATGTTTGTTCAATTATTGAATATGTATGATTGTCTGATATTTTTTGTGTGCATGAAGGTTTGAGTTACACAATGAGCTTTGCAAGATCACCCAATAATTTGACTTTTTAGGTAATCAGAGGACTTAGGATCAGCCGGTGTGCGGGAGTTCAGATTGGTTTCTCGTTTAATAAAAACATGGTTTATGATTTAAAACTAATTCTGGACTTTTTGGACAATGTAAATGTTTTGGGACTTTATTTTTCGATTTTGGTTTGATACATTGAAATTTTTTGTATTTTATTGTCGTTAAAATTGCAAAATTTTTGTTTACACAAACTAAAACCACAATTTCCAACACTAACAACTCTAATAATTATGCAGCAAAACTAGGTAAATAATTAAGTGAATTTTTGTAAATTAAATAACTTCAAAGCGAATTTTCTAAAATTTAGAAAGAGATTTGCTAAAATTGACATTTTCAGGTTGCATGCTTATTAAGACTAACTTTTGAGTTTTAAACAAGTAGTGTAATTCTTCAAGATTCGATTGTAACGTCTAGGTCGAGTGTGGGGTGTTACAACTCGATTGGCATGGGTATTGTTGCCAATACAGAAGAACGTAGGTTCAAGTGTGTTGAAGCGCATTATCCCCCTATTTATGGGTTGGGAAGGGGCTACGGGTAGTTCTAGACATTGTGTCAAAAAGAGATCAGATATGACTAAAACTTATAATAAGATTGTTCAGAAAAAAAACTTAGCTTGGTAAAAATCAAGAAATGAATTACGCACTAATGGAAAAAGTGCCTTCAATTAAATATTTAATATTAAAAAAATTCAATTAGACTTTTTCGCTAATGAAAATTGTTACTGACTAATTTTACAATTAATAGACATTGATGTGATTAATAGAAATAATGAGAAGTTGATACATGGTATGTCATGTGGAAATATATTAACGTGACATGTGACGTTGGATTTTTCTATGTGGCATGCCATATGTTAATTTTTGATTACTTTCGCTGGTCACGTCAATATTCGTTATAATTAAATCGACTAATAATAATTTCTGTTAACAAAAGAATCTAAAATTGAGGTAATTTTTCTATAATTGATTTTTCGATTTTTCGATTTTTTACTAAAAAAAATCATACCCATTAGCCAAACTATCTTGAATTTGTTGGAAACAAGCCAACTTTGATTCATTCAAGTGGTACTTTTATATTGCTCAGTACTTAGATTTAACTAGTACATAACAGAAAAAAGAAAGCTGTACAAAGATAATGATTTTTTTTAAACGAGGTTTTTGGCATCCAATAATTAAGAGTGTTTATAATTTAGTTATATCAATCGTTTTACTATTTAAAAATAATAAAAATAAAAATAAAAATATTTTATTAATATTAATATATATTTTTGTAAATTAATTTAAATAAAAACAATTATTATTTTTGAATAATAAAATATGTCATTGAATCATATTAAATTTGAATTTTTTTTGGATTCAAGTTTCAACCTAACTCAATCCATGAACATCTCTACCAATAATTATATTAGATTTCAGCTAAATTTAGAGTCGAACCGGATTAAAATTTCACATGAAAGACAAATCTCTTTTAACAATATATTTTTATTAATAAGATTTAAATCCAAGACTTAGGGTAAATTTAAATGAATGATACATTTATTTACGGTTAGTGTAAAAAAATAATGACAATAAAATTAAATATTATAATGATAAAATAACATAAAATAAAAAATAAATTAAATGTAGTACATCAAACTCAACCATCCATCCAACACAGCCTTTTATGTAATTTTTACTAATAGACATTTGTTAAATACAATGGTGGAGTGATAATGATGTAAAGAAGTGAGATGAGCATAATCATCATCATTGTGGGTTGTAATAATTAAGTGTTTTATTATAAGTTGGTGGGTTGGGGCGTGGCGTGGCGTTTGTTATATATGCGGATGCCATCATCTATTTGACCGTCCTAAACTTTGAAAAAAATGCCCTCCCTAACCTAATCAAATGCCAATTATTAATCTAATTATTATAACCCCTTTGTTTATTATTTTAACCCTAATTATTACAACCCCTTGTCTTGGAACTTAAAATAAAAAAAATCTTTGCATGCGCATACAAGTTGATAGAGATATGGAGAGAGAAATTGTTTTTAATAAACCGTAATAATAATATTAATAGTTATTTAAGATTATTGATTGGGTCTTATTTTGATTGTTACGAGTGTTGTTGTCAATATATGAGAATATAAGTTCGAATGTGTTGAAACGCATTATCTTTTTATTTATGAGTAAGGTGAGAAGAGGTGATGAATAATTCTAGATACTATATTACAAAGAACAGATATTATCAGAACATATAACAATATTATTAAAAAATAATTGTTTAAGATTAAAAGTGTAGGAAAACTTTGTTATATACCTCTGTCTCTATTTTGGCAACATTTGAAACTAAACTAGTTAAAATTTAATTAAAATCAATAAAATTTTTAGATTTCACAATTATATATTAAAAAAATAAAATATACTTTATGTGCCTTTTTGAAACAAAGTTAGGTAAAACGGATAATTAAGTAATTACATTATTGAATTGTTTAAAGAGGTCAAAATATAAAAAAAGATTTTTCTTTTTAAGTAAAAGTGTTTATAAATTGGATCGTGTTAAATTTAGATCGAGTCCATACATGATATCAATATAATACATAGTATGAATATATATATCTTTGTTTAAGCTCAATCCAAAATGTGAGCTTTTAGTTTTATATAATATCGTTGTTTAAGTTCAGTTCAAAATATAACTTGTTTAAGCCCATTAATATTATTGTTTTTTATTTTAAAAATATAATTAATTTTATTTAAGGGAAAATATTTAGTATACTGCTAGTGGATTTTTTAGACTCGACAAGTAAGATCAAGAGGTTGACAGATGTCTTGTAGGAGTATAGTAAAATAATAAAAGAAAGAGACATATGACAATTTTTTGAATCTTTTGATACCATTTTGTATTTTTTTTCATTTATTAAATTTCTAAATATAATCAACATATTTTTTTAATGTTTGTATTATAGTATAATTTAATTAATTTCATACAATATAAATTGCATAATACAGAAAATAAAAAAAAATATATATTATAAACTTGAATAAGGGTCGAGTCAGGTTGAGCTCGGGATTTGAATAATTAACCCAAAGCCCAGCTACTATTCTAAACGAATTTAATTTTTTTGTTAACCCGAACTTTAAACAAATTATATTGTTAGGTAATGAGGCTTTATATTGAATAAATTGCATAATAATAATAAACACATTAAACTAGAATAAGATTTTGATGATTCCATACTTACACTTTAGGTGGAAATAATTGATAACCGTTGGATTAAAGATAAATGGGCAAAGTGAAAGGCATATTGATGTTATTCTAAATGGGGTTGATTTTGAATTACAATCCTCCATATTCATTGCATTCCATTGTTCCAATAAATGGTATCTTTGTTCTTAGCTATTAATTCCCATTTCCATCCATTTAAAGCATCCCAAACCAATCTTTTCAACCTTATTCGAGATTCTCTTTTAAGCTATGTTTGGGTCCACAATGCATTATCATGTGATTGCCTAAAAAGAATTTTCTTTACTCTTCTTGTTCCTTTCTTCAACATCACATAAGCCCCAAAAAATATGGTTGATTTTGAAAAAGAAAAACATTTTTATGGCATAATTAGGCTCCTTTATTGAATATAGTAAAAATAATCATTCTCAAATACGTGTCGTTTTGGAAGGGATCTCGACAGCTGCAAATTGCTATTTGCGGTGAATATTCGGGTAATGGACACTTACTTATCATGTATCATGTATTTAAGACATAATACCATTTACTTATGAAGGGGATGCTAAAAAAAATTGTGTCGAAAAGTTCTTTCCTAAAAAAAATCCTTATGTGAACTATGATGTTGTCATGGAATTATGAAATACAGTACGTTCAATAGTATACGAACTCGAGAGATTTTGATTCCATAAACTTGGTGTTTATTGTTTTTACGTCTGGTAGAAGATGTTGTGAGTGGCTTTGTTGATAAGATTTTAGTGTAATAGTGGGCACAATCATATAACAACAAGGCTTACTAAGTGTGTCAAGATTGTGATGAGGACCATTTGTCATTTTCCCATTACTTCATTAGTTGAATCAAAATATTATAGGTGCAACCATTTTTTTGTCACAGATAAGAAAGACAAGAAGTTAACATGATGAAAGGCAAACACATTTTCTGCGAAAACATTACATGGAAAATCGTTGTCAATCAAAGGCGAATTAACCCCATTGTGTAATGGAAATCTCATTTTTACATCGCACATTTAGGTTAAGGATTATGTTGCTCTAGTATGAAGGTGTCAAATAGTTCATTTAAAATCAATCTTGATAAGAGATGATGTGATTGTGGGCATTTTTAGATAGAAAGGTATCATGTTACCATGCAATTGTTGCATGCAATAACATGCATCTCAATTGCATGGAGTATGCCCATAAAGAGTTTTATTTGCCTAACTTGGTGACTTGTGAATTGTTTTCAAATTTGGAATGTTTTAGGCATTCAAAAGATCATCCACAATTAATCCGAATACACAAAAAAATGGTCCTAAATTAGTGAAGCAGGCAAACCAAAATGTTGTTCAAGATATAGAATTGATGGACATAACAAACTTCAATATGTCTATATAAGGTTCCAGAGGGGTCAAACATAGGGTAAGAGAGTAATAATTAAATTGTACTCCTACCATGTTGTAACATATTTTGCAATAAAAAAAATACTTAAAATATTTAATTTATATAAATTTTATCATATTATAAATTCATAGTTTGGGGTTAAAAATATGTACATGCTTTTCTATGTAAAAAGAACTTCATAAAAGCTTTTGCAAATAATTAAAATACTTTTATTTTTTAATTTCATTTCATTTACTTTACTCCAACTTGTAAAATATTTTTTTATTCATTTCAAATGTTTAGAATATAATATTTTATCTATTTAAAAATGTTGTGACTTTGATTGCTACATGTAAAACAACACATGAAACGACAACTTTGGTGTAATCAAAGTCGTTGATTGGCATGTTTGACTTTTGATTTAATCTCATTATTGTAACAAATGAAGAAGTTCGGAAGTTCAAGATGGGATTAATGAGATTATCTTTCGTTCTGTTGACTTGAAAAAAAAGGGTGAAGTTTAAAGTGTTGAAGATGTTCATCTTTATCCTTATCTCTAGAGAAAGGTTTGGAGATGTTGGAAGACTTGTTTATGAAGATTGTTACGTGATAAATAATCAAGATAATTAATGAGATAATTTTAAATTTTAAATAGGAATTTAAAAATTATCAAAATTCTATCGGATGGTGTCACTTTGTGTGTTGTTGTTACTGTCTTTAGCATTTACATTTTGCTATTTTATTAGGTTATGTGTTGAGAAATGTGCTCATATTATAGTTAATATGTAAAAATTTATAATATATTTTAACAAAAATAAAATAATTAACTACTTTGTTTATCATCTAGAAATGCATTGGTAGCTTTAAAAGTGCACTTGACAAAGTCCATTAATCAACATTAATTAGTGCCTAAGGGCAGTGAAGATATAAAATAAAATAAAAATTCTAATTACAATATATTATTTTCTTAAATCTCACGTTAACCCTTTACTAAAACATTTCCATATTATATATTAATTTAAAGAATGCATTCAAACTCAAACTTTTATGTAGACATCACAACATTAATCACAGATTCTTCCATTTCTTTATTATTATATATAAATACAAAATGTACAAATGTCAATGGATTTGGTTGGTTTGGTCCAGTTTCACTTCCTAATTAAATTCATTTAAAATTATAAGATTAAATAATAAAAAATTTGATGTGTTTTAAGGGTTTATGTTTGAATTTTATAAATAAAGGAAACTGTATTGGAAAATCTCTCTCATTTTAAAAATTAATCCAGCTTAACTATGACTTTAATCTAAATTTAATGCGATTATCAAGATATTATTTTAAAAAAAAATAAATGTCTAAAAGTTTAATCTCCTACCCCTTACGAGAAATGATTATATGAAACATGAATATTATCCCTTTCTAATATTTTAATACCACATCAATAATTTAATTTTAAATTTCAGGATTTTTATTTGGATTTGATTTTTTAAAATAAAAATATTGAAATTCAATATGAAAATACTAATGTGACACTAAATTATTAAAAAAGAAAAATAAATAATGTGGTGTCTTTATTTTATACAACATTTTTCTTACCCTCCATTAATAATTAAATACAAATTGCAGGCTAAGGGATGCTAATACAAAGGACAGCAGAAGAAAAAAACGAATATAGAGAGAGAGATGGGAGGCTTTCAAGCCCTTAGTTTAGCAATGATCAGTCTATAAATGGTATCAATAATTCAAGACAACTTTTAATCTAAATAAACAACCATATATATTATTTTTATGGCTTTAAAGGTAATGGTTTATTAAAAAATTTTGGACAGAATTAAATTATGATGTGGCATAAAATATTAGAAATGGATACAAATGACATGACGTCACTGTTTCATATAATCATTTTCCTTCTCTTATATATATATAATTTTTTACTGTTTTTAAATAATATTTTTTATAATTTTTTAAAATTTTAAAAATTACTTTCAAAATGAATTTAAAAAAAAATCAATGTCTAAATTCAAATACATTTAGAGGTTAATTAATCCAAATTTATATAAAAATTACATTTTTTATAATTTTTAATTTTACTAACATGAAATTTAATTGTTATGGTGAGAATTCACGTCAGGATCATGATAAATGATTCAATATTCATTAACCGTTACATTAACTATCAGTAAAAAAAAATGAATTGGTGTATTTTTAATATTTGAGAATTTAATCAAGTATGCTTTCATTAATAATTTTTTAAAAAATTAAGAATTTTTTAACCCTAAGCAATTTTTATTAATGACAGCGAATTTTGTTGAAATTCCATACATACCCCATAGTCATTTGAAAAAAAAACACCCAGTCTCTAATTTTTAAATTTGGACCATGTGCTTTCTTCAATTTTACAGCTATTATTTTTACTTCAACTACTCAGAAAAAAGAAGAAGAAGAAGAAAATAAAATTGAAATTAAAAAATAACCCCTTATTGAAGAAAAAACAAGTTTAGAAAAAACCCCATGAAGATGAAAGTTACAACTCATTTGACTGTCACCAACCCTTATGGAATCGAAAAGAAAATTAAATATAGGATCTTGAGCAGGAAAAAAAAAAAAAAAAAAAAGAACACCAATTTGTCACCAATCATGAATTACCCACATGATTTTTGGCTTTATGGCATTTGTTTTTGGGTTTTTCACTGTCAAAGTTTTGGATTCACTTTACAACTTTTTTATAAGGTAACCCAGTTGTTGATGAATCGAATTCAGACCACATCATTGAAAAACTTTAGACTGAAAATTAATTATAATATAAATACTAAAATAAATATTTAAAAACTTAAATTATATGAATTATTAATATGTAAAAAAAATCCCATATTAATATATGATAATTATAATAGATTCAAAACATAAACAGTTAAAACCAGTTCTGAACAGCAAGACAGACAGATTTTGTTTAATATTACATGATAAGTTCTTTTGATGACAGGTAATCCTAAGACTAACATACATATTCAAAGTTGGGTTACATCTCATTTTCATTGCATGAAAGACAAGCTGGAGGACAGACAAAAGCTGCAAACCTTAACAGTTTATGTTATTGTCGGTTTTTTATTTTTTTCAAAATTTTGAGGGACCCTAGGGGGGGGGGGATGAAATAGGAACCTCAAGAAAATAAAAGGGGGTTCTCGTGAATGGAAATGGCAGTAGAACATAGGACACAAGCTCTTTTGCAGCCCTCTGAGGATGACTAAACCTGAATATAATTGCATTACTCATACTGTAATGAAGAGAGTTTCTGTTGATGGACCCCTTCTTTTAAGTGGTCTGCTGTTTGTACCCTTTGGCTTCATTCCAATAATGTCAACCTGAATATGGCTAACACCCTTTTTTATTTGTTTTGATATAAGATTTGTAAAATATCCAGGCTGGTTTTTGGAGGCAAAAGGAGGTGGGATGGGGGTTGAGCAAACATCTTGGGCAAATATGGGGACAAGTTACTCTTTAAAACATCTTGGTTAAGTGTTTTAGTTATCCGGTGTCCTTATGTCACATTTTAGGGTTAGGGTTAGGGTTAGGGTTATCCTATTAGGTTGGTTATTTGGACCCAGGGTGTTTACTTGTTTTGCTATTGGCTGTTCCTATGCCACATTTTCAAGGTTTTTGGATATTCCGACTTGGGTATTTTTCTATTATTTATTAATAAAATCTTGAAAATAATTCATTCTCATCTACTAAGAAGACACCAACTTTTCAACAAATGAATTTGAATTTATCTATTTTTCATAATTCAAATCTAACCCATATTTTTTTAATAAGTTTATATCGATAATGACAAGGACAAATTTAATTATAAATAATATATGTCTGAATAATTATTTGAAATATATTTATACTTAAATTAAAATAATGAATAAAACCTAAAAATTGTGAGACTCAAAATAAATCTAAATTTATACATGGTATTTACTCATGGGACATCAGACCTAACCCTAAAAAACAAAGAAAGTATTATTAGAACATAATAAGTTAAAAAAATAAAAGTAGGCAGAGTTGTGCACATGTAAGAACATGACAGTTTGGCAACCAGCAGAAGGTTGCATGGAATGTTCTTCATTCAAATTTTCTTCAGACTCCGTCCTTTGAACAAGTCAAAACTGTCTCAAACTAAAACCCTAATTTATTATTAATAAACGAAATGGTAAACAACTTGAAGAAGAATCATGGAATTGAGATGTAAAGATAGATGGAAACTACTACAGCCTGCCAATGAAATATGGTGCCTTGGGCAACTGTTGTTTTCAAAAGAAAGAATCAAAGGGAAACCTAATATTCTGAACAACAAAAGCATATTCTTTCCCAAACCATTTTTTCTTTTTGTATCTTATTCCGACTTTGCGTTTTGGCTTAAAATATTCTCATGTCATGCTGTTGCTCTTGCACATTTAACATATTATAACTTCCCTTATGGATAATTCAGAACCAGTCATGAGCCCATTTTACATTCATTAGTGGCCCTTTTTTGGACCATACATATGATTTTGGATTTTGAATTTCACTATTAATTCAAGAAGCATGAAGACTGTCAATGAAGGGTAATGTTTCATCTATCAAGAAAATTGATACCACAATTTTTTTGTCACAAACTGAAAAGGAAAAAAAAAATTACAAAAGACTGAGATTCACAATGTGAATTTTACATAACATTACAACAGAACAAAAAAATGAGCTCAAGAAACCTCATGCAGAGTATTACCAACTCTCACCCTAACTTGCTTAAATGTTCATGGAGCTGGCAGCATAGCTTTGAGATTTGAGAGAGCAACTTACATTGTTGTTCTTGGGATGTTATCTGTGACATTGGGTATCTAAGTAGTTGACTCAGCTGAGTTGATATCATCAAAGCATCTTGGTTGTTGGAACATTCTTTAGCTATAAGATCAAGCAGTTGACAGTTTTGGTTTTGAGACAAAGATAGTCGGGGAGGGACTGGGGGAACTAGAAAAGGGTGTTCAAGTAGCTGAGGAATCCTCCACCTCTTCTTTCGATCCCATGCTAGACATTTCTTCATTAAATCAAGTAGCCACGGGTTAGAAACTGGTCCATATGTTATTTCATGGATTGGATCTGTTATAACTTTGAACTTGGACCAGAAAGTCTTGTACTCAGCAAAAGGGGTCCTTCCATAAACCATTTGGTAAAGTATGCACCCAAGGGACCATATATCTGAAGGCCGGCCACACTTTATACTATTTCCATTTTCATCGCTCTCAACACACATGAATGCCTCAGGAGACATGTAACTCAGAGTACCCACCTGTAATCGGGTGTTCAATTGTCATAAAACATAATTATGTACAAGAGATTTTGCTATAAAGCATTAGCCATATAGAGTACAGACCCGAAACATCAGAACACTTTTGTTGACCTAGTGATCAATCAACCACTTCAGATAAATTGACACATGATGTAACATGTTGCTACAGAGCATAGATAAAAAGCAGTATCCATGTGATAATTAAAAGCACATTTTACCATCATTCTGTAGCATAAAATCAGAGATCTAACTGATAAGAATAGTATGTTTGAACAACAGATGTAAAAGCTAACAATTTATTTCATAAAAGGACATAGTACTTTAAATTAAAAGTTGAAGAGACCAATGAGTAATGGGTACCTGTGCATCTCTTTGGATGTTGGTAGTATCACTCATTATGGCTTTGGCAATACCAAAATCAATAAGTTTTAGAGAACCTTTTACAAGAAGGAAGTTAGCTGGCTTCAAGTCTGAATGTACAATACGTTCCTCGTGTATAGTGTTGACAGCTTGAAGTATTTGCTGCAAATTGCTTCAACAAACTAATGAATATTCTGCATTTTCTCAATATAAAAAATGACCCTGTATAAATAGCACACAACTATAAACGAGGAAACATAACCTATCCCTGCTTCCTGCTAATAAAAGAGTAAAAAAGAAAAAAGAAAAATCAACTCACTAAAGATGATAACAAAAACATACAACTTTCCCTAGTTACACAAATGGAAAATGCAAAAGTATCTCAAGGGACATGCTAACAAGAACATACTTTATGATTTATGCCCAAAATATAAGAACAATGAAGAAATAGTTTAACAGATTCAAGCAAAATTTAGATACAAATAAGTAACACACAGAATGGCGAAAACTATAATTTCCTCCAGAAAATATAATACTGTCAGCCTCAACGAAGGAACATTTATTCAGATGAACTGCCACTATAGAATCCCATCATGAACTAGTAGAACTATCATGTTTCAAATGAACTTTTAAAACAGTTCAACCAGAATTCCCTCCAGAAAATATAAAATTGTTGGACTCAATAAAGGGATGTTTATTTAGGTGGACTCCCACTCGAGAATCACACCACGAACAAGTAGAATTACGAAGTTTCAAATGAACTTTCAGAAATGCTGAGGAAATGCTCTTAGAAGATTAAAGCATATAAAGTGAAAAAGTTCAATATCTTAGCAACAAATATTCACAGTAAGGGTTAGCTTTAAAACCTGCCAATAAAATCGAAGCCAGTTCTCATCTATAGTCTGATTGAAGCTATCCATTTCCTTCCATTTCTGGGATAACATATGAGCCAAATCAATCTCTCCATATTCAAGTACCATATATAGATAGCCATCATCCTTGACTCTGCCATCTTTATTTGACATGCTGCCATTCATGACTTCTCGGAGCAGATTCTTATCTGTAACCTGGTATCAAGAAACACTGTTAAATATTCCGCACAAATTGCTTCAGGCTAAACTCTATCAAAAACGAAAGCTGACAATATATAACACCAAAGTTAAAGCCACTTATTGTAATAAAATGATAACTGTTCTTGCCAAATAAGATCTAATATTGCATGCATGGTGCCATGAGGAATTTCAGCAGTAGCAGATAAGCTATAAAACTATCTCAGCAGTAGCAGACCCCTGCCCTGGCCTGCCCCACATTGGTGAGACTATGACAAATTAAAAACTCCAATAACCATACACTTTTCCAATAGTCATAACAGCAGAAAATAAGACATAACTAAGTTCCACACCATATCATCATTCAATTCCTCCAAAACTGTCACAACATTTTCATCATGTACAAAATTAAAGGCTGTAGTAAAAGCATTTTAGAGTAGCATAAAAAAGAAATTGAGCAATATAATAGCCAATCCATTAAATAAATAATTGCTAGTCAATCTTGTGTTGCTGATGAACAAACTCGAACAATCAAAAGGCTAACCTTTTTAGCATATCTGAAGTGAACATATGACTATGAGTGGAAGGAGGTACCTCATAGTCTATTAACTGGATGATGTTGTTATTTCCTTTCAACCTATTTAAATATTCAATTTCCTGGCAGAACCCATATGCAGTAGCATAGTCACGACCTTTGAGCTTGATTTTCTTAAGTGCATATATTGCACAATCTGATGAAATGACTTTGTGAACCTCACTACTTCCTCCACTGCCTATCTTTCCAAGCCTTTGATACAGCCTCCCATTTACTTTGAAGAACAAATCAGGATCATAATTCCTTTTACGAGGAGCTGATGCTCCTTTATTACTTGCAGCCTTCCTTTGCTTCTCTTCTTTTAAAGGCTCTAATTTTACATCCGAAGTTAAGTCCTTTGACGGTGGAGCCTGAGATTGTATATTAGTCACATCACCTGCAGAATCTTGACCTTCGATTGACTTAGTATATTGAGGACAAGGATCCTTTGAAAGTTCATCCTTATTTGCCAAACATCCTTCTTGCTTTCTAGGCAAGTCAAATCCCTTTACCTCCATTTGTATATCATTGCCAGAGGTAGAAGCCCTTGCTGCAAGAGCTGTCTGATCAAGTAACATTCCACTCGTTTCCTTAGTTGAAGGGAATGACTGCTGCATCATATCTCCTTGATTTCCAAGTAGACAATTCACATCAAAATATCCCAGTGGTTCTTTTGCCACATGAGAACCTTCTTCTTGAAGAGAATGAGAGCAATAAGTTGTCAGGTTAAGCATTGGAGCTGAACTTGTATGGATAGATGTTATGGTAGAAGATGGCGGCCCTACAACTGAAGATTGAGTGAGGGGTTGCCCTAAAAAGTTTCCTAACTGATGTATCTGATCTTGAATAACTGTAGTTCTTTTGGCCAAAGAAGAGATCCCACCATCAGACTTCAAAGTGGTGCCAGATTCTGTGTTCTGAAATGCCGGTGCTTTGACTCATTATTGACAACAGTTGATGCCTCTACTTGATTGACTGCACCCATTCCATTTCTGTCAAGGAAAGGGAATCCATATGAGATGATAAGTTCTCCAATCCAATGGCCATTCCATCATCGGCCCCTGCAGATTAAAAGGGAAGAGAAAATACATTGCAGAGCATAGTGACAAATACAGGAACTACACATAAACATAATGAGCTACATTTCAACTATATTTGTCACAATGCCACAAACTACAAACTACAGTGGCAACAAATCAACAGGAAGAAAAATAAACTAGCAATTTAAAGAGCATTGTAAACATCTTACCCTGGGAAGTGGCATTATCTCCAGTTAAAAACTGAACCTTTCTCTGACACTCAGCATGTTTAGATTCTACATCATGCGAAGGAATCAGATAATTCTCTTTTTTATCAACAAACTCCTTGGGAGGATCTCGACCAACATCAAATGGGTTGAAATCTTCATCAAAGGTTTTGGTGATAGTTCCTGTGATGGAATGTGTAGTATTGGATGCATCTTCTTGATACTCCCCAACCATAAATTTGTCCTTGACCAACTGACCATGGCTTGACGAGATACAATCTCGAGACTTGTTAGCACCAGCATTCGCACCCACATTTCTAGAAGCTGCGCGCTGAGGAACCACTGTCCGTCTAGGCACTATACCATTCGTCTGAATTGTACCTGGAAGCCCTACCAAAATTCCAACATATTATTTACATTTGAACCGCTCACATAATCACATTAGCTAACAACAATTCCATCCAATAAGCAAAATTGAGTAGACCCTAAAACCGGACACCCTAAATTTCCAATTCCATGAACCGAGCTAGACTTCCTTAACTGGGATGAATATAACAGAAAAAAAAAAGAACCCTTAAACAAAAAATAAAGTAAAATAGAAACCACGTAAAAGTTTGGGGTTTAAATCTGAAGAACATTAAATTCGAAGAGGAGAGAAATGAAGTGTACCGAGTGAGCGATGGCGCTTGAAGGCGGCTTGGACATCACGGATGAGACCGGGCGGAGAGGAAGATGATGATGTGTCTTGATTGGGAATCGAGCGGACCAGATTGCCGGATGGTGGAACCGGAAGGTTAGCCTCCCCGTCCATGGCCGGATCTCGACGGCATTTCGAGTCTATGGCGATAAGGGCCAGTTTCAATCGGAAAAAAATTTTAAAAATATATATTAGGGTAAAAATTATTGGAACAGATAGTCAAGAGAAGTTAGGGTTATCGAAGTGTCGTCGTCGTCCGTCCACGGCAGTAGACCAAGTTCGAACGGTTTATTGGCGCTCTCTTTTTTCTTTTTCTTTTTTTTCTCCAATAAACAAATAAATATATAAATAAATGGTGGCTTTTGGGCCAATTTCAATTAAGAAACCTTCTCTCTGCAGGAAGAGCCCAAATACCCTTTTGAAACAAGAAGAGATGGTAGGATCACAAAATCTGAATTGTCCAATCAATTTCGAATTGATTCACTTCAAATAAAGCAATTTTTCCTCTTTTGAGTGGATGTGGGGCGAGGTTGATGTTCTTTTCTTCCCATGAAAATATGGAGTACTTCCACTATTTGCTTGACTCATTTCATTCATCCAGCTTGATATTTTGAAATTACTATTCTACCTTTATATATTTAATTTTAAAATGTAATGATACATTATGAAATAAAATTCTAAAATATTTAAGTGGTATATTTTAAAATTATTCTTCCATATTTATATGTAGAGGTGATCATGGGCTGAGCTTGAGCTGGCCTCAACAGAATTGTAGGCTTGGACTCAGTCTGACACAAAAAATTGGTCTAAAATTTTGCCTAAGATAGATCTGAAAAAAAAATGCTAAAACCATGCCCAGCCCAACCCATCTGTATTAATTTTTTTATAATATTATTTTTATATAAAAACAAATTTTAAAAAATATAATACATCAAATACATTAAAATATGTGTAACTTAACAAGCAAATGCCTTAAAATAATAGCAAAATTAACAATAAAACAATAATTATATAATATCCAAATAACAATAACAAAATAGTAACAATATAATAGCGGAATGACATCAAAGCAACAACAAACAGTAGAAACAACAGCAAAATAGTGGAAGCAACAACAAAACACAATAGTTTTTTTTTTTTTTGCAAATTAGGGTCGGGTCGGACCAAAAAAGCTTACTCGAGGCCCATCCCATTTAGAAAATGGGTTTCATTTTTTACCCAAGCCCATTTTCGAGTCTATATTTTTATCTGAACTCTCCCACTTTTTGAACAGGCCTTCGAATCGGGTCAAGTGACTCGACCCATGATCATTTTTACTTAGATGTCAATTGCACATTAAAAAATATTATAAATAACTAATAAATAACAAATAAGAAAAAGGAGTAGTGATTATAAGTTTATCCAAGATTCATGAAAGTGACAATAATATTTAAATTTTAACATTCATGGCGTAGCAAAACAAGCATGGTAGATTTGACAATATCCACTTATACTCCTTTGTCATCCCTATATATAGGTCAATTGACAGTAGAAACAAAATAGCGGAATGACATCAAAGCAACAACAAACAGTAGAAACAACAGCAAAATAGTGGAAGCAACAACAAAACGCAATAGTTTTTTTTTTGCAAATTAGGGCCGAGTCGGACCAAAAAAGCTTACTCGAGGCCCATCCCATTTAGAAAATAGGCTTCATTTTTTACCCAAGCCCATTTTCGAGTCTATATTTTTATCTAAACTCTCCCACTTTTTGAATAGGCCTTCGAATCGGGTCAAGTGACTCGACCCATGATCATTTTTACTTAGATGTCAATTGCACATTAAAAAATATTATAAATAACTAATAAATAACAAATAAGAAAAAGGAGTAGTGATTATAAGTTTATCCAAGATTCATGAAAGTGACAATAATATTTAAATTTTAACATTCATGGCGTAGCAAAACAAGCATGGTAGATTTGACAATATCCACTTATACTCCTTTGTCATCCCTATATATAGGTCAATTGACAGTAGAAACAAAATAGCGGAATGACATCAAAGCAACAACAAACAGTAGAAACAACAGCAAAATAGTGGAAGCAACAACAAAACGCAATAGTTTTTTTTTTTGCAAATTAGGGCCGGGTCGGACCAAAAAAGCTTACTCGAGGCCCATCCCATTTAGAAAATGGGCTTCATTTTTTACCCAAGCCCATTTTCGAGTCTATATTTTTATCTAAACTCTCCCACTTTTTGAATAGGCCTTCGAATCGGGTCAAGTGACTCGACCCATGATCATTTTTACTTAGATGTCAATTGCACATTAAAAAATATTATAAATAACTAATAAATAACAAATAAGAAAAAGGAGTAGTGATTATAAGTTTATCCAAGATTCATGAAAGTGACAATAATATTTAAATTTTAACATTCATGGCGTAGCAAAACAAGCATGGTAGATTTGACAATATCCACTTATACTCCTTTGTCATCCCTATATATAGGTCAATTGACAGTAGAAACAAAATAGCGGAATGACATCAAAGCAACAACAAACAGTAGAAACAACAGCAAAATAGTGGAAGCAACAACAAAACGCAATAGTTTTTTTTTTTGCAAATTAGGGCCGGGTCGGACCAAAAAAGCTTACTCGAGGCCCATCCCATTTAGAAAATGGGCTTCATTTTTTACCCAAGCTCATTTTCGAGTCTATATTTTTATCTAAACTCTCCCACTTTTTGAACAGGCCTTCGAATCGGGTCAAGTGACTCGACCCATGATCATTTTTACTTAGATGTCAATTGCACATTAAAAAATATTATAAATAACTAATAAATAACAAATAGGAAAAAGGAGTAGTGATTATAAGTTTATCCAAGATTCATGAAAGTGACAATAATATTTAAATTTTAACATTCATGGCGTAGCAAAACAAGCATGGTAGATTTGACAATATCCACTTATACTCCTTTGTCATCCCTATATATAGGTCAATTGAAATACTCATAATCTATTTATCTATTTTTCAAAAAAATATGTATTAATAAAAAAATCTATTATGAACAATAACAGTACATGTTTTAAGTTAAAACATATTTTAGCACTATTCTTTTTATAATTTTTCTTAGCATACTTTAAGTTAAAACTAATGTTTTCAATATCTTTCATCATAGCATACCATATGGTGAATTTTTACATTTTTTATGTATTGTTAGTGTTTAAGTTTTATCCCTTATTTGTACATGCTCATCTTATAGATGTAAAGCCTCAATTCATGGGAGGTGGATGGATACTCCTGTACAAGCCCAATTTAGCCCGGGGTCTAATAAGACCCCAAACCTAAACAAATGACCCACTACCCAACTACTACCCAGCAGGGCCGATATACAAATGGCCCAAACACAACCCAAAATCCTTAACCCATTTTCTATCAGCCCAATAAGCCCAAAACATTAAGCCAACTCAGAAACCCTAGGGTTTTTGAGCCTCCCTCGCGCCGCAGCCACCACCCACGTGCCTCAGCGAGCAGTCCGCCCGAGGGTCGACGCCCCTTGCACGGAAGTGGAAACTCCATCATCCTTTGACCCTTCATGGACTTGCAAACATGGCAAAGAAAGGAAAACATCAAAAGCAGAGCCAAACAGTAGCAAACAATAGATTAAAATTTTTGTATTCGGCTATAAGAAGCCCCAAACGCAAAATATTTTTACACACACTATTAATCAAAAGCAGAACAGAAGTTTCAAAGGTTTCAATCTTTTCATTAGCTATTTTCGTTTCTTGCTTCTTTTATTCTTTTTAACACAAATCTTTTAAATAAAAAGGAAAAGAAAAAACTTACCTGAGTAGTCCTACGCTCTTCCGTCGCCAAGGGTGTTTCACCGGCGCCGAGGGCTTCAAAACCTTTCAAGGTTTGGCCTTGGCTTTGACGGTTGCGCCGGCTAGGTAAAAAGACCAAAGAGTCCTCTTTTATTTGGTTTTTGTCACGAATAAGAGGCTGGGCCTCTGGATCCGGTCAAACGAGGGCTAG
Source organism: Gossypium hirsutum (assembly GCF_007990345.1). Classification (NCBI taxonomy): domain Eukaryota; kingdom Viridiplantae; phylum Streptophyta; class Magnoliopsida; order Malvales; family Malvaceae; genus Gossypium; species Gossypium hirsutum. Next base: position 6,774,762 of record NC_053429.1, read on the forward strand.
AGGGACCATTTTACACCTCTCCGACCACCGTCCATGGTGGATGAGAAGTGGTTTGGTGGTGGCGCGATGATGGGTGTATAACCCTAAGCGAGAAGAAATGAAAATAAAAAGGGGGTGTTCTATTTTGTTAAAAAGGAGAAGAGGAAACAAATGAAAAAATGAAAATTTTGACTTAAGTAATAATGCAAAAACGGTGTTGTTTTGCACCTGGGTTTCTAATGCCGAAACGGCGTCTTTGGAGTATGCCCGTGGGCGACCCGACCAGCTCTAGAGGGTTCGCACGTTTCTTTTAAGTGGGAAAATATCCATTTTGGTCCCTCTGCCTTTTCTATCCCTTTATTTAGTCCTACTTTGCTCTTTTTCTTTTTTAAAATCTCGCCCTATTATTTTATTTTATTTTCAATTCAATCCCTGGCCTGGACAATTGAAACGCAGCGCGTTTGGACTTGGGATATTGTCCCATTTCGTCCTCACGAATTTAGGCGTGTTTTATTGAGGTCCCTGGCAGCTTTCTGTTATCTATGATCTCTACCTCGAATTTTGATTCGGTTTCAATCATGTCCTTAATTTATTTAATTCATTTGTTAACCTTTTTAAGTTTCATAATATATTCGATTAAATGTCTTATATGTTATTTACTTTAAGTCCATCGTAACTTATTTTAATGTACTGTTTGTTCAAATTATCATTATTTATTTTAACTTGCTTTATGTATGTATTATTTATTTTATAATCCTTACCTATTATATATATGTATATATACAATTTATTTAAAGTTTTTATATATTTGCCATTCTTTTAAAACTGTTTTGCTATATATTTATTTCAAATTATTTTATATTGTTTTTTTAGGTTATTGCATATTATGTATTTCAAATAATCCTTTTTTTATATTACATTTGAATCGTTATTATAAAATATATTTATATTGTCTATTTTAATGCTTTATATATTACATATTTTAAACTTGTTATATATATATCATTTTAAATCGACTTATATATTGCTTGTTTTAAATTTATTTTATACTTTATTTTAAACCCTTTTTACTTATTTTAAATGATTTTATTTATTTCAGTTTTTTTTACGTATTATTTATTTTACATTTTTATACATACGCATTATCTATTCTATATTATTCATATATATATCATTTTTTTAATTTGCTTTGTGTATTATAGATTTTAAAATCCTTTTTTACATTATTTATTTTAAACTCATTTATTATCATTCTAAAATTTGTTTACATTTTATTTATCTTAATTTGCTTTATACATTTTTTATCGCTTAATTCATTGGTTTTTTTTATTTATTTATCACTGTTATTATTTGGATGTTGTATGATTATTGCCTTTGTATGTATTTTAATTCGTTTTTTCGTATTTTTGTATTATTGCTATTCATTCGTATAATGCCATGTTCATGTATCATTGCTCTAGGCTCATTACTATATTTTTATTTCATATCATCGCCTCATGAATCAAGCCTCGTTACATTTACCCAATAAATCGTTTTATTTTAACCTAAACAAATAACCCGTGTCGTTTTAAACTTACGTTTGATAAAATTAAAAAAAACAAAGAAAGAAATTTTCAAAGTAAGGCAATGTTCTGTATTTGAAAATTCGAGAGATCGTGCTCTAACGTACTGGGTTTTGATTTTTCTCGTTTGATCCAAATGACTGAATAACCTTTTAAAATTAAAACGTATGAGTTTTGAAAATCAAAAGACCAACTTATTCTCGAGGGTCTGAAATGTTGTGTCCTAACTTATTCTCGAGGGTCTGAAATGTTGTGTCCTAACGTACTGGATGTGGCATTTTATTACTTTGGGACAAGAAAGTCTTCGGAGTCCATTGCAATTTACTCAAGCAAATTCTTCGTATAGATCAACATAAAAAGGGATCGTATTTTAAATTCTTTTCGAGTTTTTTTCAATTCTCGACATTAAGACTGTCGTAACCATTTTTTTGAAAAAACGGGAATCAACTTGAATTTTGAAAACGAAAACGAATAGAGGAGTCGCCACCAATCTTTTTGATGAGGTGTGATCGGGTCACATCGTAAAACTGGTTGTTTTTAATAAATGGTCTGACTTATTTAAACAATGATTTTGGTCTGCGCAAATCAAGAAAACAGGTTCGGGAGTCGGTTACGCACGAAGAAGGATTAGCACCCTCGATACGCCCAAAATTGGTACCTAGTTGATTAATTAGTGTCTTAGTGTTGAAGATTTGAAAACTTGAAAGAATTTAAACTACGATTCCTCTTTGTATTAATGCTAATTTAAAAATGATCGAATAAATTAAAACAGATGTTAAGGACTCTCTCATCTCGAAGTAATAAAATGTCATGCCCAGTAAGTTAGGACACGACATCTCGAACTTTGAGAATGAGCTTGTCTTTATTTAAAATTAATGTATTCTAATTTTTTAAAAGGATGTTCGGTTATTTAGGGTAAACGAGAAAAGTCGAAACTCAGTAAGTTAGGTCACATTTTCTCGAATTTCTTAATACCGAATATTGCCTTTATTTGCAAAAGCTCTTATCTCGAGGTAACAAGATGTCATATTTAGTAAGTTAGGACACAACAGCTCGCATCTTCGAGAGTAAGCATTTATTTCAAAACTCGTATTGTGATTTAAAAGAATATTCCGTTATTTAGGTTAAATGAGAAAAATCGAAACCCAGTAAGTTAGGGCACAATTGTCTCGAATTACCAAATACGGAATATTACTTTTATGAAATAATTATTTTAATGTATTGAGTAAAAAATATAATGTGATTTATAGTAAAACATAAAAGCAAATTGTGGTATTAATACGTATAATAACATAATAATAGGTGCGACAATGTCAAAAACAATAATATGAGCAATTACAAAAGATGAGATAATAGCAAGGCTAATAATATGTAAATATCAACAAATGCATGAGAAAAATGAAATGATCGAATACATAAGTAAATAAAAAAAATAAAACATGGCAAAATAAAAATGACAATGATAACGAAAACGAAAACGATAATAATAATAATATAAATAATAATAGTAGTAAAATATAATAATACTAATGATAATAATAATAGTCATAATAAGAATATTAATATTAGTAATAATAATAATGATAATGGGAATAGAAAATAACAATAATATAATATAATGATAGTAATAAAAGTAAAAGTGACGGTAATAACAATGGTAATAATAAATAATAATAATAACGATAATACAAATAATGAAAGATCTAAGGTTTGAAATTATTTACAAAGATATAAATAAATAAATGATGAAATGATAATAATAAGAGTAGTGATATATAAACAAAATAAGTGTGCTAAAATATATATACGTATATTAAATTAGTTAGCATAAAAATAATAGCGTATAAGTAAATACAAAAGAAAGAAAATATAATAGTGATAATAGTAATAATAATAATAGTGACATTACACTACAAGAAAATAGACTTTTAGCGGCGCTTTTTAAAACGCCGCCAAAAACGCCGCTATAGGTAACGCCACCAAAAATTGTGGCGTTTATTGAAAAAAAACGCCGCTAAAAGTCACGGCTTTTTAGCGGCGTTTGTGGTAAAAGCACCGCTAAAAGTCATGTCTTTTAGCGGCGCTTTTTCCACAAACGCCGCTAATTTTGGCAGATTTGCAATATTTTTTTTGACCAATATCCAGCCCTTCCTGCATTAAAATCCAACCAAATATAACAAATATAGTATAAAATGCAACCAAAAACAACAAATTTAGCATAAAAATACAACCAAAAACATTAATTCTAAATGATACTTCAAATTTAACTGAAGATATATGATATAATTAATAAATAAAGTATAATTTAAAATATTCTTACAATAATGTTAAACATGACAAAACTTAAAAACATTCTTACAATAAGAAAACTAATGTCTAAGATGGCGGCTTTTGCGATTGCTGAAACATATGCATCATCTGCTGAAGCTGTAGCTGGAGGTCATCGTACTTTTTGCTCTGCTCTGCTACCATCGCTCGTGCCTCTGCCTCTCTCGCTACAGCCGTTGCCTCCCTCTCTGCTGCTTCCGCTCTAAGTTGTTGCTGGAGTTCTTCATATTTTTGTTGAACCTTGACAATTTGCTCAACCGTGTTCGCTTGCATCTGAGCTATCTGGTCTCTTAACATCTGAACTTCAGCTTGAGCTTGACTTCCGGAAGGCATGTATTGCTAGGAGCCGATTCAAAATATTGGCTCGGGGTAACACCAGATCCTTGAAATCGAACCCGACCGTACCTTTCAGGACCCAAAACTTCAGTGATAATTCTGTTATCAATGTTCTCAAGATTAACAGAACTATCACTCGAAGCAATCGCTTCATATTCCGCCTTCTTCTCCTTTAGTTTCTCCTAAAAAATCAATTAAAGAGTTAGAAACGAAATATATAATAAAAAGGAATGCAACATAACTTAACATTATTTAAAACTACTAATGATGAATTGAATTAAACAATTATAATTAAAGATTATAAATATTTAGAATAAATAAAATATTATTAAGTAAATATACCATAATTTCTCCAGCTTCGGATGTCATAGGAGATCCATCTTTCTTCCTATGCGTAATCTTAAAAAGCTGAAGGCGTCCAACTTTTTGTCCGGATTTGACTTCCTACAATATAGTACTAAAAATATTATTTAATAATAGAAAGTTATTAATATTTGAAAGAATTAATAAATTCATAATACCTCGGCCTCAGCTACAGAAGCAAAACTTCTCGACCCTACCGTGTGCGTGAATTTTTATTTTTGCTTGCTGCTTGTTCCAACTCGCTCACGGTCCTACATAATAAAATTATTATTATGTATATAGTAAACACTATATATAAGAGTTTAGAAATACGCAATACCTCTCATTTCTTTGAATTTTAAAATCTAACCGCATCTTCCCATTGATACCTCAGCATTCTCGGCGGGACATTTCTCAATTTTTTCCTCGAGGCTTATGTATTTCTTAAAATATTGTTTCTTTAAAGTGCTTTTATTGTCTCTCTATCTTTTACCTAATGCCTTCTTGATATAATCATCGGAGACTTCTAAAACAAATCTCTCCTAAAAAAACATAAGTTTAGAATGTAAATATAAATGAAACTTAAACCAAAGTATTATAAATTACATTCACATTTTGTTACCTTAATATTAGCGAGAGCCTGATTTTTGTTGCTATCAGGCATGTGATGCCATGATTCGTAGTTGATGGGCAACATATTTGCATTTCGTGCTAAAATGCCCAAATAGCCTACCAAAAGTCGAGCTTCAGATCCAACAGGCTGACCATGAGTATTTCTACTTACTTTAACACGCTCGACAGGATCCAAGTCGTATAAATCTCTAAACAACGTACGTCCTCAAACTCTGCGCGTCCCACCACTTTCAGCTGAAAAATGATATACTATTATTATATTAAAATTGACAAATAATTCAATAATAAAAGTCAACACATGTAAAATGAACATAACATTACTTTGAAATTCTTCAGGCTCATCAAGTGTCTCCGGCACATTCGAAGATCCAACAACTATCTGCTGTTCACTATTTCCTTATTCCGAATTTGGAGTATTCTGGATAATACTTAAATCTCGTAATCTTCTTCTACGCATTTTTCCTGCAATACACATAAAATTGTTAAAGTTTTAGTAACAAATTACAACAATAGTAGTACATATAAAATAGTTAAATTATATAACATGACAAAGATTAAAATTATAATATTACATATAATTAAAAAATTGTAAAATCTTACTACATCATTATTCATAAATATCTTCATCCACATCATGTCGAACCCATTGATGTTGTGTATTAGTACTAGGGATATTTTCATCTAAGTTTTGTTCTGGAAAAGGTAATGTTTCTGATCTTTCGACGATGTCATCTCTACTTCCATTACCCATGTCAAACAAGTCTCTAGGGGTGTTCCGGAGTACAACATACCAACCCTCATCAGTTGGATCTTTCGAATAAAAAACTTGTTTCACTTGAGAGGAAAATACATATGGCTCGTCCATCAATTGTTGTCCAGTGTGAATCAAGCGAGAGAAATTCAACATTGTAAAACCAAATTGATCTTCTTTAATTCCTCGAGAAGTATTAACATCAGCCCAATCACACCAAAATAAGACAACTTTCCATCTGCCATAGTAATCCAACTCAATAATGTCGGTAAGAAGTCCGTAATACTCCACATTACCCTCAACCGGATTACTGTCCCTAGCACTAGCATAACTTGTAATTGAAGAATTAACAACAACTCCACAATTTTGAGTTCTCCTCATTCTCTCACGATACTTTGTATGAAATCTGTATCCATTGATGAGGAAGGCACTATATCTTTTTATTATTCTGTTCGGACCTTGTAAAAGCCATTTAACTTCATCATTGACGTCCTTTCCACTCCAAACTTATTGAATCGAAAGTAAATTGAATAATTAACTAAATTTTGGGATTATATGTAACTTGTTAACTTTAGTTACATACCGTTTGACTTAACCATTCATGAAATGATTCTATGAATAACTTATTAATCTCTCGATGTTGTAATCTTCAAGAGCATGCACGAGATCTCAAAATTTGTTTGTACTCACTATGTTAAAAACAAGTGTAATTGATTAGAAGATAAACAAATCAAAACGACGAATATGTGAGGAAATTTTAGAACTTACTTGCGTAACGGTTCAACTAAATCGTGGTGAAAAAGTACATATCGATGTGCTTGTATCCACGATATATCATCTAATTCTGCAATTTCAACTTTGTCGATTGGATCTCCATAACTTTGGAATAAATAAGTTTCGGCCAAGTTATGATCATTGAGCCCAGCATTTCTATTTGATCTATTCAATCGTGTTTCAACATCTTCTAAATATCTAGAACATAATGTCATGCACTCCTCCGCGAAGTAGCCTTCAGCAATTGATCCTTCTGGATAACGCTTATTGCGACAATAAGATTTCAATTTGCTTAGGAACCTAAACACGATATACAATATTTATCAAAAGTTGTAACTAAATGTATAGACGCGAATAAATAAATACTTGACAAATAAATTAGCACCTTTCTATTGGATACATCCATCGATAAAAAATCGGTCCACCAAGTATGTAATACCCTAAAAATTTTTACAGTAAGATATTATCCTTTATATATAGTAAAATAAGGAAATAAAGTGACATAAAAGGAAATTTTGAGTTATGTCAATATTAAGAAGTATATTATGATATATTAATTCAAGAAAGGACTAAATTGTAAAAGTGAGAAAAGTTTTGTTGCACAAGAGTAAATACTCAAAATTTAAGGGGTTAAAGTGTAAATATGAAAAAGTTAAAGGACCAATAGTGTAAATATTTTAAGAGTGGAATGATCTAGAAACTAAGGAAAATGGATGAATTAGGACCAAATTGAATAGGTGAAGAACTATGAGGGACTAAATTGCAATTTTACCAAAATTAAATGATGACTCAAGGATGGAATTTTAAAAGATAATAAAGGGCAAAATGGTCAATTGGAAGAGAGAGAAATCTAGAAAGTAATGATGATGTTGATGATATTTTATGATTATTTAATTAGATATATATTATTTTAATGAGATATTTTATTATTATTTTATTATTAATTATTTAGTATAAAAGGAAGGAAAGATGAAGAATTTTCATCATCTTTCCATGCATGCAGCCAACGTTAGAAGAGAAGGAAAAGAAAGAAATTTTCTTTTCTTTACAATTTGGTCCTTCCACAAAAAATTCACCATTTCCACCTAGAAATCAAAAGAATTTCCATTGCTACTAAGAGAGAGAAATGTTAAGGAGGCCATGGGGAGTTAGAATATCAAGTTGGATTCAAGAAATAGAAGCTGGAGGAGAGAGAAAATCAAGTTAAAGATTAGTATCAATAGAACAAGGTAAGTATATCAAGATTTCAATATGTTTTTAAGTTTGTTATTATTGATAAAACATGGAAATGATGTTATAGTAGAGTTTTCTTACATAAGGTCTTATGTTCTTGATATGTTAGTGAAGAGAAAATAAGAGAAAGTGATGAGAAATGGTGTAGAAAAAGAAAATAAGGATGTTATAACATGGTAATTAATATCTTGTACTAAAACAGTATTGGACAGTAGCAGTAGACTAACTTTGAAAAATCACCATAAATTGTATAAATCGAATTAGAAGATGAAAAAAATATTAAATTAAAGATAATTAAGTCTAGTTTCTCATAGAAGAAACGGTGTAAGCAATAGATTTGTAAATTTTGAGATATAATGAATTTTGTGAGACAAGGTCAGAATGAATTCGGGTTCCCCTGTTCTGACTCTGAAAAATTATAAAAAATTGAATAAAAATAATTAGGGACTTAAATTTATATGTATAGAATTCAGAATGAGTCTATTTTTAATAGAAACAAACAAGAACATCATTTGAATTTTTTATAAAGAGATAATTTATTTTTAGTGAAGAAGGGTCACAACTGTCAGACAGCAGAATAGGGGTAACTTTAAAGAATAAACTGTACTTATTGAATGAACCAAAAATTTTTAAAATTTTATGGTAAGAAGATATATGAGTCTAGTTTCAGGTAAAATTATCGGATCTTAATTTAGAGTTCTAGAGCTCCAGATATAAATAATTTAGTGACTATGACATAGATGGACAGCTTGAATATTCATAAAAGTAAATATTAAAAATTATGGATAATGTTACTTACAAGTGTGTTATCTACATTAAGGATGTGGAATGGAGAGGAGGAGGAGGAAAAATATGTATGAATATTCATCTAGCATGGCTAATTTGCATATTTTAGGCTCAGGGACTAAATTGAATAAAAATAAAACTTTATGGGCAATTTTGTAAAAATGTCAGAAATGACCAAATTGCATGAAATGGATTATTTTATTATTTAAATTACAAAATTGAATGAAATTATTAATTTAGTTCAAGATCGGGGGAAAACATGTTTTAGGGATTAAATTGAAAAGTGTTGAAATTATGGAAAATTCTGATATTTTATAGAATTCATGGACTGTTATCAATATATATATGAAAATAATAGCTGGAAATAAGGATTAAATTGCAAGAATTTTATTTTCCTGACCCTAAGGGCGAAATCGTCATTAATTAAAAGTTAAGGGCAAAATGATAATTTTACCTAGAGCATTAATTAAATGCATTAGAATATGAAATGAATGAAAATGATGATCAAATTTATTTATAAAGATCCAGACGACTCAAATATGAGACTTGATCGTGGAAAAGAAAAGATATCGGATTACTGAAATTATAAACACAAACATGCAATGAGGTAAGTTCATGTAACTTGAATTATATTCTTAAATGCTTGAAATGCATGTTTTTGATATGAATATGATTTGAATGTTCATTATATGAAATTTTATGAAACATTGACATATTTGATAAAAGAGGAAGAAATCCCGGTTGAATGAAAGGAAAATTCGATGGATCTCTGAAAAGGAATTGACGGTAAAAAGGATCTAGCCCGGACGGGTGATCCTATCCTGATATAGCCCTCCCGAAGAATACGTGTAAATGGATTTAGCCCGGACGGGTAATCCGAATTAGGGTCTGAATTTAGCCTGGACTGGTAATTCAGATCCAAGCTCATTAGAGTAATTTTCGTTGCAGGGGATTTAGCCTGGACTAGTAATCCCGACAATACTCTATGAGTTTATATTACAGGGGATTTAGCCTGGACTGGTAATCCCACTGTAAGGATGAGGTTCGCGGGAGTGTGCTCTCTGATATGAAATGTGTAAGACCATGGTTGAAAGATACCATGGCAACCAGATATGAAATGTGTAAGACCATGGTTGAAAGATACCATGGCAGCCTGATATGAAACGTGTAAGACCATGGTTGAAAGATACCATGGCAACCTGATATGAAATGTGTAAGACCATGGTTGAAAGATACCATGGCAACATGACGGGAAATAAATAAGACCATGGTTGAAAGATACCATGGCAGCGTGACATGAAATGAATAAGACCATGGTTGAAAGATACCATGGCAACATGACAAAAAAATGAGTAAGACCATAGTTGAAAGACACTATGGCATCATGTCAAAGATAAATAAGACCGTGGATGGGAGACGCTATGACATCTGTTGAACAATTGATATTCAGGTAATATGTATCAGATGACGAATGGTTATATGAAATAATTATAAAGATAGATAAATGAAATAAGTATAAGTACATGGAATATAATTTATGTTAAGTTTGATATAAACTATTACCGGAATAAATATACATAAAATATATGGAAATGATAGAGCATGAAATATTGATATAATGAAATGAATGATATATGCTTATGAAGAAACGGTAAGAGCATGATATGTTTCATGACATGTACATATATGATTAACTTTGATATGTTGATACAAGGAAATTATGTAAGTTGAGACTATTATTAAACTCAAGTGCGATATGTCGAGAAATAGATATATCAATGTTGAATTTATATCAGATATGTGCAAGTATACTAACAATGCTGCTGTTTGATGCTTATACAAGTGTCAAAACTGTTGATTGAATGGTAATATATTTATTTATATGATGCATTGAATCGGTAAGTATTTAATTTTTTTTAATGATCTGTAAATGGTAGTAATGCTCTGAAACCCTGTTCTGGCAGCGGATACGGGTTAGGGGTGTTACAAAGTATTGCTTCGTGAGGGAGATGGATTACCAAGTGCACCATAATAGTGAAGAAGAAAGGTGGAAAGATCTTCTCCAAATTGCATAAAGTCAAAGTAGCTCGATCCTGTACTTTCTTAAGTTCTTCAACATCCAAAACTTTGCCACAAATAGCTTTCATTATATTGGATAGTTCAATTATACAGGACGCCACATTTTTTGACATGCAGCACCGTAAAGCAACTGGGAGTAAATCTTGCATCAAGATGTGGTAATCATGTGATTTTAATGAATATAATATTCGATCTTTAAGACTCACACGTCGAGATATATTTGACGCATACGTATCTGGGACCTTTATATCCTTCAACACAATACAAAACACCTCTTTCTCTTCCTTTGACATTGAAAAAATAGAAGGTGGCAACTGATATTTCCCATTCGGAAGTACTTGAGGATGAAGATCACGCCGAATTCTCATGTCAACTAAATTAAGTCGACTCTGAAGATTGTCTTTTGATTTTCCATCGACATTCAAAATTGTCCCAATTATGTTCTCACAGACATTCTTTTCAATATGCATGACATCAAGATTGTGGCGTAAAATATTATGCTCCCAATAAGGCAACTCAAAAAAATACTTCTTTTTTTCCACAAGTCTGCCTCATTAGGATCATCCTCTTCATCAGATTCATCATCAAATTCATCCATCGATCTTCTCTTTAATTGCGTGTTAGGTGGTTGATTCATCTTCCCATAACTGAAGTTGATATCTTTTAACATAAACAAGATTTCAGATCCAACGGTCTGCTGAGGAGCTTCTCTGTACTTTTCAGTACCGTCAAATAGAGTCCTCTGAAATCTAAATTTATGATTTCCATCTAACTACCGACGATGGCCCATGTAAGAGAACTTCTTTCCATTGTACAACCACTTCGAACAAGTTTGCGCAGCACAACAAGGACAAGCATAACGTCCTTTAGTACTCCAACCCGATAAATTAGCATAAGCCGGGAAATCATTAATTGTCCACAATAAAGCTGCACGTAAATAAAAGTTCTCTTTTCTTAATACATCATATGTCTCAACACTCGACCATAATTGTTTTAACTCTTTAATAAGTGGCTACAAATAGATGTCAATATTATTTCCGGGACCTTTCTCTCCAGGAATAATCATTGATAAAATAAACGAAGATTGCTTCATGCAAATCCATGGAGGCAAATTGTAAGGAACAAGCACCATAGGCCAAGTACTATACGAAGTACTCATGATTTTAAATAGATTAAAGCCGTCAGCTGCTAGCCCAGGCCTCACATTTTGAGGATCACTTGCAAAGCTTGAAAATTTCATGTCAAATGATTTCCAAGCTAAAAAATTTGCAGGATGTCTTAATAATCCATCATCGTTCCGTTGATCATTATGCCACCTCATAGATTCGGACGTCTTTGACGACATGAAAAACCTTTGAAGTCTTGGTATTAGGGGAGAGTATCGCAAAACCTTGACTGGCTTCTTTCTTAACTGTGCCCCACCTTCATCCGCATTCACATCTTCTATATTCCCATTCATCCAATGAGACTTACCGCAAACATTACAACACTGTTGGTTTTTCTGATCACCCCAGTATAACATGCAGTCATTTGGGCAACTATGAATTTTATCGTACCCAAGGCCCAAATCTTTTATTAGTCTCTTCATATCTTGACAAGATTGGGGGATTTTTGCAAAAGGAAACATCTCTCTCAGAAACTCTAGCAGCATTGTAAAAGAATTTTCAGTCCACCCTCCTAAACATTTTAAGTAAAATAAACGAATACAGAAGGATAATTTCGAATATTTTGATCCCTCGTAAAGTTCTTCGTTCATTTCATTAAGTAAATTGTAGAACTTTGCCGCTTCTTCATTTGGCTCCTCATAAGGTGCACTTGTTCCCGTTTCGCCAAATACATTTCCACCAATATTACAATCATCGAATGCAATAAAGTCAGGTAGAAACGATTGCTGACCATCACTGTGCATATTAAATGCATCCCGCAACATACCTTCCATGTCATCTTGTCTAATCAGGATAAGTCGGATTAATCGTTGAAGAAGTTCCACTAGATGTACATTCTCCATGGAAAATCCATTTTTTATACCCTCGAATAAAGCCATCAACAATTAGATGTTCGTAGACAACTTCACGAGTATGCCAATTAATGTTGCCACACTTCTTACACGGGCAAAGAATCATATTCTCTTGGCTTGCATTTTGAAATGCAAAATTCAGAAAAGTTTGTACTCCATTTCGATAGGCGTTGCTTACCCTTGACAATTTCATCCAACTCCTATCCATTTCGTAGTTCTTGAATTCTAAAGTTGACAATAAATTACACAGGTAAGTTGTTTATTATGTAAGTCTTGATATGATATATTTTTATGTTTTATGTAAGTTATGTAGATTATGTAAGTTATGAAATTTGAACTTTAAACTATATGCTTTTAAGGAAATTATTAGATTACACTACATGTATTAGTTAAGTTATGTAAGTTGTTATGTACGTTATGTGAGTTATGTAAATTATGTAAGTTATGTGAGTTATGTGAGTTATGTAAGTTGTTATGTAAATTATGTAAGTTATATGAGTTATGTAAGTTATGTAATTTATTTAAGTAATGATCAATATTAATACTATTTTGATAAAAATTAGTTATAACTTTTAAAGACATTTAAAATTATTAAATATTAAAATCAAACATTATTAATATAAAAAAATAGTAATTTGAATATATTAATTTTTTAAAATTCATCATACGTGGCGTTGTTACACCTAGGGAGGATCCATTATATCTTATAGCTCGACATAAGGCAACCCGTCAGGTTTCCAGCCTATATACTTTGAATCTTTAAAATATTTAAAATAAGGTTGGAGAGAAGGTCAGCTATTGTTGTAATTTTAATGGACAAGCAAGCTACATGGTAATAAATATTCAATAATAAATGAGCTCGATAGAACTTTTTTCAAGTCTTTTTGAATTTTTTAAGATTCATCATACGTGGCGTTGTTACACCTAGGGAGGATCCATTATATCTTACAGCTCGATATAAGGTAACCCGTCAGGTTTCCAGCCTATATACTTTGAATCTTTAAAATATTTAAAATAAGGTTGGAGAGAAGGTCAGCTATTGTTGTAATTTTAATGGACAAGCAAGCTACATGGTAATAAAATTAATTCATACTTATTCATACTTAAGTTGAATCAAATAATAATTAAGTTGAACCAAATATAAAAACTTATTCATACTTCAAATGATAAATAAGCTACAAGAATCAGGTCTGGTTCAAGTTTATTTAAAGGGCTGCAATTCATACATTTGATTAATGTTATTTAGCCAAATCAAAACATGTCAATTTCATATGGCTATAAATCATGTTGAAATTTCATATACACAAGTAAATCAATTTATATATATTCGGTCATTTAATATGACTTCAATATAACAGTTAAAACATATTCATTCTTGCCATCGTAAACCAAACATAAATAGTCAAATATCATAGCCGAATATACAATAACATATATATATATATATAACAATTTGACCTTTACATTCCAAATCACCAAAATTCATGACATAAGTACATATGTATTCATTTATCTATCATCAACCAAATATAACAGCTGATCACTGCCATTTTCTAAACTAATAAATAAACAAATTACAGTCAAAATGTAATTCAATAATAAACCATACCCAAAACACATCCAACAACCATACTTAATTCACTTGAGCCGAATTATAACAACCACAAATGCATATCATACCAATTAACAATCTTACCAAGATGAGCTAATTATAAACCATACTTATCATTACTTCATACCAAATCATATATCTAAGTAAAATGATTTTTTTCAAAATCATCATGATGAAAATATTATTTATGCGAATTTTGAACTAAAACGTACCTTAATAATTTTAACAAGCTGGTCTACTCCACTCTCACCAGGAAACAGAGGCTGCAGTCAGAAAAATAGTATTTGTTAAGTAATTGAAAGTGAAAATGCATATAAATAAGCAAAAAAAGTATGCAATGAAACACGTGCTCGATAGTACCTAGAACTGATGTAAGATATGTTTGGTTCCCCTTTCACCTGACAAAGTAGTTTTTCAACAACCTGGTCTACTCCACTCTCACCAGCAAACAGAGGCTGGAGTAAAAAATTTGTATTTCTTAAGTAAGTTAAAGCAAAAATGCATAGAAATAAGTTAAGTAATTTAGCAACAAAACATGTACCTAGAACCGATGTTAATGGCTGTGGTGTATTTAGTTGCACCAAATATTAATTTAGGTGCTCGATAGTACCTACAAAAGATGTAAGATAATAAGAGTAGCACCTAATATATTTCAGTTCAAGCAAATATAATGAATAGGAAACATAGGGAGATTAAGAGGCCGGCCGGCCTATATTTCTCATGTACTACAATTAACTACATAACTAGCCATAGTGGGAACAATTAGTGATTTGGTTGAACATTAAACTATGTTAAATTAGATTCATCACATGCAAAATAAATTATGTAATAAATATATCTATAAAATATTAATGTAAAACTAATAAAATTTTAGTTAAAATAGTAAAGATAAAATGTTTAAAATCATATTATTTTAGGTTTAAAACCATTTTTAAATTTTATATAAAAATATAAATAAAATAAAATACACTCGAAATAATATTTTATTACTTTATAAAAAGGGATAGTATAACTTAATCAAACACTTAGCATTATAATTAGTATAGACAAGTAAAATTTTAAGCTACTTGAGGTTTTAGCCTCAGGTCCTTTATCACAACACTGCACGAAATGGCAGTGTTGGAAGCTGGGGCAATCAACAGCAGAAGCATAATAACACCCAGAGTTGAGATTTTGATTCTCGAACCCATCATTGTTCTCCTGTAAAAAAGAAACATTTGGCTTTAATCAATGACTGCTACTTCTGATTTACCTGCATTTATAGGAAGCTTTGAAGGGCTATACTCATCGATCCAAGAAAATGAGTGAAAATATTTTCAGCTAATTGTTTCTTACACCCAAGTAAGTAGGTGTGTGCTTGATGAAAGTTTTAAGTAAACCAAAGAAGCCTCGCCATGTCGGTTCATGCAGCCCTATACGAAATGAGCAACCAGCATTAGGATTTTAGCTTTTTCTTTTTCTTAACAAAAAGGGTTTTGTGAATTGATATAAAATTTATCAATTATTTACGATTTAATTAAGTAGAATTGATGTTTTAATAACCAAATCAATTGAAAGCTTTGTGAAATTAGCTTTTATATATTTTATGGTGAAGTGTGTGTTTGGTTAAGATTTAAGAATTCGAAGCTGGTGTAATTTGTACATTAATTCAAAGAAAGGAAGATTACTTCCATTACAAGACTACAACATATTGAAAATCTATGGCTAAAGTTTTGCCATGAATGAACAACTTAACCAAACTGCATATTAAATATATATAATACTAAAACTACCACCATACAAGTATATGTATTTATATTAATGACTCACTAACAATAAAAACAATTTATCATTATTCATAAATTTTGTGAATTAAAAAAATATAAATTCAAAGAGTTTTCTCCATGTTTAGAATCTGATAGGGCACAATTTGAAATATTTTTTAAAAACTAAACCCTAAAACTCTTTATAAATAATGTTATCTTTATCAATTTTTTTATATAACAATATTTAAAATAAAATTTATATATTTATTCTTAACTCATTTTGTGAAAAAGTTTATTGAAAATATTCTCACAGTTTTAAAATACTCAAAATTTGTTATGGTATTTATTCTTTATATGATCTAAAGACCATATATGCTTGTCCAAGCCTAACCCAAAAATTGTAAGTTTTAAGTTCTAATTAGATTTATCCATAATATTATATTTATTCCTTATATGATACAAATTACAATATCTTTAAAGTAGGGGAGAGGTCCACTTGCACCAATAAAACTAAAGTAGTTTTACATCCTTTCTTATCTTTTTGTATGATTAATATTTTAACAATCTAACAGTCATACTTCATATTCCATTCAGATAGATAATGCATGTCAAGTTTGAAGTAAATTAAAAGTTATAACTATTTATTCTAGGTAGAGAACTTCCGACTGTTTAATAAAATATCAATAAATATAGTATTTTAAATTGATATGATAGAGACATTGGACCAGTTCGAAATTTTACATGCATGACAAATATAGTTATATTGATAAATTCAACAGGTGAATCATGAAAAAAATAAATCTTACAAAATTATACAAAAGAGTGTAAAAGTGGATCCTTCCCCTGTAAAGTAATATATTATATAATATAAGAAGAGCTAGGCCAGGCTTGTGCTTTCAATGTTTGGAGCCAAGACCAATCCCCTTTCTTAAAAACCTAACTTTTTTGTCCAAACTCCTTTTTGAGTAACACTTGTATCCAAACTCTCTCAAATATTAGGCAGGCCTTGACCTTGGCCTGGTGGTGTTCCTAGGGACAGAAGTTTATAAAATAAGGATTTTAAGGTGAAGCACATTACCACCGTCCATTTAACCATATAGAAGTAATATTTAATCATTAACATTTTCATTTCATGAATAATTTGATCACACCCCACTGGTGGATCTCTCTCAAATGTGAAGGACATGATATTTTTGAGCTAACAAACAATATTTACTAAGTAAACAAAAGAAAGAAGAAAAAAATTGACTTTGCCAATAGAATGTCCTTTGAACATTTTTTAGCACAAAAATATTCTCAACAATATCTTCTAATAGTATTTTTAAAAATGATAAATTAATTTTTGGATAAATTGTACCATTACTCATTAAAATGATAGGCTAAAACCTCAATTAGCTTAAAATTTTACTTGTCTATACTAATTATAATGCTAAGTGTTTGATAGTGACCTTAATAATCCATATATATATATATAGACTCCCATCAATTAAATAATGCAGGGAGAAAAAGGATAGTGACCTTAATGGTTTGATCCTTTGCACAGTCAACACCCAATTCCCATTCTGGTTCCAACTGATACAAACTACTTTTAAACCCAAACCCATTTTGTCAAAACTTTAATCCCCAAATAAAACTTAAGCAGCAAGTAAGGCATGATTTAGCACAAATATAAACCAAGAACAAGAATCAGCAACTGGCCCTAACAATGGGATGTGCTGGCCTAACACGCAGAGCTGGAGATGTAAACACATTCCCTCCACCAATTCTTCAATATGAGGATATGAAGCTGCTTGCAATGTTGCACCCTTCTTACCTCAACAGTTTCAGTTTATAACAGAGTTGCTTAAACCTAATACATAGATAAGAGTACCTTTAGAACCACAACTCCACCAGTTGAGTGGCCAAAAAGGAGGCAAGGTACACTTGGGTTCTCTGTTTTGATCTTTTCCAAGAAAAACCCCTAAAGCAAGACAAGAGACAGTGCTTAACACCAAAAACTTGAAACCCTAATCTTAAAATGACCCAAACCAAAAACAATTCAACCCAAAACTATCGAAAATTAAAATAACCCAAAACTGAATATCCTGAACCCTAAAATGACACAGATATGAAATGACCCGGCTGGAAAACGCTAATGAATCAGAATATTTTAAAGCCTAAATGAAACCGAACCGAATTTACCTAATCTGAAATCAATCTGACCTACCAAGGTCTAGGTTCATTAGTAAATAGTTTACCACCAAAATAACTCTTGTTCATTGCAAAAAATAGCTAAATCAATAACAAAAAGAAATACTAAAACACAAATATCAGTAAAAACCCTAATTCTTACCTTGAACTATTTTCTTCAACCCCAAAGCCGACTTCTGAAACCCTTGCCTTTGTTAATCCGATTTTCTATAGATGGGAAATCAATGGCCAGTGGGAAGGGTGAGTTTTACGGATTTCAAATTGGGGAAAAAGATTGTTTTTTTTCAGATGTCGAAATGAGGAAGAAGACACGATAAGTACTTTAGGGATTTGGGACTAAGGAAAAGGGGGGAAATGAAGGGGAGAACGGGGAAAATGTTTATTGTTATTGTCTGGGTAAAAAATAAGGCAGCAAAACGACGATGTTTTGACCAAAACAATTTGACATTTGCGGCGTTTTCACCGTAGCGCCGCTAAAAGGGTATGCTATTGCGGCGTTTTACCAAAATGCCACTAATAAACCAATAAAACGATGACGTTTTAATATAAACAAAATCATCTTTAGCGGCGTTTATAAACTAGCGCCGCTAAATCCGAACCTATTGCGGCACTTTGCACAAACGCCACTAAAAATCCCATAAAACGGCGCCGTTTAGTTTTAAAACATGATTTTTTGCAGTGTTTTTCCAAAAACGCCGCTATTGCATACCTTTTGCGGCGTTTATGGAAAACGCCGCTAATTCCTTTAAAAATTAAATTATTTAATATATAAATAAAAAATAATATAAATTAAAAAAAATAAGTTATATAGCCAAAAAACTTTAATTTTATTTTAAATAATAGTATTTTAATTTTTTTCATTTAAATAAATAATTTTTTTAAATTTAACTAATATTTAAAAGAGCTACATAAAATTTGAAATCTAGAAAATTATTGAAATTTTGAAATCATTAAAATTTGAAATTATTTAAGATATATAAATTAAAAAAATCAGTCATATACCCAAAAAAACTTTAAAATTAATTATTTTAAATAATAGTATTTCAAATTTTAATTAAATTTTTTAACACTAATTATCCTAACCCTTAACCCATGTCCACTAGCCTTAACCCCTAAACCCTAATTCAACCCTAAACCATTAACCTTTAATTTCTAAAATTTAAATACTAAACCCTAAACCATGTCCCCTTAACCCCTTAACCCTCAACATTAAACCATAAACCCTAATTCTTAAACTTTAAAAATTAAACCCTAAACTATATCCCCTTAACCCCTTAACTATTAACCTTTAACCCCTAGACCCTCAACCTTTAAATCTTAACCCCTAAACCATAAACCCCAAATCCATAAACCTTTAGCCCTAGCTTGAACCATAAACCATAAACCATAATCCCTAAATCCACAACTAATAATCCATAAACCTTAAAATAATATTAACCTATAAACCATAAACCCCTAAACCCATAATATTCCCTAGACCCGCATGCATAATTCATAAACCTTAATTAAAATATTAACTCGTCATAATCAATAAACTATAAACCCTAAACCATATATACCCTAAACCATGCATAAACCTTAAACTATAATAATGATAATTAATTAAATATTTTGAAATTAATATTATCTCTTTTACGATTATATAAGAATTTATTTAATATATAAATTGACAAACAATCAGTCATATATATACCCAAAAAGCTTTAAAATTATTTTAAATAATATATACTATATAATTTTTTTTCATTTTTAACATATATTTTTATATGTTTTTATTTTCAATTTTTTCTGTGTCCTTAATTTAGGGTTTATAGTTTAGGATTTCAAATTTAAGGTTTATATTTAGTTTATGGGTTAGGGGTTAAGGGTTAGGAGTCAGTGTTAATGGGTTAGGATTTATGGTTAGGGCAGTATTTAGAGTTTTAAGGGTTTATGGTTTGAGATTTAGGGTTTAAAAGGTTGGTAATTTAAGGGTTTAGTGGGTTAGGGTTTAGAAAATGGTGTAGTTAATTTATATTTTTTATAAAGTCAGTTTCAGATATGATCAAAATTAAATCAAAATCAAAATAAAAATTCGTTATAATTTGGTCCTATCTAAAATAGATAGTTACATATCCATATCAATTTGCTACTTTTTTTATTTATTATTCAATAAATAATATGTTATATTTTTAATATATTAAATTTAATATTATCTCTTTTACAACTATATAATAGATTATTTAATATATAAATTAAAAATACTAATTATTCTAAACATTAAACCCTTAATTATAATCTCTAAAACCCTGAATCATAAAACATAAGCCATCAACCCTAAACCAACCCTTAAACCCATAATCTATAAATCTTAAAATAGTTTAGATTTATAGCGGCGTTTTTCCAAAAAGCGCCGCTAGAACTTAAATCTATTACGGCGTTTTTCTAAAAGCGCCACTAAAACTTAAATCTATAGCGGCATTTTTGAGGAAGCGCCGCTGTTGCCACTATCTTTTAGCGGCGTTTTTATAGGTCGACCTATAGCGGCGCTTTCTGAAAAACGCCGCTAATACTCAAACCTATAGCGGCGTTTTTTATAAAGTGCCGCTATTGCCACTGAAGCTCTCTTTTAGTGGCGTTTTTATAAAAACGCCGCTATAGGTCGACTTATAGTGGCGCTTTCCTAAAAACGCCGCTAATGTTCGATCTTTACCGGCGTTTTTGGTAAAACGCCGTTAATACTCGATTTATTCAATTTTTAGTGGCGTTTTATATTCAAACGCCGCTAAAAGCGCCGCTAAAACTCTATTTTCTTGTAGTGTTAGTAATAATAATAATAATAGAAAATAATAGTACATTGTTAATATACAATAACAACAATAATAATATATAAAAATAGGAAATAATAATATGGTAAAAAATAATATATTAACAAAAATAATAGTAGTAATAATAATAATTAATGATAATAAAAATACATAATAATAGTAAAACAATAATAGTAATAATAATAATAATAATAGTAGTAGTGATATTAGTAATAATAATAATAATAGAAAATAATAGTACATTGATAATATACGATAATAACATTAATAATATATAAAAATAGGAAATAATAATATGGTAAAAAAATAATACGTTAACAAAAATAATAGTAGTAATAACAATAATTAATGATAATAAAAATACAGAATAATAGTAAAACAATAATAGTAATGATAATAATAATAATAATACATTAAGTTACAATAGTAAAGTAATAATAGTGATAATAATATATTAGATAATAATAAAAAATAACAAGTAATAATACTAGATTAAATTGATTAATTTAATTAAAATATTGAACATAACAAAGAAAAGGACTAAATTGAACCTAAAATGAAAGTTTGGGGCCAAATCAGAATAAAACAAGAGTAAAAGGGCTAATTTGAACGCGCGGATAACAAGGAGGGTCCAAAAGCGCAATAATCCCTACCCTCCAAAACACAACACTTCAAGGGGGACTAAAATGAAACCGAAATAAATTTCAGGGTAAAATTAAAATTAAAAAAAACTTAATTGCAAAATCATGGAAAAAGCGAAGGGGCCAAAAGTGCAAATAACCCCTCCGCTTCAAAAACACGCAGATCCAAGGCCGGACGGGTCGGGTCGGCCCGCTCCACCCTAAAACGACGCCGTTTTGCGCCTTGGTGGGGGAGGGCCAAAACGGTACCGTTTTGGTACCGTTATAAAAGTCAAAAAACTGATTTTTTTTCATTTTCTGTGTACTTCTAAAAAAAAGCCTCCATTCTCTCTCTCACTCCCTTCCTCTCTGGCCAAAGCCAGAATTCGGTGATCGGGCCGCTGGAGCGTCGCCATCGGCCACCGCGAACCCGAAAGGTAAATTTTTTTTAATGTGTATATATATGTATTTAGTAGAAAAAAGGGGTAAATAGCCTTTAAAAAATAAAAAAATAAAATAACAAAAAAAATAAAAATAATAAACCTTTTATTCGGAACCTTTTGAACTCTCTTTTGGTTTTGCTTGCTGCGATCAAGTGTTTATGTTGGGTTTTAATCTTTTGATTGTATTTCTGCTCGGTTTCTTTATGTTTGAAAGTCCCCTTTTTTATTTTCCAAAAAAAAAGCCCTTGCAAATGGATTTGGCTTGGCTTCTTAAAGCCATTTTACATGATTTTTTTATTATTATTTGTCTTTTCTTCATTTACTCTGCAGGTGCAAGTGGCGGTGGCAGGTGGCTGACAAGCGACGGTAGCAGGTGGCTCACAAGGCTAGGGCGGCGGCTAGCTAGGGTTTTTTAGTTTTTTTTCTTTTGTTTTGTTTTTGGGTTGGGCTAGGGTTGAAATTAGGTTTGGGCTAGGCTGAAATTGGGTTTGGGTTAATGGGTTTTGGTTTTGGGTAGGTAGTTGGGTTTTTTTTTTTTGGGTAGGTTGATTTGGTTTAATTTGGGCCAAAATTAGGCCTCAACAGTTGCCCCTCTTTGCTTATTGTCGCGTAACGGGAATGGAGCAAAGACTTTAAAAGGGCCAATTTTGGCCGGTCTCGCCAAGTCTTAACTTTTGGTGCTTTTCTTCTTTGGCTAGTCTCATTGCAGTCCATTGCGTCTTGTTGCTTCGATCCACTCCGCTCCGTCTTGCTGCTTCGATCCACTTCATGCAACTTCAGAGGTATAGGACTTGTTGCTTTAATTTGCTCCACTGCAACTTTAGGGAGATAAGACTTGCTATCTTCAGTCTGCTCCACTGTAACTTCAGGGAGATAAGACTTGCTATCTTCAGTCTGTTCCACTGCAACTTCAGGGAGACAAGACTAGTGACTTCAATCTACTCCGCTGAAACTTCAAGGAGATCTACTATGGCTTCTAACCGCTCCAATGCCATTTCTGGGAGAAAAGAATTGTAATTTCCAGCCTGTTACCCTACTGCATAGGGGTTTAAGGCCCATCACCTTCGATCTGTTTCCCTACTGCTTAGGGGCTTAAGATCTGTAAATTCAGCCTGTTACCCTACTGCTTAAGGGTTTAAGGCCCCTCGCCTTCGATCTGTTTTCCTACTACTTAGGAGGTTAAGACCTATAAATTCAGCCTGTTACCCTACTGCTTAGGGGTTTAAGGTCCATCGCCTTCGATCTGTTTCCCTACTGTTTAGGGGGTTAGGATCTGTAAATTTAGCCTGTTACCCTACTGCTTAGGGGTTTCAGGCCCATCGCCTTCGATCTGTTTCCCTACTGCTTAGGAGGTTAAGATCTGTAAATTTAGTATGTTACCTTACTGCTTAAGGGTTTAAGGCTAGTGAATTCACCGAACTAGGGACATGACCTGTAGAATCAGTTCCATGTATTTATGCTTGTGCCAAAGAATTAGGATGCTATGATCGAAATGAATCAAATGTCCCTAACTAGATGTACTATGAATGATCTATAAATGCATGAGTGCAGCATGTTGTGAGAGTGGATCCCTTTTTAATGCTTGGGTTGCCATTGCTCTTTGTTTATCAAGGTTCTATCACTGAAACAATATCCTGTCTTCTTGTTCAGCCTAGATTTTGGACAGAAAATTCGAAGTGGTAGTCTCAATTTAAACTCTTCTTTCTCAAATGTTTCTAATCCTTAAGTTTGGGTTAGTTCTAAATAACAGTCATGTTTCAAGTTCCTGTACTATTTAGAAACTTTCAGAGTAACATGCAGAACTCCTTTTACGAAAGTGTCATTAGTCCATTAATCGTTATTTCAATGCAGAATGCTTAAGAAAAATTGTAACAATGACAGAACTGAAATTTGTCAAAAACAAAATTTGAAGGGAATAGATTAATCACAGACGATAAACATTGTTGGAATACAGAATGAGTAAAAAGAAAATAGGTGCCTCAGATATAGCAGCATGAGCTTCTCTATATGAACTTCTTAATGACTCCCTTTTAAGCCCAATATCTGTTTAGGGGATCTAGAGCACCCTTGTAGATGCCCCAAGATGTAACATCTCTCCTCCTTGTTAATTTAGGTATCGTAAGGCTACCGCGTGCCCCACCTTTGATCAAAATTTGAATCGCCCTTTATGGGTTTTCAATTCAAAATCTCTTTGGTCTCAAGGTGCCCTTTGCGAGTTTTCACCTTGGCCTCTCCCTTTTTTTTAGGCGAAGTATTTTTTAACCGAATCCGAATTCACAGGATTGGGTAAAGTCTTGCCATCCATTTCGGCCAATATCAATGTCCTCCAGAAAAGACTTTCTTTACCACATAAGGTCCTTCCCAATTCGGTATCCATTTTCCTCTGAAATACTTTTATATGGGCAGGATCTTTTTCAATACTAGGTCTCCCTCGTGGAATTCTCTAGGACGAACCTTTTTTTTGTAAGCTCGTTTCATTCGCTTTTGGTACATCTGACCATGACGGATAGCCCTTAGCCTCTTTTCTTCAATCAAATTCAACTGATCGTATCGGGGCTGGATCCATTCTGCTTCATCCAACTTTACTTCTGACAAAACTCTGAGGGAAGGAATCTCGACCTCGATAGGTAAAAGCGCCTCCATTCTATACACCAATGAGAAAGGCGTTGCCCCGGTGGAAGTCCTGACAGACGTTCAATAAGCATAGAGGGCGAGTGGTAACTTCTCGTACCAGTCTTTATAAGTCTCAGTCATTTTCCCCACAATCTTCTTAATGTTTTTATTAGCTGCCTCAACTGCACCGTTCATCTTTGGGCGATACGGTGACGAGTTGTGGTGTATGATCTTGAACTGACTGGAGACATCCGCTATCATGCTGTTGTTCAAATTCAATGCATTGTCAGATATGATCTTTCTGGCATTCTATATCGACAAATGATTTCTTTTTTAGGAACTTGCTAACTGCCGATTTAGTTACATTGGCATATGAAGCGGCTTCCACCCACTTGGTGAAATAGTCAATGACCACAAAGATTAATCGATGCCCATTTGAAGCTTTAGGCAAAATTGGCCCAATCACATCCATGCCCCACATCGAGAAAAGCCATGAAGAAGTCATAACATGCAAAGGTGAAGGAGGCACATGAATCTTGTCTCCATAAATTTGGCATTTATGACATCTTTTGGCGTAGTTAATACAGTCTCCTTCCATGGTGGACCAATAATAACCAAACTTCATAATTTTCCTGGCCATTGTAAAGCCATCAGCGTGTGTCTCACAGATGCCCTTATGGACTTCTTCTAAGATTTTCTTAGCCTTTATAGCATCTACACATCTTAACAGTACTTGACTCTTCCTTCTTTTGTATAGGATCTCCCCGTCTAAGATGCAGTCATTGGCCAGTCTTCTTAACGTTCTTTTGTCATTCTCAGTAGCTTGGTCGGGGTACTCACGATTCTTCACATACCGCAAAATATCATGGTACCAAGGGTGATCATTATTTTCCACTTCTTCTTCGAGGTTGTAGCAATGATCCGGAGCCTCGTAAATGCTCATTTAGATTGGTTTCACACTCACTTGCTTATTCACCTTGATCATAGATGCTAAAGTTGCTAGGGCGTCAGCCATCTGATTTTCTTTTCGCGGGAGGTAGCAGAAGACAATATTATCAAACTCTTTAATTAATTCAAGGATCAGACTTTAATAATTGATCAACTTGGGGTCTCTCGTCTCCCATTCGCCTTTAAGTTGATAAATCACTAGGGCAAAATCTTCATATACCTCTAACACCTTGATTTTTCATTCTATGGCCGCGCGAATTCCCATGATGCATGCTTTGTATTCTACCATATTGTTCGTGCAGTCAAAATTCAATTTACTAGTGAAGGGATAATGATCTCCGTTCAGGGATACTAGGACTGTCCCGATTTCGTTACCCACAACATTTGATGCTCCGTCAAAGTTTAGCTTCCAAGAACGACCTTCTTGAGGGTCTTCTTCAGTGGTTTCTACGTACATTTGATTTTCATTTGGGAAATCAAAGTTCAGAGGCTCGTAGTCTTCTAGAGCTCTACTGGCTAGAAAATCTGCTATTGCACTCCTTTTTACAGCTTTCTGATTCACGTAGACTATATCGAATTTGGAAAGTAGGATTTGCCATCGGGCCATTCTCCCATTTAAAGCAGTCGACTCCATCAAGTACTTCAGAGGATCCATTTTAGAAATTAGCCAAGTTGTGTGGTACAACATGTATTGTCTCAATCTTCAGGTTGTCCAGATTAGAGCACAACACAACTTTTCAATTGGCGAGTATCTTGTTTCACACTCAGTGAACTTCTTGCTGAGGTAATATATCGCTCTCTCTTTCCTTCCTGACTCATCGTGTTGGCCAAGCACACATCGCATAGAATTTTTAAATACTGCTAAATACAATATCAGTGGCTTATCTAGACTAGGTGGTGTCGATACTGGGGCATTTGACAAATATTGCTTGACCTTGTCAAAAGTTTTCTGGCACTCCTCGTCCCAAACACCAGGGTTGTGTTTCTTAAGGAGACGGAATATGGGGTCACATTTCTCGGTTAATTGTAAAATGAACCGAGTGATGTAATTTAATCTTCCTAGGAATCCTCGAACTTCCTTTTGAGTACGCGGTGGAGGTAATTCTTGTATTGCTTTGACTTTATCTGGGTCAATCTCAATCCCTTTTTCACTGACTACGAATTCTAGCAGTTTTTCTGACCTGGACCCGAAGGTACATTTTGCTGGATTGAGTTTCAGCTGGAATTTTCTCAACCTCAAAAATAATTTCCTCAAGACTTGCACATGCTCCTCTTCTGTCCGAGATTTGGCGATCATGTCGTCAACATAGACTTCAATTTCTTTGTGCATCATATTATGGAACAAGGTTACCATGGCTCTTGATATGTTCCTCCCGCATTTTTCAGTCTAAACGGCATCAACTTATAGCAAAATGTTCCTCATATGGTTACAAATGTGGTCTTATTCATGTTCTCAGGATGCATCTTTATCTGATTGTACCCTAAGAAACCATCCATGAAAGAGAACAGTGAAGAACCTGTCGTGTTGTCCACTAAGGTGTCGATATGGGGCAACGGGAAATTATCTTTCAGGTTGGCTTTGTTCAAATCTCTATAGTCTACGCACATCCGTATTTTTCCATCTTTCTTAGGGACGGGGACAATATTGGCTATCCATTCCGAGTACTTAACTACTTGTAAGAAATCAGCATCGAATTGCTTCTTGACCTCCTCTTTTATTTTCAACAAAACATCGGGCGTCATCCTTCAAAGCTTTTATTGAACTGGCTTGCATTCTTCTTTGATGGGGAGCCTGTGTACCACAATGTCAATACTTAGCCCAGGCATATCTTGATACGACCATGCAAAAACATCATTAAACTCTTGGAGTAACTCAATAAGGTCCCGTTTTGTCTTTGTGGTGATGCAAGCTCTGATCTTTACTTCTTTCTTTTCTAGTTCATCTCCTAAGTTCATGACTTCTACTGTCTCTTTGTGGGGTAGAATCTGTTTCACCTCTTGTTCTACCATCCTTAACAAATCAGGGGATAAGTTACAGTCTCTGTCATCATCAAAGTCCTGAGATCCGTCTAAACACATATCTCGCTCAAAAGGAGACTCTGAGTTAGTAGCAACGCCGCTCATATCATTGATACCTGGAGACCTGTTGTAGGTGCGAAGGAAGATACAAAGAATAAGAGAATCTAAGAATAATGATATGTATGGTATGATCATGAATAAAAGAATATTTACACGGAATAAGACAAAAGGATGCATTTAATTGAAATAACGATTTTGAACATAAGCCTATTTCACAAAAGGGACTTTTATTACTCCTAGGCCTAGAGCAATAAGTGTGTTTTGAACATTACTCTGTGTTAGTTCTAAAGACTACAGGAATCTCTTCAGCAGTCCAATTATTCAGAACACTTCCTGGCTCATAAGGGCGAATGTTCGACAAATTCTCTACTACAGTTCCTTCTTCATATGTGGCGTTGATGTCCAAATTTTCCATCATTCCTTCCACGATTTCCTTTCCCGATGTCCCCCGCTCAGGGTGAATGACTCCTCTAGACACAAAAGTCTTCGATATAAGGGAAAAGATCATTGGTTCCTACTCAATTTCTCCTCCGCTCAATCGCGCTCTCCTTCTCTCTTGCTTCTTCTCTAGCTCATTCTTTCTTTGTTTCGTGTCTGGCTTAAATCCTAAACCAAAACGGCCTTATTTGTCCTTCACCATTGGTGCATTAATCCTTCCCTGGAGGTACCTCCCGAGTCCTCTTCCGGGTAGGGTCCCTTTTCCAATAGTTAGCCGTAGTCCCATTCTTGTAGTCTTAGATAACCTGGGCATTGGAATCCTATTTCCTTCGGTAATGAATGTCCCATTCACAAACTCTAAAGACCGAAAAGAGCACTCGATTGCTTCATCATTTGCCTCTAGATATGGGGCGTCACTGATTATTGCTGCGATGATGTCCTCTTCAGCATTGATCGTTACTAACCGACCTTCGGTTACCAATTTTAACTTTTGGTGCAGTGATAAAGGGATTGCCCCTGCTGAGTGTATCAATGGCCTCCCCAATAGGCAATTATACAAAGGCTTAATGTTCATGACTAGGAAATTTACCTCATACATGCTCGGCCCGATTATGAGGGGTATTTCAATTCTCCCTATTACCTTCCTTTCTGTGCTATCAAATGCTCTCACTACATTTTGGCATGTCTTCATATGGGAACTATCCACTGGTAATCTATTCAGCGTAGACAGGGGTAGGACATTTAATGCAGACCCATTGTCAATCAATACCCCCCGTAATGTATACCCTTTACAGCGAGTCGTGATGTGCAAAAATTTAGTCGATCCTCTGCCTCCTGGCGGTACTTCATCATCATTGAACAATATGAAGTTATCGGCACTTATATTGTTGACTAAGCGGTCCAGTTTGTTTACAGAAATATTGTTAGCAACGTAAGTTTCATTTAGCACCTTCATCAATGCGCTGCGATGGGTTTCTAAGCTTAAGAGTAAGGCCAGTATCGATATATGAGCTGGCTGTTTGTGTAACTGTTCCACGACGCTATATTCGCTATGCTTTAGAAATTTTAAAAATTCTTTTGCTTCATTTTTTGTCACTGATTCATTAACAGTCGGTTCAGGTCCCACCAACTTCTCTTTCTTTTGCTCAATCGCCAATGATTTTCCTTTAACCTGCTCGACTTTTGTATTTGGAGTATCATAACGCCTTCCGCTGCGCGTATAAAATCCCTCGTCTTGACCTTACTCTGATGCATTAATCGGGATCTCCTTGCCCGGGATTGTCACATTGCAACTATAGTTCCATGGTACCCTTTTACTATCTTTATAAGGGAAAGCAACGGGCCTTTAGATTACGACCTTTGGCGCAGCTTGTGCCCCAGCTTCATTAATTCTCGGACGCGATATGATAACCACTGGGTGGTTGACTTTGTAAACATTCTTCGTCGACCCCTCTTCTGAGGCACACACATCTGTTCGTTCTAGGCTCCTGACATACTCGAAGAATTCTAGCTCCTTATTATCCATCAATCCTTGTACTAAAGCCCTGAATTTGTCGCATTTCTGAATCTTATAATCCTCTTTATTATGGAACTCGCAATAATTTTTTGCTTCTCGGGGTCTGACCCTTGAATTCTGTGTTATCAACCCTCTTTCCATCATTTTCTTCCATACTTCTTTCAGCGGCGTATTCACTTTTGCGATATTCATCTTAATTTCTTTCCTTAAACTCTCAATTATCGCATTTATCCTCTTATCCCCATGGTTAGGTAATGGATTCTCTGCACTAGATGTAATATCAAATTTCACAATGCCCATATTGATAAGTCTTTCAACCAATTTCTTAAAAGTGGTGCAGTTTTCTATCAGTGTCCTGTGGCTTCCGCATGATATTCGTATTGGGCATTTGTGTCATACCATTTAGGGTTCGAGGGTTGCATTGGCTTTAGATAGAAGGGAGACACGACATGTGTATCAAATAAAGTTTGGTATAACTCCTTGTACGTCATTGGAATGTGCGTAAATTAGAGTTTCTCCCTATTTTACTTTGTGTTGGGCTTTTGTCTGGGTGGGCCCTGCTGACCAGTGGTTGTCGACCTTGGTTGGCTTACGGTGATCAATTTTGAATATCTGCTCACATTATTTACCTCGTGCTCTTTTTTCTTCGGTGCTGACCTTTTGGCATTTTCTCCAGCCTCTATTTTCCCACATCTTATCGCATTTTCTATTATATCTCCAGACATTACTATGTTTGAAAAACTCTTAGTTGCGCTACCCAGCATGTGATTAATGAAAGGTGCTTTCAGGGTATTGATGAAGAGCATAGTGGTTTCCTTTTCCAACAGAGGGGTTGAACTTGTGTGGCCACCTCTTTCCATCGTTAGGCATATTGCCTAAAGCTTTCATTATGCTTTTTCTCCATATTCTGTAAAGTGATTCTATCAGGGGCTATGTCTGCCACATACCGTACTGCTTTATGAAAGCTTGTGCTAGATCTTTTCATGAACTAATCTAGGTGCGACTCAATTGGTTGTACCATCTAGAAGCGGCCCCAACCAGACTTTCTTGGAAGCAGTGAATCAAGAGTTGATCATTATTGACATGGCCTGCCATTCGTCTGCAGAACATAGTGATTTGAGCTTAGAGACAGCTAGTCCCATTGTATTTCTCAAATTCCAGAGTTTTGAACTTGGGAGGGAGTACCAAGTCCGAAACTAAACTTAATTCCTTAGCATCGATTCCACCACGATAGTCAGTGCTTTTCATTTCTTTAAATTTTTCTTCTAACCATCTACACCTTTCTTCAAGTTCTTTCGGGAGTTCTACCCTTGTCTTTTCTGTTTCCGTTACTTCATCGAGATTGAGGACAACAGGGTTGGTCAGGTTATCCCCCGGATTGGAGCCCGAGCCAGCCTAATAATTCATCGGTGCCGAAACACCGACCTAAAATGGTTGGGGCCTAATTGTGACCGATGGCCTTTTTGAGTACATATCAAGTTGTGTCTGAACGTCCGTTGGGGTAAAACCCGGAGGGTATATAAGATCTTCATTATCATATCCCGCATTGGTCATGGGGCTTTTCCCTTTTTCTAATCCGCTAGCCAATAGACGCGTTAATTGATCCATCATACTTTTTTGGGACTCCAGCATCTGGTCCCTTACATCTTGCTGGATTTTGGCCAGCTATTCTTGCATACGTGCTTGTAGTTGATCCTGCATCTCTTTTTGCATTTGTTCCAATCTCTCTAACCATTGGTCCATTAATTTTATTCTTCCTCTCATACCGTAACGATGTTCCAGGATAACTGCCATGATTTTTAGGGTTTTTGTGAGTTTTAGTGCGTATGATGTAATGCTGATGCATGAATGCAATGCATGCAATGAATACAATGAATGCAAAAAAAAAAGACGTTGATTCTAATCCGATTTCATTAGAATAACTTTTCTAGAAAACAAGTTTCTTTACATAAAATAGATTACATATAAGGCTTGGCCCTGATACTTAAGGCCTTGACCTGCCTAAGAAGCCAAGCTAGCTCTTAGCCTCGGTCCGATTCTGACTCATATTTTAAACTCAGCACATCGGCCTGTATTGCTAATGTTTGTAAGTGATCAACCACTTTTCGCACTTGAGTCAAAGCTTCACCTATGACGTAGTCCCTGTTCCTGACTTGATCTTGAGATTGATGAAGTTTCTCCTTCCACCGCTCGTTATTTACCTCAAGGAGTTCAATTTGGAGTTCACGATTTTGCAGCGCTGCTTTAAGTTCTTCTATCTTCTATTTTAATTCTTCGATTCTACTCTGACTAGCTTTCAACTCGATTACAGAGTTACGCATACGATACTGATATAAGGACCTCTCTAACTCTGACACCCGAATTTTTAATCCCTTCTCCTCGTTTTGGCTTTCTACCAAACTTCTTCTCAGAGCACATTTTCGAGCTTGAGCATCCCAAAATTTTTCTTCCCATTCGTTGGCTTTGCTTTTCTCTTCTTTAACTTCCTGTCGCCACTGTTCAGATGTTTTTCCTAGCCCAGCAGTTCTCATTGACCTACGTAGCTTCTTGTAGTCTGTCTTCAAACTATCCAAATCTTCTTCAACCTTGTTTTTTCCTTTCCTGAGTCTTTCAGCTTCTAGTTTTTGGACATCGACATCTAACCCCAACTGCATTTTTTCTTCCTCCAATTGCTCGATCCTTTTTTCTAGTTCCAGACTCTTTCTCTCGAAATCTTGCCTGATGATTTCTAGCTCAGATGGAATTACTTTCAAGTATTCTTCTATCGACTAGGGATTTCCTTGGTCTGACATAGGGATGTTGTCGTTAATCTTCTGATCCCACCATCGGTCGTACTCAGGGGTAGTCATGGGATTGGCAGCAAACTTTTTCATTCTACGAGTCTGGTTCCAGGCATTTGATATCTCGCGGACTTTCTTTTTATAATTATTCCCTGTGAATACGAACTCGCACTGAGCTAACCCGTATGTTAGTGGTGTAAACTGTCTAAATCTGTACTGTCTTAATGCAAGCAGAGGAGTATACTCGACGGCTCCCCATATTCCTAACAAGGGAACCCAATCAAAATCTCCGCATCAATATAATATTTCATCAGGAACCATCCACGGGGCTCTCCATTCAATGTCTTCTTCTCGTAAATTTTGAAGAACCGTCATCTAATTTTCTTCTGTAATATCATCTCGCCTCGGTGTAGTTACTAACTCTTTCAGTGGAGAGTAGCTTTCGGAGAAGATGCGATACGAGACCTTTTCCACGTTCCAAAAATGGTTGTGGAACCAAG
The DNA here is from genome assembly GCF_007990345.1 of Gossypium hirsutum. NCBI lineage: Eukaryota > Viridiplantae > Streptophyta > Magnoliopsida > Malvales > Malvaceae > Gossypium > Gossypium hirsutum. Next base: position 6,807,873 of record NC_053429.1, read on the forward strand.
ACAGCAAGAGCTGTGCGCAACCAATAAATCTCCCTTCACCCGTTCTTCGACAAGCATTCAATGATCTGAAAGTTTCAGCCAAGATCGCAGGTACAGGTGTGGCCCCTTTACTAAGCCTATCAAAAATATCAGAAACCGCCTCGTCTAAATGCCCCAAAACTTTGGGAAAGATAACCAGTCCATAAATGCTCAAGGCGAAGACATTTACCCTCTTCTTTATATCGGGATGCGCTAAGATTAAATCCCTCAATTCCTCCAAAGAATGCATCTACAACCTCCTTTTTGTTTGATCCGGGCTGTAACCCACTGTTCGCTCATCCCAGTGATGTTCATCAGCCTTTTCGAGAACACTGGGATGTTGGCAGCTCTGGATTAAATTCTGTTAACCTGAATCTTTGGGCAATGGAGCAAGGCCGTGTATTCTTCTATAGTAGGTACAAAATCTATCTTCCCGAAAGTGAAGCAACTGTAAGCAGAATTCCAATATTGGGCGAGGGCTCGAAACAGGTGTTCGTCTACCTTGGCATCAAGCAGATAAGGTAAATCGCCATAATGACAATAGAATAGCTGTTTGATCTCGTCATCCCACAGACTCCAAATTTCTTTCATCTCTTGGAGATTATTCTGAGTTACGCTGATCCGAGTAAAATCTCACAACTTTGACACGTACCCCTCGGTAAGGCTATCACCTTTCTCTTGCTGTGTTGTCTCAACCCATATCCAGACAGCCGCATTGTCCTCTACTTTATCAAAAAACCTATTTTCTATGATAAGCTATCTACTTAGCAACCGAATGTGAATCAACATATTTTGTGATGAATATTCCATGCAAATACAATCAAAGTAAAACAAAGCAAGTCAGTATTTCATACACAGTTTAAAGCAAACATGGAATAATAAATATAGCCTTGCTCAGGTAACCACTAAGGTTTTGGAATGGCTCTACCTAAGGTGGGCTCTTAAGGCTCGCTATATGGGGTTCGATTCTAGAGTAAAGGTACCTGAACCAGTAGATTCCTCGATCTTCACCCATTATAGGCTCATACAGACCGAGTTCAATTCAGGGGAATACATTTCCCTATGGCTGCACGGAGATGAAAATATCATGAAGACATAGGTACGGATGTATCTCGAAAGCGATCCGCTATCCTGCACGGAGGTGAAAACCTCACGAAGGAATAGTTTTTCACTCCCACTTAAAGGGTATGACCACAATGGTCATGCAATGCAATGTGCGAGGATACATGCCTAAAAACTTGAAGAAATTAAAGAAAATAGGAATAAAATGATGAAAACCGTAAGAAAAACGGGTGAAATGCAATGAAAGGATCGTACATCAAAACCAAATTTTCGACAAAAAGACAAAAGTTAATCAACTTGTGGCTTGACTCTCTTATTTGGGTCTCCAGTGGAGTCGCCGAGCTGTCGTATCCATTTTTTTGAAAAAATAGGAATCAACTTGAATTTTGAAAACAAAAACGAATAGAGGAGTCGCCACCAATCTTTTTGATGAGGTGTGATCGGGTCACCTCGTAAAAGTGGTTGTTTTTAATAAATGGTCTGACTTATTTAAACAACAATTTTGGTCCGCGCAAATCAAGAAAACAGGTTCGGGAGTCGGTTACGCACGAGGAATGATTAGCACCCTCGATATGCCCAAAATTGGTACCTAGTTGATTAATTAGGGTCTTAGTGTTGAAGTTTTGAAAACTTGAAAGAATTTAAACTATGATCCCTCTTTGTATTAATGCTAATTTAAAAATGATCGAATAAATTAAAACAGATGTTAAAGACTCTCTCATCTCGAAGTAATAAAATGTCATGCCCAGTAAGTTAGGACACGACATCTCAAACTTTGAGAATGAGCTTGTCTTTATTTAAAATTAATGTATTCTAATTTTTTAAAAGGATATTCGGTTATTTAGGGTAAACGAGAAAATTCGAAACCCAGTAAGTTAGGGCACGTTTTCTCGAATTTCTTAATACCGAATATTGCCTTTATTTGCAAAAGCTCTTATCTCGAGGTAACAAGATGTCATATTCAGTAAGTTAGGACACAGCACCTCGCATCTTCGAGAGTAAGCATTTATTTCAAAACTCGTATTGTGATTTAAAAGAATATTTCGTTATTTAGGTTAAATGAGAAAAATCGAAACCTAGTAAGTTAGGGCACAATTGTCTCGAATTACCAAATACGTAATATTACTTTTATGAAATAATTATTTTAATGTATTGAGTAAAAAATATAACGTGATTTATAGTAAAACATAAAAGCAAATTATGGTATTAATACATATAATAACATAATAATAGGTGGTGCGACAGTGTCAAAAATAATAATATGAACAATTATAAAAGATGAGATAATAGCAAAGCTAGTAATATGTAAATATAAACAAATGCATGAGGAAAATGAAATGATCGAATACATAAGTAAATAAATAAGTAAATAAAAATAAATAAATAAAACATGGCAAAATAAAAATGACAATGTTAACGAAATCGATAATAATAATAATAATATAAATAATAATAATAGTAGTAAAATATAATAATACTAATGATAATAATAATAGTCATAATAAGAATATTAATATTAGTAATAATAATAATGATAATGGGAATAGAAAATAACAATAAAATAATATAATGATAGTAATAAAAGTAAAAGTGACGGTAATAACAATGGTAATAATAAATAATAATAATAACGATAATACAAATAATGAAAGACCTAAGGTTTGAAATTATTTACAAAGATATAAATAAATAAATGATGAAATGATAATAATAAGAGTAGTGATATATAAACAAAATAAGTGTGCTAAAATATATATACGTATATTAAATTAGTTAGTAATAATAATAATAATAATAGAAATTAATAGTACATTGTTAATATACAATAATAACAATAATAATATATAAAAATAGGAAATAATAATATGGTAAAAAAAATAATATGTTAACAAAAATAATAGTAGTAATAATAATAATTAATGATAATAAAAATACATAATAATAGTAAAACAATAATAGTAATAATAATAATAATAATAATAGTAGTAGTAGTAGTAGTGATATTAGTAATAATAATAATAGTACATTGATAATATACGATAATAACATTAATAATATATAAAAATAGGAAATAATAATATGGTAAAAAAATAATATGTTAACAAAAATAATAGTAGTAATAACAAAATAATTAATGATAATAAAAATACATAATAATAGTAAAACAATAATAGTAATAATAATAATACATTAAGTTACAATAGTAAAGTAATAATAGTGATAATAATAATATATTAGATAATAATAAAAAATAACAAGTAATAATACTAGATTAAATTGATTAACTTAATTAAAATATTGAACATAACAAAGAAAAGGACTAAATTGAACCTAAAATGAAAGTTCGGGGCCAAATCAGAATAAAACAAGAGTAAAAGGGCTAATTAGAACGTGCGGATAACAAAGAGGGTCCAAAAGCGCAATAATCCCTACCCTCCAAAACACAACACTTCAAGGGGGACTAAAATGAAACCGAAATAAATTTCAGGGTAAAATTAAAATTAAAAAAAAACTTAATTGCGAAATCATGGAAAAAGCAGAAGGGCCAAAAGCGCAAATAACCCCTCCGCTTCAAAAACACACGGATCCAAGGCCGGACGGGTTGGGTCGGCCTGTTCCACCCCAAAACGACGCCGTTTTGCGCCTTGGGGGGGAGGGCCAAAACGGTACTGTTTTGGTACCGTTATGAAAGTCAAAAAACTGATTTTTTTCATTTTCTGTATACTTCTCAAAAAAAAGCCTCCATTCTCTCTCTCACTCCCTTCCTCTCTGGCTAAAGCCAGAATCCGGTGATCGGGCCGCTGGAGCGTCGCCGTCGGCCACCGTCGCCGGCCACCGCAAAAGTAAAATTTTTTTAATGTGTATATATATGTATTTAGTAGAAAAAAGGGGTAAATAGGCTCTAAAAAATAAAATAAAATAAAATAACAAAAAAAAACGAAAATAATAAACCTTTTATTCGGAACCTTTTGAACTCTCTTTTGGTTTTGCTTGCTGCGATCAAGTGTTTATGTTGGAGTTTTAATCTTTTGATTGTATTTCTGCTCGGTTTCTTTATGTTTGAAAGTCCCCTTTTTTTATTTTCCAAAAAAAAAGCCCTTGCAAATTGATTTGGTTTGGCTTCTTAAAGCCATTTTACATGATTTATTATTACTATTTGTCTTTTCTTCATCTGCTCTGCAGGTGCAACTGGCGGTGGCAGGTGGCTGACAAGCAGCGGTAGCAGGTGGCTGACAAGGCTAGGGCGGCGGCTAGCTAGGGTTTTTTAGTTTTTTTTTCTTTTTTTTTTGTTTTTGGGTTGGGCTGGGGTTGAAATTAGGTTTGGGCTAGGCTGAAATTGGGTTTGCGTTAATGGGTTTTGGTTTTGGGTAGGTAGTTGGGTTTACTTTATTTTATTTTCTGGGGGTAGGTTGATTTGGTTTAATTTGGGCCAAAATTGGACCTCAACAAAGACAATAATTAATCAATTAGGTACCAATTTTTGGCACTACGAGGGTGCTAATCCTTCCTCGTACGTAATTGACTCCTGAACCCGTTTTCTCAAATTTTGTAGACCAAAATTGTTGTTTTAGTAAATCGAGATATTTTATTAAAATGACCAAATTTCTAGGTGATCCGATCACACCTAAACAAAAAAGGATTGGTGGCGACTCCCAATTTTCGTTTATCATTTTCAAAACCAAAGTCAACCCTGTTTTTCAAAAAATGGTTTCGACAACTCCAATGATGGTCGTGACGCATATTGATGGGAGTTGCAGACCTAAGCCTTAAGTTTTCTCAAAGAGTTGAAGCAAACATGGGAGTTAAAACGCAAAAGAGAAGCATGTGACCCTATTGAATGCTGTTCTAAAGAATACCTATAAATATCAGCCTTAAACTCATGACATAGCTCTTAACTAAGTCGCAACATACATCAATGTTTGAGAAGAAACCCAAACATTCAAGCAAAGTTGTGACGTGACATTGAAATGGAGTTGTGACGCAAACCGCTATCTAATAGAATAAGATAACTTATCAATTGAGAATCGTGACACTCATTAATCTAGGAAAATTTAAGGTATCGTCACGATGCTAGTCTTGCAAGGTCACACCTCTCTACACACACACAAAAAAAAAATGGAAACTCATTAAAGGTGAAATTGTAAAATGGATTATCCAAGTACCTTAGTATAAATGGGTATTTTTCAACTATTGAGAAAGAGAGGAAGTTGATAGAGAGTTTTATGTATAGGTTTATTTTGTTGTTGTTTTGAGCTTAGGTTTTCTTTAATTTTTTTGAGACACTTTTACTTTTATTTTGCTATATTTTATATTTCCCTTTTTAAATAATTTGTAAGATATTTTGTCGCTACCTTAAAATGTTTGCTTGCTTAAAATGAAAATTGCAATGAAAGTGCTAGATTGCAGTGATTATTACAGCTTGTCACTGTCAAAACTGTCCAAACAAAAACTCAAAGAACATTGAGATTTGTTTACGCAGTTTGATTTTCCTACGTCACACTTTACCCCTCTCCAAGTATAGAGATCTCACCTTTGAACCTAAAGACCAAAACATTCACCTCCAACTCCTCCCCTGAGAACTTGAGCAGTAAACACTTAACAATGTTTACAATTCAATCTACACTCTCTCACAAAATAGTTCATCAATGAACAAATTAGAATGCACTCAATAAATTTTCATACATAACCTACACAAACCTCAAAGCATAGATTAATTTTGACTTACTAATATAGAATCTAAATGAATATAAAATAACTCCTTCAAAACAGTTATTACAATCTCAATAATTAAAATACAATCAATTGAAGATATGCTTTCCAAAATCAACAATCTCGGTAAAATCTCCATATTTCAAGTACTTAATTCATTTATACGAATCCAATCAAATCTTCAAATGCCAAGGATTGGTTTTCATAGATGAATCAACGAATCTTTAATAACACTGCACATTATTGAGTCTAAAAATTTTCTTGATTAAATTTCCAAACCAAATTAAGCAAGTATTTAACCACCTTAGTGGCAGTTTACAGTTGGTACTGCTAAGTGCCACTTAACGACTCTCAACTCATTTTGCCTCAACATATTTTCCAACTTCAATTTTAAAGCATTTTTCCTTTAATTTCTAGTATTGTGTTTACAACTTAATACAAAAGTTGAAAGTGAAAATAAGATACTTGGATTCTAACCTTTTAGGCAATAATATAGGTTTAGCAGTTCACCATTCAGCATTTCTAAACTCTTAACTCTTTATTTTTACCGCATACACGATAATATCTGTGAACATTGTTTTTGTTGCTTGTACTTAGATTCTATGGATAGCTAAATCTTTTGGCAGTTAATAGTATGAAGCATGTAGTTTGATATTAATTGACTTGGTTAAAAATGTATGTCAAGTATTTGTTAATCAGAGGCACTCAAATCTCTTAGGAGTGATGATCATAAGTATGAACGTATTTAGGGAAGAATTGCAAGAGTTGACCCTTGTTAGAATCATCCAATTAGCACACCCCAACTTGATATCAGGAAGTCAAGTATTGTAAGAGTTTAGGGTTAGAGGTTATCATTGCACTTAACATACATTGAGAGAACACTAGGGTGTAATACTAACATTATTCTGAAACTTTCGGGATTTGTGGTTTTTCAAATCAACAATGTTATTTTCAAGATTTGAATATAGGTTTTTCATTGTGAATATAATGTGTCTTATCATTACACCAACACTTATTAATTTTAATCTTATATAAATTTTTATATTCAATAAATACATTGAGCTCTAAGTAAATAGATTTCGAATTGAACTCATCAACCGGTGAGATTGAAAGAGTTAAATCTAAGTTTCCTGTTTGAATCAAGACAAGCAAGGTATAAAGCAGCAAGACTTTTCCGACCCAAAAAACCCTTTCTCGAAAACGTTAAAGAAGAGGCAATTCTGGGATTCAAATCGTGCTTACTCTCTTGGTTTCAAATTTTCAAAAGCAGCAGTACAGCAGCCAGCATGTCAAATGTATAATTTAATTATTAAGATGTCACAAATAAATTAAAAAAATTAATAAAGTGGTGAGTTAAAAAGCTAAATTAGAGGGCAACAGAGTGGCCTAATTTTGATGCAAAAGGAATCAAAACAGCTTTTTTCAGGGCAATTATGGTGTAATTAGTGGGTGCACCTTGTTGTTGGTGATCAGCTCTCTCCCCCAAATATCCCACCTTACCTTACTTATCTAATCCATGTATTTTTATTCCTATTTTAATATGTCCATTTCTTGTATCAATTTTATTCAGAAATTATCACATCATCATTGGGACGGCTCCACCATCAACCACCAACAGCCTCTGCAACCTTATGCAATGCTCTCTCGTTCAGCTACTTGATTTGAAAGTATTGAAACTTGAAGACAATATGGTGATGACCTAATTGATTTATGATACATAAAAGAATGAAACAAAAAAATATTTTTCTCGTACAATTATGATATGAGAAAAGGGATGAAATACTCCTACAACGAAGCCTCGAATATACGAGAATAATTGTATGAAATTATAATTTTATATCATTTTTATCAATAATGACAAATCAAATTTTTTTCTCCTGATTTTTGTTATTTTTAATTGAATTTGAATATTTTATGTTAATATCATAAATTTATGTCTTAAAAATTATCTACATCGAAATTTATGTCTTAAAAATTATCTACAGTCGATGTGTGATAGTGATTTGTTGTTAGTGATATATGTAAGTTGTACTAAGTAGTAATAATAATAATAATAATAAATGGACCCAGACTATCTCATTTATTTATTCTTAGGTATTCAAATACTCATTTACTTATAATATCATATCTCCGATTCAAATCTAGATAGTTTCATTTCTTTATTCTTAGGTATCCAAACTATAATTACTCACTTTTGTAATTATAAGGAATTCTAATTTTCTAAACGTGCTTGGCTAACATAGTGTATTTGCATTGTAATTTTTTATGCCATGTTTAATGGTATAAATTGTAATTACACGGCTACTTAATTTTAAATTTTTTAAAAATATATAAATTATCAAAAAAGTGCCAATAATACTTGAAAAAAAAGCTCTAGACAAGCAGCTAAACTTAGAACCAAATCATTGTATATAAAATGTTAGTCCAAGAAATTATTCAACAATACGATTACTAATAAAATTAAATTTTATTGGTAAAATAAACCTTCAAAAACTAAAAATAAAAAATCAAGTCTTTCCGAACTTTTTTCTCCCAATTTAGCTCCCAAACTAACAAAAGTGGTCCAATGAGTCCTTTGACTGACATTAAGCATTAGTATTTAACAACAACGCTGATGCGGCCGTTAACAAACATCATGTCAATGTCAATAAGAAAAATAAAAAATTTCAAAAAAATAAAATTATTTTTAAAATAAGTGTCTAGACACATATGTCTAGATTCATTGTAGAATTATAAAAAAATATAAAAATTTATTTAATAAATTAAAATTTATAAAAATTATAAGACATTAATTAAAACCATAACATTTTATAAAAATTATAAAAAATAATTTATTAAAAACCATAAAAATTTAGAAAAAATTATAAAAAATTATAAATTAATTAAAAACAAAAAAAATAAATTATAAAATTTTATAAAAAAATAATTTCCTCATTTTGATTAAATTATCTAACCAATATAACATGCACAGATTGAAAAATGAGAAGCAAAAGAATAACAAAAAAATTGTTAATGTTAATTTTAGCATATAAGTTGTTGATATTTAAAATATAAAAAATAATATTTTTATAAAATTTATGATTTTTAATTAATTTCTAGTATTTTTATTATTTTTAAAAAATATATAATTTTGATTATTATTTTATAATTTTTATAATTTTATAATGCATTTGCAAAAATGAGTATTTATTTTAAAAATATTTTTTATTTTTTATGACATGGCATCTATTAATGGCCACCTTAGTGTTGTCGTTAAATACTAAAGGTCAGCCTATTTAGAGAGTTTTGTTAGTTTAGGATCTTAATTGAGTGCAAAAAATATAGGGGCTTAAATGATTTCTGAGAAAAAGTTTGAGGGCTTATAATACCATTAAACCTAAAATTAATAAGAAAAATAAACAATATTATAAGAAAATTTATCTAATTTCTCTAACATTCTATATTTGTTGAGTTAATTCCTCTCTAAATTTAAACATTTACTCATTGTCAATTGTCATCATTGGTCAGTCTTTTGCCAAGTATAAATAGTTAATAATAAATTATTATGTAATTTAATTAAAATTAGTATAAATAATTTATAATATATACTATGTAAATTAGTTAAACGCTTCGTAGGTTAAAATGTATGTGAAATTATTTGATTAATAAAATTTTTATATTATTTAAACGAGATTAGTAAGATGATATATAATTATAATTTAAACAAATATATATTCTAAAATTAAAATACTATTATTATACATTTTAAATCTAAACCATGTACAAGTGTATTTAAAAAGCCATAGGTTAATTAGATTTAAATGTAATTGTTTGTAATTATCTGCATAATTACTTTAGCTACCATTCCAAACACATTATAATTAAAACAAGTTCAAATATGCTATTAATTCCTGTACTTTTATATAATTTAAGATTCAGTTCATGTACTTAAAAAGTTAGAAATAAAATCCTTCAACTATTTTGATTGAAAAAACACAGTTCAATAATTAAAATCATACGTATTTTTTGGTGAAATTTGTCAATTTGATATATTGATTAAGCTATCCTCATGTGACATGTCATATGATTGAAAGAAAATAAACATGTTAAGTCGACAAATTTTAATAGAAACTACCAACGACGATAATGATTGATCTATAATTTTTAAATTGAAAGAAGTAAGAAGATTGAATTTTTAACTTTTAAAATATAAGGGCTAAATCTAAAATCCTATAGAAATACAGGGACTAGTATCATATTGTAACCTAAAAAAATAGACTCACTTTTTGTTTCTTGTTCAGATTATCCAAGTATCTATAATGGAAATCAACGGCCTATAATTGCCATCAACAATCTACAGTTATATTTATATAGAGAGAGGGAGAGAAAGAGAGGAGATTAATTTATAAATCCAAGTTGCAGAGGTTAGCCCTCCAAATAAAAAACTTACAAAACACAGCTAATGTCAGTAGGCAGCTATGAAGCGTCTCTGAAGTTCCCTCCCTTCCATGTTACTAATGGCAGTCTATCTCAGATTCTGAATACATAAAAAAGAAGCCATCATTTTGTCTTAGCTCCTTTAATCCCACACTACATCTTCTCCAAAATGGCTGGACCTACTCACCAAAGAAAACCATCCAAAGACAATTACCATAACCAAAAGAAAAAGCGCCGCCCTCAGCCTCAACCTCAGCCTCAGAAGAATGACAAACCACCCTCTAATTGGTCACTTGTCAAAGGTCTTTTCTTCGGCAAACCACAACAACAACAACAGCATCAGCAGCAACAGCAACAACAACAGCAACAGCAACAGCAACGGGAACATGTTGTGGTGGACGAAACTGGCAAGAAATGCAAGAAAATGAGGTGTTCAGGATCATTATGCAGCAACACAAAGATCATGGAAAGGCCTGTAACAGCTTCCCCTGAGCTCAATAAGAAAAGGGCATCGCTTGGATCCGTGAAAGCTCCTGTGCAGCATGAACCTAATGGAGTAGTAGTTTCTTCTTCTAATGTTGGCTCATTTCGAGGACTACCATTTACAAGATTTTCCGGCTGTTATGAGTGCCGAATGGTAGTCGATCCAGTTCTTGGTATGGCCAAAGACCCTTCCCTCAGGACTACTATCCGTTCTTGCCCTGAATGCGGTGAGATTTTCATGAAAGCTGAAAATTTGGAGCTTCATCAAGCTGTCAGGCATGCAGGTATACTTTTCTTCCTTTTGAGAAAGTTCACTTGTCTACTGCTCCTTTTTTTCCCATTCGTTTCCTTTATTGCTTTTTCTTTTTTTAAGTAACTTAAATCTCAATATTCATACAATCTGATATAAATCAACAGTATCTGAACTTGGTTCTGAAGACACAAGCAAGAACATAGTGGAAATCATATTCCAGTCAAGTTGGTTAAAGAAACAAGCACCTATATGCCAAATCGATCGCATCCTTAAAGTCCACAACACCCCAAAAACCATCTCCAAGTTCGAGGAATACCGTGATTCAATCAAATCCAAAGCCACCAAGCATCCCAAAAAGCACCCTCGTTGCATAGCGGATGGCAATGAGCTCCTTCGGTTTCATTGCACCACTTTTGCATGTTCACTAGGTCTCAACGGGTCCTCCAACTTGTGTAACTCGAGCCCCAACTGCAATGTCTGCAGCATCATTAAAAATGGTTTCAAAGTAGCCCAAGAACTCGGTAATGGTGGTGGTCCCAATGGGAAAGGAATATTGACGACAGCAACCAGTGGCAAAGCTCATGATATGGCAGCTGCGGTAGAAGAAGATAATGGAAAGCAAGAGAACAGGGCCATGCTTGTTTGTAGGGTGATTGCAGGGAGAGTGAAGAAGAACATGGAAGGCAGCTTGGAGGATTACGACTCGGTCACGGTGGCGGGTGGTGATGTTGGGGCCTACTCCAATTTGGATGAGTTGTATGTTTTTAATCCCAAGGCTATCTTGCCTTGTTTTGTTGTCATCTATAGGGGGTTTTAATGGGGTTTTGGCTATAAAACCCGATCAATCCAAAGTTTAGTTCAGTTAGGTCATAAACATGATGTAAATCAAATGGTTGATTTGCTAAGCATGGAGGATAGCTTGGAGGATTACGACTCAGTCACTGTGGCTGATGATGATGATGATGATGTTGGGGGGTCTTACCCCAATTTGGATGTGTAGTATGTGTTTAATCCTAAGGCTATCTTGCCTTGTTTTGTTGTTATTGTAGAGGATTTTAATGGGGTTTTAACTATAAAACTGAAGAATCCAAAGTTTCTTTTATGAAAATAATCAAAAGTTTTAACTCAAGTCACAAGTATGAAAATATACTTCATTTACAATAAATAATATTATTTTCAACATTTATACTTTATTATTTGCGGATATTTTTAACTCAATAGTTAAAATTGTGATTTTATCACGTGTTATATTTATTTATTTTTAAATCAGATTGAGAGTTTGCCATAAGTCCTATTTATTTAATTTTAAATTTTTAAAATTTTAACTCAATAAACAATAATGAAATTTTATAATATGTAATTTTTATTTATAAAAATTTTAAATATAACTTAAAGATACGGCACAATTTCAATTTCACCTGTGAAATTAAAAATTTCTATGGCATGTGTACCTAATATATTTGTAATTAAAATCTCAACATTAAATATTTTTAGGTAATTGCATTTTGGGTCACCATATTTAGTATTAATTATTTTTTTAGTCACAAATCTTTTATTTACAGTAAATTGTACATCATTCAATTTGTATTATTAATATTTTTATTTCTTTTTTCCGTTGACCGTAAGTAGCTACAATGATAAAATCTTAAAAAGTTTACGTTCTATAGAATAGAAAAGTAGGTTGCATGTACATGATGAGCATGAGCAAATTCAGAATTTCTTTTAAATAGTAAAAATATAATTTTATCATTTTAATATCTTATATTTTTATACTTTTTAAATATTAAATTAAATTATTATTATTTTTAAAGAGTAAAGTATAATTTTATTGTTATTAATTTAAAATTTTATAAATTACAAAAGGACCTGAATAAAAAAAAATTATTTTAAGGGGTCAACCCCTATCATTCCTTATGATGAGTCGAGTTTTCTTTATTAAAATTTAATTAACAGAATTAGCATAAATTACCTAGTTTGTTAATAATAGAAACATAATAATGCAATATGCAAGTTGATGACACTAAAATTTTGTAACTTACTTGAAAGTAAATTATCCAATGTTTGGTTTCCCTATTTAATTTGTTGATTGCAAAATAAAAACAAGAAACATGTTGAGGGGGAGAATAGTGGACATTGTAATGTGGGTCAACAATTGAATCATTAAATGATGTGGGGAGAAACTTTGTTTTTCGATTTTGAATTCAGACATCATTTTCTTAACCCAATACCATGGCATTTAATGTACATTGGAGACCCAAAAAAAAGTTCCCTAACCAAGAACAGTAATTTCTTAGGGTTTTAATTTTATTTAATGGTGCTATTTTTAAAATCTAATGGAATAACCATATTTTCATATCAATAGTGATATATAAGCTTGTTGTTTTTATGTATTATTCACTAAAATTTAATTAACAGATGAATTATAATTATTGTGTTAATATCGATATTTCGAAATTTAAAAAAATGTAAGAACTTAAAATTATCTAATCGGAGAATATATACTAAATTTATAATTTTACGCATGGTATAAGACTAGAAATTGATTTTAACTAAACATATTTTAAAATTCAAAAAGCACAATAACAAAAATTAATTAATTTGAAAAATACAATAACTAAAACTAGTTAAATTAAATTACAGACAAAATTCACATTATAACATACGTAGATTAATAACAAAATTTAACTCTTTGGGTCGAATTAAAGTTTTGATTTACATAAAAATCATAATAGAATGAAAATAAGAGGTCAAAAGTTTCTGTACAAAGGAACAACAAACACTATCTAGAAATTTCAAGAAAACAATATGAATGCTTAACTATGAAACTCGAATCATGAATTGTAAAAAAGTTATTTTTAAATAATGTTAAATGAAGAAAAGATTATTATTTTTTGAATAATCTCAATATAGGTAAAGGTGTTTAAACGGTTAATTGAATCGAACTAGTATTAATTAAACTTTTAATCATTGAACCGTTAACTAAATTGAATTTTTTTCAAAAACAAATAATTGAATCAAAATATTTTGGTTAATTCAGTCGGTTAACCGAAATTTATATGTTTTATTTTTATTTTTGTTAAAACATATCAAAAAATAAATAAATTGATAATGTTAATTTGACTGAATTAGCCAAATTAGTAATCGCCTAATACATATAATATATAATTTTATTTATTAAGTTTAGTTAATTACCTGATTTTGAACCGAATTAGCCGTTAATCGAAATTCCAGAAAACCTTTAACCAACCTTCCAACCGAGCTAAATCAATTAACAGATTGATTAACCAAATTAGATCGATTAGGCCGGTTAATTAAGTTTTAACCAAAGTTTGAACACTCCTAATTATAGGTTCTGTTCATATATGTTCTTTTTGACACAATATTTAGAATTATCTATAACTCCTCCTCAACCCATAAATAGAAAGATAATGCACTTTAACACACTCAAATTCACGTCCTTCTACATTGACAATGTCCATGCCAATCGATCAAAGGTTCAATCGGCATAATTTTTTTTTGAAAAATAAAAGAAGCTAATGTAACAAATTAGCCAACTAATCCATCAGCTTGCAGATGATTTAGAAACCCAAATCAATGAAACATAAAGTTTCTAAATTCTTGTTGGAACCCAAATAAGAAAAAACAAAAAATTTGCAACAATCGAAGAAACTAACAGAGTTATAGTAAAATATAAAATGTGAAGCAGTACCATCATATAATAACTCAACAGGTAGGACAATTTAGGCACCCATAACTTCCATTCTCCCTAATGGGGAATTTACTTTTTTTTTCTTACAATATCAATGTCTTGATTCCATTGTCACTTACTAAAAGCCAAAACCCAAACATATTTGCATGTAAATTGGAATAGTAGGTTCGTTTTCCATGGTAGTGGAACCGGCACTGGGACATCATGCCTTGGTGTCTTGTCCTCTTTCAGTTTTATTTCAAATTTGAAGAGAATCCTGACAGAATTTGGTTCTGAAAACAAAGTCTGAAACTGAAACATGAATCCTTTTTTCTTACAGTTTTGTTTAAATGGATGATTCAAGGGCAGCCATAGTGGAACAACCTAGTTTAACAAACACCTCTCCTTCCTACTCACTTTTTCTTTTCAGATAAAGCAGTAACTTAACCATTTTTTAAACTTAGCCCTTCAATTTTTGAATAAATTATATTAATAGTCACTCAATTATTAATAAATTTCTTTTTTGTCACTTAACTATTTTAAATTTTTGAATGTTTCCACTTTTACATTAGCTAGCTAGTGACTAAAAATAAAAAAAAGAAGAATAATTGGACGACTATTTTGTAACTTTTCATAGTTGGATGATCAAAAAAAAAATAATTGGGTGACCTCTATTATAGTTTACCTTATAACTTTTTCCGGTTTTGGTTTATGTTATAACTTAAAAAATTATAATTTTTTAAAAAATAATTTAGATGATGACATGACCCGATCTCAAAGTGCCAGGTCATCACAAGGACCAAAATTAAGAAGAATTATCAAGTTTAAAGACTAAATCGTGTCAAGTTTAAGAACTAAATATTGTCATATTCTTTTTTCTTTTTGTCTAAAACCTTCCAATATTCAATAATTACATTAAATCTTAATTAAATTTAGCATTGATCCCATAGGAATCCGAAAAGAAAACTATCTAAACATAAAGTCAGAGATTTTATTTAAATGATATCAAACTATCAAAACAAAATGGGCTATTTTATGGGTTTAATGTACATTAGCAGTTGTTTGTCCACATGTATATTTCTAGATATTATTGGTGTTCTTTGACTCAGGTTTGATACTCATTATCTCATGATTTTGATGTCAGTTAATAAAATATAGTTTAGTGAAACAAATAAAAAATGGAAAATAGGTTAGTATGGGTTCAGTAAGCTCTTACAATATTATATTATATTTATAAAATCTTCCAATGTTATCACAAATTAAAAAAATTGAAAACTTCTTACACTGCCCATATAAATTGTCTTTGCATCATTGATATTTGGGATACTTTTCTTTCTCGTTTCAATTTCCCAAAAAGTGAGAAATAAAATAAATAGTTGAATGCAGATATATATTATATTATATTATATACATATTTTAATAGTTGTCTCCAGAACTATCAAAGGCTTGAATTAAGAAAAAATAAAAAATTGAGCAATGGGTTAAATTGGATTAGAGGAATTCATGAGTTGAGTTGGATTTAGTTTAAGTATATGTAAAGTATTCAGATCAATTTTTTTTATTTTGGGTTTGATTCAATTCAAAAAATAATTTTATTTTTTATTCAAGTTAAACTCAATTTAAGAAAAGTAAACTCGAGTCTAATTCGGTCTACCCATATTTATTTTTTTAAATTATTTTTTATTTAAATTTTTTTTAAAAATATATAATACACTAAATGCACTAAAAATATTAAAATAAAAATTTCCTAACACATTATAAATATATTAAAAGGTATTATATTAAAAGCCACTACCATAAATATAATAAATATTTTTATTATATTAAAAATTACAAATAAATATAAAAATATTTTATTGTAGTAAATATAATTCTTTTTTTTCAATATTCCAATAATCTCTGAAATTTTTGAAAAAAAAACATGGCTTTTATTTTTTTCAAGAAAACTAAAATTTTAGAAAAAAAAATTAATTATTAGTTTATAGTTTTTTTTTACTTTTAGAAGAAATTGTAATTTTATATACAAAATAATATTTTCATATTTTGAAGTTATATAAAGTAATATTTGAATACTTTTGGTTTTTATAATTTGAATTTTTAATCTATATAAAGTATTTTTATAATTTTAGAAAAAGAACAATTAAGTTTTATATATTTTGAAATTTTAGAATTATAAAATCCTAAAAAATTCTGAATTTTTTATATAAATTAAAAAATTGAATTAATAAAGAAACCTATATTTAAAAAAATTATAATTTCTGAAATTTTAGAACTTTTGCATTTTTATAATTTAAGTAATTTCAAATAAAAACTTGGATATTTTAAGATTTTTTTGGAATTTCATTTTTGTAGAAAAGTTTCACGTGGTAGTATTATAGTGGACCAAATGCACTGACACGTTATACTTTAACACCGTTAAACCCAAGTACATTTTTGGAAGACGGAACAAGTTATAAAAGGCATATTAAACATTTAAAAACTTAAAAGTTTTGATAAAGTAAAAAGGGCAAATATGAAATTATCCCCTTTTAAAATGTCAAAAGTTTTCTTTTATTACAATCTTATAGTTTTTTCAATATAGAAATTTTTTAATATTTTAGAGATTTTCTTAGAATTCTTAGGACTTCTGAAAATTTCCTTTTATTCATTTAATGTATCGTAAAATAAAAATCGAACACTAAACACATGATTAAAGGATAATTACATTGCTCAAACATCAAGTAATAAAATAAAAATGTTACCAATAAAAAAACATCGAGATGAAATGAAACCAAACATTAAGTTGCATCAAACAAAATTCAGGGTCTTTATTTTATTATTGCTCTTATATATTTTCTTTAGGGAAAAAAGAATTTGCTATCCGTCATGTTCTACACTCAAGTAAAAGTTTAAACATACATACCAAAACAAAGGATCCATAACCAAACAAAGTCATAACCAGTCTTCTCACTCAGAGATAACAAATGAAGTTTTTGTTATTTCAAAAGGCTCCCACCCTGTCACGGGGAATCAGGCGAAGTTCCGATCCATGTTTGAGGAACACATTTCCTGCCAAATCCAATCGAGTGTTATAGGTAAACATAAATCATAAACTAAAAGTGCAAAATCTTTTCATTGTTGTAACCGCATAATAGCTATTTTATTTTCCGGCTTAGACGGAGATTCTATTTACATAAGTCATAATAGGATGAACATTCAACACAGACACCAAGCATGAGAAGAGAGGTAGAATAGACTTAACATAGCTGCAATTCACATCATTAAGTTTTTCTGAAAGTATTCAACGAAAGTGAAACTGACACAGGAATGCCTGTCTGCTTAAATGATATCCTAAACTAATCTTAAATGCCGGATTCTCAAAAATGAAAATATCGATGCTTATTTCAAGTGCAAAGTTTAAAGAAAATGGTAAAATTTCAGGAGACTTGATAAAGAAGAGCAAATAAAATGAAGCTCTAAAACCCTAAAATTAGTCAACAACAATTAAGTGTCAGCATACCTGCACTTTGCTGAGGATTGATTCCCACACCATCTGTTTTCAGAAAAAAACATAATATAATTCAATATAAAATGAAGTGGAAACTAACATATAATTTAGGATGAACATATTAAGATACCTAACATCATAGAGTTGACATGCCCAGCTGATCCCAACTATATACACATTTATATTTAAAACAACATAGTTGCAACTATGATTATTGAAAAGTAAATGATAAAAATGGAGCCAAAGCTGCTTATGGAGAGTTAACCTTGGCAAAGTTTTGATTTATCAACAATCGGTTCCAACTATCATTTATCGACAAACAGAACCAAATTTCAAGCAGAAGATAATGAATCCTTTCAAATATGATGAACTTGATTAGGCCATTTTTAATTGTTTGCTAAAGAGCATATAGTGTCTTTTCATTGTCTTGGCCTGCTTGATATTTTAGCTAATCTAACTAAATGACAACCATATGTATAGAAAAAATGGAGCACCGTAATGTGCTCCTCTGTACAAGTCTCTCATGTCATTACTAATCAATAAGACCGAACAACCCTGATTGACTTATGACCCATTTTGCTCCAGGTAGGGAGAAAAAACATTGCACATTGAAAAACAATGAATAGCCTTTAACCATAGTTGACAACTTCTCATGAAATTAACACAATGTTTGCAGCCACAAATAAGTGAATACAGATGAATTTTAAGTAGGGGAACAAGATAATATAGCTAAGAAAAAAAAATAGCCCAAATGTTAAAAAAAAAACACTTTAAATAACATAATAGAAAATAAATAAAGAGATTGCACTTGACAAAAAAGCATATAACATCTGCCAATTCTATCAAAATATTAAAAGAAAAACAATTATTTTGATCACGTATTTTTTTTCATCATAGTTGCCTAAGAAAATCAGATTGTACTAAATTGAATTCTGCCTAATTCACCAATTATTTCGATTTCCTTTAAAAAAGGGCAAATTTGCTAATCTAAGCCAGTTTACATCTTCCAATTCCCAAATCCTAATTTAACAAAAAAAAGCATGTGATTTAATTGAAACATGCAGAAAGAAATATAAAATCACCAAAATCAATACTTAAATCCAAAAAAGAAAAAGAGTAGAAGGAACGAATTGAATTACCATTGGTGATGATAGCACTGGTTTGAGGAGGGACTTTGAATTCCTCGGCTGCGAATTTCAAGACGGCTGTAAAAGGGGCTGCTTCAGGCACGCTAAACCTGCAATTACGAAAATCATATAAAAAAAATCAAGATTAATAACCAAAATTAGGGAAAATTAAATCAAGCGATCGAACCCTCCCCCCCCCCCAAAAAAAAAAAAAAAGAACTCACACTTTGAAAGGGAGCTTAGGATCAGAGGTAAGAGTGACTTTAAATGACACTTTTCCTCCGCTCGCCATTTCTCTCCTTTGCTTTCTGAAATTTTCCCAACAAAAAGAGATCTGATTATATATAATCTTTTTAATTAAATTTCTCGAAATTAATATATAGATATCGCTATAAATGAAAAACAGTGAAAAAAATCGACTTCGAATGGGCTGGGTTTTGGCCTAAAAAGGAGCTGGGTTCATTGGGCCTGGACCTTTGATTAGAAATATTCTGATTATATAATTAATTAAAATCTTAATGCAAACTTTAGTCCTTGAAGTATACCGTTTTTATCACTTTAGTCCTTAAATTTTTTTCCTACTTTAGTCTCTAACGTTATCAGAGTTCCCAGTTTAGTCCTTAAAGTTTGTTAATTAAATACTAGATTTGGAGAGGAAAAATGAATAGGAATAAAGGAACATTTAGTGCCCAGTCTCTCAACTTGTAACTTTTCCAACTATGGCCTCTGATTTTTTTGTTCACATTAGTTTCAAAATTTGATAATTTTTATCCAATTTAATCCCTAAATTTGGATTCTATTAAAGTGTAATAATGTGATACTTTGAAATTGAGCCACTAGAAACTTTTTTAATTTTTAAGAATTATATCTTTATTTTTAATTATTTTTGTATTTTTTTTAATTTTATATAAGTCTATTTAAAAATTTTAAGCGATGATGAAGCAATTTAAAATGAATATATGATATTCATTCATAAATAGTTTATTTTTATGGTCTCTATTCATTTATCCAGTTGTATAAAATAACGAATATTATGATTAGATTAATAACTTTTTTTATCATTGGTGTTTTTTATTTTATATATTATAATATAATTATTATATTATGAACATATTTTTAATGGTTTGCGAACATGTTTTATTATAAATTCATAAACATGACAAATAAATTATATGATTTTAAAAAAATTCATCAACATATAACCTACACATAAAAAATAAGTAAATGAATATGGATTGTATTTTAGTTCGATTAACATGAGCATTGTTATCAATTTAAGAGGATGTGTTTTCGAGTGCATTGAAACACATTATTTTTTATTTATGGGTTAGGGAGGAACTACAATTTCATGAATTATTAAAAACACATTATCCAAATATTTTTAAAAAAAATTAATTTTATGTTGCTTGCCCAAAGTCAATACTCAAATTTGGAGATAAAAAATTACAAATTCTAAAATTCCAACTCATTTTAACGAAAAAAATCAATTAAATTAAATTCAAATTTTTTAAGATATTTTTTTTCTCAACCCTTAAATAAGAGAATATATATGATTCAGTCTCTTATATTGATAATAATACCAATATCAGCCGAATTAAGATTCACTGACCAATGTCAACCGAATTAAGATTCAATTGACAGATATTTTCTATTTAATAATGATTGAGAAACACTTGAGTTGGGGTGTTAGGTTGAGATGGGCCGGCAATGCCCTTAGCTTTAGTACTTTGAGGGCCCAATGAAGAAGATATGATACCCAATTATGCGCTTTTGGAGATTACCATAAAATTATATATGAAAGTCATAAAAATGTATGTAGTCAGCTCGAACTTTTTGGAGAAAATAAAAAAGGGAAAAAGGAAGGCAGAGAAGAGAACATGGAAGATGGAGCCAATGGCACAATGGCTGGGCCAAGCCTTAGATTCTGGTCTGACCCTTCCCATGTTACATGGTCCTTCACCATCCCACTTACTCTATCATTCATCTCCTTCCTTCAAGTAAAGCTATTTTTGGTTCATGGAGTTTTCTTTCAGTGTATCTAGTTTCCTTGCACTTACCATTTCACTTTCATCCATTTTTTAGGTTACAAATACATGCAATATCATCATCAAATTGATCATCAGAATAATGATTAAACAAGATTCATATATCGTAAAACTTAAATTAAATTTTGATTGAGAACTTACATATGGTATTTACACATAGTTAAACTTGAATCCTGAATCTCAGAGTTTTCAAAACTTCAACCTTACTATTAAGTTAATACCTCATTGAAAACCATTGATATTCATAATGAAATTAAGATTATCTAACGAGATTTGAATAAAATATAGAACTTAAAACTTAACTTAGTTGATCGTTGAAATTATTTTAGATTTTTTTAAGTGCAGTTTATTCGTACTTAACAATTATCTTTCATAATTCAATTAAGATTATTAGAGCTATGTTTATATTAGGTGTAAAATAGTGTTTTAATAAAAAAAAATTGAAGCTTAACTCAATTGATTGAGGATATTCTCGATTTTATGATGAGGAGGATGGAAAAAAAGAAAAAAGAAAGGGATTCTTCAATGAAACATCCTTTAAGCACGTGGGACAATACATCCATTGAAAGATTTAGAAGCTTTTGGTCTACCCAAAGCTATTATCTTCCCAAGAATTTAAAGCACCACGAAAGTGCTTTTAAATGCTATATAGAACTTCGCATGACATCATTCGGTAAAAGTATTACGAAAATTTTCGTATTACAGGTTAGATTACATTTAGTTTTCTCTATTAAAAATGAGTAAATTAGTTTTTGTACGTTAGATCAAAGAATAAATTAATTTTTTTGTTAAAAATTACATCTGTACTATTAAAAACTGACGTGACTAATGAAATAACTAGATAATGACACCTGACATGCCATGTGTATCTCAGGATGACATATTTGTTCTTAATAGTAGAAATAAATGAATTTTTTAACAAAAGAACTAATTTATTCTATGATCTAATGTACAAAAACTAATTTACCCATTTTTTTAAACAAAAGAAACAAAATATAATTTAATTTTTAGTATAGGGACCTCCATAATAATTTTACCAACATCCTTCAAACTAATAAATTTACATCATATTAAATACAGATTGCATCTAGTTTAGTTCAATAAACTCATTTTTATTATTTTTAACATATTAAAAACTACGTATTTATATTTATATCACATATTTTTATAATTAAATTTAAATAGTTTTTTTTTTTAAAATCTCATCATGTTCCTTTACTTGAGATATGTAGTTTATGAAAGGATCACCACCTTTTCCTTTCTTTTTTTAATCAATCATTTGAGAGAAAAAAAAATCAAAATTTATAACAAAAGATGGAGATAATTATCCATTATCATATAATTAAAACTTGATGGAATTATCCAACCAACGACAAAAGGTCATGTAAGAAAATGTAACAATTCAACTAATTTTCCTAGGTTTTCCCATGATTAGTCAAGTTGCACCATTTCATAAGGGTTAAATTTTGTTCCAAGTGCCTCTACTTTTTATACATTCAGAATTTAGTTATTTTACTTTTCGAATCTAAAGATGTAAGGCCAATTATTAATATTGTTAAATTCGAGTTCATTACAATATCATTTTATTTAGTTACATAGTTACAAAGTGAGTACATTTTTTTTATTTCAAATTAACAAAAAAAAATAATAGGGTTAGCAATTGGACTAAATACTGAAATCTAAAAGGTAGAATCACTAAATTCTTTGAAACAAAAGTACAAAGAGTGCAGGGACATATAGCATATTTTAACCTTTTCTAGAACAACCGCCCGGTATAACAATATTTTGCTATAACAATCAAGTTTTTAGTAAAACCGATTTTTTATGTTTTATTTTAACCATCTATAACAAATTTTCACTTATAAAAGCAACAATCATATAGTTATGAAATATATTCTTTATTAAATTAGTTTTCTATAACAACATATAATCTACAATTTTAAGTAAAATTATAGATATTTCTTATAAGCAAGCATGTTAATTATAATTTATTAAATAAAAATGATCGTAATTAAAATATTATTTTAATAAAATGTTTAAATTTCACATGAAAAAAAATCTATTAATCATATTTTATTAAATGAAATAATCTTCGGTGGGTGGAATTAAATATTTAATAAACTATTAAAGATATAGTTTTAACATATGAAAAATATAGAACAACTACGTTAAAAGAAATTGAGAAGGGAGGAAAATAGAGAGAAAGCAGAAGAGGATAAAAAATTAAGAAAAAAGGAAAGTTTAAAAAACATAAAAGAAAAAATTTAAATTGCTCAAAATGAAAAAAAAATATAGGGACCGATTGTATAAATTAATCTAAAATTTTTGTTTGAAATGATGATTTAATGTGCCAAATCAGCTTATCATTACACCGTTAATGACAATTAACGACTCAATGACTAAAATATTACAATGTGATAACGTAAGTGACTAAAACGTAACATTTTAAACATAAGTGACTAAAATGTAACATGAGGTAAACATAAAAGTAGTAATGCATCATATGCTGTACGTTTTTTTAATTTTGTTGATTTGATTCTCACTTTCTTTCGTTTTTGAACATAATTTTCACTTTCTTCATTTAATGAAAATTCACAATATATTCTATGGTCGATTACAACAATTATTTCTGTAACAACATGTTGTTATAGGTGTATGATAGACATCTCTTTACAATAGACAGAATCGTAATAGACAAATAGGGCTATCATAGAGAGAGTTGATTGTGTTTATATTTTTTAATAAAAAAGGTTAAAATATGTCATAAATCCATGTACTCTTCAAAAATTTAAAATTGTCCCTATACTTTTATTTATAGGAATTTAATCCATCTACTTTTTAAATTTCAAAATCCAGTCCAACTGTTAATATTACTAAAATTATTTTGTTAAATTCAAGTTCATTACAATGTCATTCTTTAGTTGCATTACTATAAAGTGTGATTTTTTTTATTTCAAAATGTCACATCAATAAATTTAACAAAAAAAATAATAGTATTAACAATTGGACTTGAATGTTAAATTTTAAGAAATAGAGAACTAAATTATTGAATACAAAAATAAATGGACTAAAATTCAAATTTATAAAAAGTACTTAGGGCATATTTCAACCTCAAATTAGGTTATCACTCAAAAGAATTGAGATTTGTTTACTTGTTTTGTTCGCCGACGAGCAATCCACATCCTATCTGATCTAAAGGTCTTGTATCGTTTTCTTTTTCCATTCACATTCATTTTCCCAGCATCCAAACAAAGGTGAAATCATGAAATTATGATCAAATTGGAAGCTTTGAAAAAAAGAAAAATAACTGAAAGTTGATGCATCACTAATCCACTCGATCCCTAAGTCAAAGTGGGGCATTCCAAAATAAGCTTTCGAGCTTTTCGCAGCTGTTTTGGTCCCCCCTCCCCCCCGGTTATTTTTTTCCCCAGAAAGACTACCCTCTTGCTCTCACAAGGGAAAGTTGCTCCATATGCACTAAATGGCAACGAGTTGGATATGTAACTAAGATTTTAATTTTGAATTTTATAGGTAGGGAAAGGAGTTTTTGGAAGAATTTTACTTTCCATTCATTTAAGGTTGGATTTGGTTTAACTCCAAATTTAATAAGAGCTTATTCTAACAACAAAATACTAAAAAGTTTACTTATTTTATTATTTTGACCGTTATTCTTTTTCAGGGATTATTTTAACTTTCAATCTTTAAAATTTAATTAAATTGCTTGTTTTTTAGTTAAATAACTGGTTAAAGTATTAAAATTTTAACAATATTGATATGGCTACTCATGTGACCATCCACGTTATAATTCATAAAAATTTAAAAAATGTTTAAAAATTTAACAAATTTAAAAAAAAAGGTTTATAGCAACTTTTAGAAAATTTATCCATGTAAATAGTGAAGTATGCGGAAAATGTTATATTGAGTTATCATGTCAGGAGCTTAAAATTTTAACAGTTCAGATAATTTTTTTATCTAAAAGAGAATAAATTGACTAAATTTTAAAAGTTGACAGTCAAAATAATCTTAAAAAAAAAAAGATCAAAATGATAAAATTAAAAAAAACATTAGGGAGTAAATTTATGTTTACGCTTGCTTTGACTATAACTATACTTGTAGCTTGACTATAACTGTATTTGTAACTGTGTTGTGATATATATTGGATCTTGTATTTAAGCAAATATCCAAAATCCTAGACAGAGCTACAGTTGCTTTTTGAGAGATGATTATGATTAAGGCTAATAAAAGAAAAAATCAATTCAATTAGTTTTATTTAGACTATCAAAAAAATTATGATGATTTGAAAAAAAATAATTAATTTTATTTTTATGATAAAAAAATAAATATTTTAAAAGAAGTTAAAATTTCAATATAAAAAAAAATATGTTTTTTAGTAAAAAAATATAATTTAATTTGTGTTAGAAATATTTTTGGAAAATTTCTAAAATTTTATTAAATAATATCCAAATATAAAACAAAACACATTTGCCAATATGAAAATGAATAGCTTTTTTTCAGATGTGGGGCATACTATCAAAGACCTTCTCAAACATTCATGGATGGTCTGTCATATTTACATGCAATCATCGGAGAAAATACTTCCGTTATTGCATGATGATCAAGTGAGAGGGGATTCGCCTTATTTGATTTAGTTTGTCTTATTACTTATTTTATACTAAAAAAGAAAAACACATTGGTCAAAATAAGTTCAAATTTTCAAAACTTAAAATTAATAAAGAAAACTCGAGTTGAAGTAAAACATCATTTAAAAACAATTCATAAAAATCCTGATTCAATCAAATCAAACACATCCCTAATTATATCAATGTTAGAGAATATAGGATCAAAAGCTAATTTTAAGATTTTTTATTTATCAATTCAATTCTATCAATCGATTATTTTAAAAACTAACTAAAATATTAAATAATATTAAACTAATTTTTATGATTAAAATCTCACCACATAATATATCTTTTTGTCTCTCAAAGGTATTCATTAGAGCGAATCCAATAACTAATCTTTTGTGTATTGTAAATCTATTAAAACAGTAGACATATGGGTTAGGTCACTCGGCCTGACCCGAGAAGTGAGAGAATTTAGGTAAAAATATAAGTCCAAAAAATAGGCTTGAGTAAAAAAAATAGTGCATGTTTAGAAAACGGGCTTAGTCCGAATATGGAAAAAAAAAAGAAATTTGTTGCTTTTCCTTGCTGTCTTTTTTTTTACTATTTTCTTGTTATTTTTTTTCACTATTTTGCTACCATTTCATTATCATGTTAGTACTATTTTGCTGTTACTATTTGGATATTGTATTACTTTTATTTCATTATTAATTTTGTTACTATTTTAGAGGAATTTACTTGTTAAATTGTACCTATCTTAGTGTTATTTAAGTATACATATATATATATTTATTTTCAATTTGTTGAGAAAAAATTATTTTAATATTTTTAGTATTTTTGATATATTATATTTTATTTAAAAATAAAAAATTAATAGGAGTAGACTGAGCTGGGCCTGAATTTTAATATTTTTATCCAGTCTGTGTTTAAACAAAATCTTAAACCTATTTTCTAGGCCGAGCCTAAACTAACAAATGGGCCTAAAATTTTAATTGGACTAAACCCGGTCTATAAGCACCTCTTAGTAGACACTAATAACGAATTTTTAAACTATTCCACGTCCAATTTCAACAATCAAATTTTACAGTTTTTTTTTTATTTTTTTAATTTCAGTAGAAAGAATCCTTCATGATTAGAACTAATTGGAATATAAACAAATGAAAAAAGAAGAAGAAAAAAGCATGGTGGTGATTATGTTGTAATTACAAAAGGTGCTTGATTAAAGGCAGTCAAAATAATGACAAGTATCATTTTCGAGCTGTCTAATTACCTTTTGCCTAACATTTCCTTTCTATTACAATGTGAAAAGCCTGATCTTACAGCCTAACCACAATCATGTTTTAATTTGCCTTGCATTAAAGCAACGCGACAAATGATATTGTATTGAATTATCATTTTTGGTAAAAAGTTTTTTCCCCTAAATATTCCCTTCCTTTTTACATCTCTATTTTAACCAATCATTCATAAATTTACTTTTATTTTACTGTCTATATTCAAAATTTGTGCTTATCCCTTAATATTGTCTCTAAAATTCGAATCTACATCTTTCTTATAAATTGTGATGTACCATTACACCCAACACTAAAATAAACTCATGTATGAATTATATACAGTAAAATTCGAATTCGAATTTAACCAGTTTAAAATTATTTAAATACCAACTTTATACCGCTTGAGAAATAGTGTTTAATAGAAAACAACATTGATATATAGGTCCAAAATATAAGGCTTTAAAGGCTCTAAGTTATCTTTTCTTTTTCTCATGTTTGCCACAGAACTAAGCAAAATGAAAAATGCTAGGTTGCTTGTGGTCTTACATATATTTTCTGGAAATAACAGTTTATGAGATTAAAATTTTTTGAAGTACGTAATTGTTTTTGTTTTATAATATTATTTTTAGGGTTTAAATTTAAATTTTTTTCTGTAAAAATACAATATATTTTGTCACCATATTTAATATTTACAAATTAAATTAAAAATACCCTTAAAATTGAAAATAATCGCATAAATTAATATTGACATTTGGGTCTCTTCAGTGGTGTAATATTGGACTTGACCTAATATATATTTGTATATGAAAAAGTACGTACTACAATGATGTATTAAGACAAACTTAGTTCTCATGTTATTATGTACATAGCAAAGGCAATATTATAACAATTTTGATATATGCTTTTATACATGTAAAGGAAAAAAACTTTTATTAAATTCATATTTAGATCTGTTTGGATATAAATTTAATTTAAACATTAATTAAAAATATATATTTTATTATTTTTTAATAGTAAAATGAATTTTTTGTACGAACCGAAAAACGAATTTGAGCAAGGGATGAAATGACATGCTAACTCAATTATTCCCTTAATTTGAACATGTCGCCATAATCTAAATAAGGCCACCTAATTGTGACTTCTAAAAGAGATAGCATTTCAAGATCATGGTCGGATGGGATATGCCTAATACAAAGACTCCCCCCTCAAAATAATAATAATAAAAGACCTAATCAGTAATATTCTCATCTAATCAACCCCTTCAATCTTGGTTTAGATTTAATTTCACCCCCCCCCCTCCAAAAAAGAAAACACCTTTGAAAACTATATATATTGTAAAGCCAGTTGGCACACGTGTGGTACTAATCATGTTTAGCACCAAAGCTCACTCCCTGTAATCATTCACTACCATCCTTTTTAGCCTACCCCAACATCTCCCCTCCCCTAACATTCATACTCAAATCAATTACACTAATCCTTTCTCTCCCCCCCACTTTCTTATCTTTTTTTAATTTAATCCTTGAGGACTAAATATTTTTTTTTTGTATTTGATTCAATACCAATCAATATTGAATGGCTTTCTTTTATGATGAAAATAGGACACATAGTGGACCACCCGCTCGTGCAATGCATGAGAGCATGGACCGGCCATCACCTTCCTGTCAGCCCCAAAGGAAGAAATAACACTGAAATGAGCTTGTCACCCATGGGGGACATTGATGCATCAACCCACCAATGAATGCTAAAGCTATAACCAACTTAGGAAATATCATGTTATCTTTTTTTTTTCGTATTAAGAAATGTAAATCCCGATTATTTTCAACTTATATTTTTTTCATTCACAAAAAACGGTGTACTAACCTTTTAAACATGTATATACATGTACTAGTATTCAGTAACTAGCTAGGTCCCCACAGGGGTGACTCAATTATTGCTCAACAAATTCTTTTACTATATTTAAAAAAGAAAAGGAAAAAAAAGAAAAGAAAGAGTATGGCAGCTGCTTAACTAGTAGTAGATAGGGAAAAGCAGCACTTAGGTTTATCTATAAAAATAGACTTAAATCACTCCATCACTGCCCCCCCAACATTGCTATTGAAGCTTACAGTATCATACCAAAAAACATGGCTTCTGAGAAGGTTGAAACAGTAGTAGCTGGAAACTATGTAGAAATGGAAAGAGAAGAAGGGGATTCCAAGTCTGCAAAGAACAAACTATCAAATCTCTTTTGGCATGGTGGTTCAGTCTATGATGCATGGTTCAGCTGTGCTTCTAACCAGGCACACTTTCTTCACTTTGTTGCCAACTTGTTTCTTCTTACACATTTTGTCAACCACTTTGAGCTGATCTTTTTCTATGTTGCTTATGAAATTGCATATAGGTTGCTCAAGTGCTACTTACACTGCCATATTCATTCTCACAACTGGGAATGTTATCTGGGATTTTGTTCCAACTTTTTTATGGCTTAATGGGAAGCTGGACAGCATACCTTATAAGTTTACTTTATGTGGAGTATAGAACAAGGAAAGAAAGAGAAAAGGTTGATTTCAGGAATCATGTAATTCAGGTACCAAGTTTTTACCTTTTCTTTCTCATACTGAATGTTCTTTCAGAAAGCAAAAGAAAAAAAAAAGTTACACAATTTTTTGGGTTCTTTTTGCAAATTTTTTTCATGGCAGTGGTTTGAAGTTCTGGATGGATTGTTGGGGAAACATTGGAGAAACATAGGTCTATTTTTCAACTGCACTTTTCTGCTGTTTGGATCAGTGATTCAGTTAATTGCCTGTGCTAGGTAAATAAACATAAAGAATCATAATTAATGCTTACAATTTGGATGTTTTTATCCATTTGTTCTGATTTTGCATTAATGGAATATACAGCAACATCTACTATATAAATGACAACCTTGATAAGAGAACTTGGACGTACATTTTTGGAGCCTGCTGTGCAACAACTGTGTTTATTCCTTCATTCCATAACTACAGAGTTTGGTCATTTCTTGGCCTTATGATGACTTCTTACACTGCATGGTACCTGACAATTGCCTCCCTTCTCCATGGACAGGTACATGACCTAGCAGCTTTATACATATATACGATCTGTCATGTTTTATTCTCTATCCCTCAAAAATTCTCTTTGTTTTTTCATGGGAAAGATTGATGGAGTGAAGCACTCAGGTCCAAACAAGATGGTTCTCTACTTCACTGGAGCCACCAACATTCTTTACACCTTTGGTGGTCATGCTGTCACTGTGTGAGCATTTCAACCTAAAAAATCTATACATCTTTTAGTGATATAATTGGACTTGGATTATAATCATTGTTAAATATATGTTTTAACTGTAGGGAGATCATGCATGCTATGTGGAAGCCACAAAAGTTCAAAATGATATACTTGATAGCAACACTTTATGTGTTAACCCTAACTTTACCATCAGCTTCTGCTGTTTACTGGGCTTTTGGGGATTTGCTTCTTACCCATTCCAATGCCTTATCATTGCTGCCAAGGTCTGGTTTCAGAGACACTGCTGTTATTCTCATGCTCATTCATCAGGTCCGTGTTTATGAACTTCAGATTCATTCATGGTAGTGAAAAAGTATGTAAACTAACTCTTCTTTTTTTTTTCATTCAGTTTATTACATTTGGATTTGCCTGCACTCCTTTATACTTTGTGTGGGAGAAATTCATTGGGGTGCATGAAACCAAGAGTGTGTTCAAGAGAGCACTGGCTAGACTCCCTGTAGTGATCCCAATCTGGTTCTTGGCTATTATCTTCCCTTTCTTTGGCCCTATCAATTCAACTGTTGGATCTCTCCTTGTCAGCTTCACTGTTTACATTATCCCTTCATTAGCACACATGATTACTTTTGCACCTTCAGCCGCACGAGAGGTTAGCCATACTTTTTGTTCAATTATCATCATCATTACCCTCTCGATAACTATTACTGACGTTTTCTTCTTTGTTTTCTGTTTTGCAGAATGCAGTGGAGAGACCACCATCATTCCTTGGAGGGTGGGCGGGCATGTACTCCATCAACATCTTTGTTGTAGTATGGGTGTTGATTGTGGGATTTGGGTTTGGAGGATGGGCAAGCATGCTTAATTTCATACAACAGATTAATACATTTGGTTTGTTCACCAAATGCTATCAATGCCCTCATAAGGCTTGAAATATATGGATTTATTATCATCTTCTTCCCAAATGATTAACAAAGTTTTAAGATACTTTTCTTTTTAAGTGTGTAAAGAGATTGGCATTTGTAAGTTGTAACTCTCATTCCCCC
This sequence comes from Gossypium hirsutum, assembly GCF_007990345.1. Classification (NCBI taxonomy): domain Eukaryota; kingdom Viridiplantae; phylum Streptophyta; class Magnoliopsida; order Malvales; family Malvaceae; genus Gossypium; species Gossypium hirsutum. Next base: position 6,839,335 of record NC_053429.1, read on the forward strand.
CTTTCTTTCTTTTATTTTTGGGTTTGTTCTTGTAAGAGAGCTATATATTATATATTATTAATGGTTTCTATATGAAGGTGTGATGGAAATGATGGCCACCCCTAAACAAACCTAATCTCTTAAGCCTATGATATTTTTATGGGATTAACCCCCTCCATTTATGTCATCCCTGTCATGCAATGATATTTTTTATTCATAATTTATATATATCAAATCTATTCTATTCATCTCATGAATCTCCTTTCCCCACATATATCACAAAGTTTGATATATATATATATAAAGCCTTTTTATTGCCTTCCAATGGGAAATAAACAACAAATACAATAGTTTTTTTTCACTTGTCACCCCACAATCTTAAACCATGATTAGTCTATATTTGATAAATTTAGAATTTGGACTTAATGGTCCCCATGGGCCAACTATGAAATCCTAATAAAAGGGTCAGAAACTTATCTAATGGTATCATATATCTTTATCACCCACTGTTCACTGGTAGGTTTATATCAATTTTTTGCAGCAAAACTAAATCACTTCAAAAAAGCTCACATCCCATGTGAGAGCAATGCAAAAAGAGATTATAATATATAGTGTATGATAGCTTGTGGAAGTGTGCTTGCAATTACAAATACAACCAGTGGACAATGGGCATTTGTAACTATTGGGAAGCAAAAACCTTGCCTAAAGGATGATGGGGTGTGTTAGAACTTCAATTATAGAGGGCCTAATTTGACAGAATAGGGTTTGTCCTTTAGGCATTTAAAGGGTTTTTTTTATTATTATATTGTTTAAAAACAGGGTCTTATCTTCATAACTCAAAAATTGGAGGCTTGCCTAATTTGAAGTGTTCCCTTTGTACATTGTGTTTGACCACAAATGAAACGAGCACACAAGTTTCAAGGGTTCAACCATTTGGTGCTTGGAAATTAGCTGTATAAATTATTGGTGTCCTCCACATGAGGGGATTTGGGGTTTTTAAAACCCTTTTTAATTTGTAGGACCATACCCCCTTCATAATTATTGCATTGCATGTTTGGTACATATGTGCCACTGAACCATGTAACCAGCTAGCTTGGGTTTCTGGGCTAGGGGACCTTAAAGAAGTGAACCACTTAGCCAAGGTGTTAAAGGGTTAGCTAGGGTTCATGGTCCTGTGGACCCATGGGCTTGTTGGGCTCATTATGACTACCTATCTTCATTGCTAAAGTGACACATTCACTTCTTTGAAAAGGGAAAAATAAAGTTGAACAAATACATATATTAGAAAAGAAGAAAAAAGGGCGAACTTAATCTCTTAAGCCTATGCAAACTAAAAAGCAATATTCCCTTTCTAAACCTAATCTCAAGCAAACTCAATAGAGCAAAAAAAAAAAAAGAAAAGAAAAGCTAAAATAAACAACCTTCCAAAGAAAAGAGTGCAAGGGAAAGTAACATGTCATTTGGTATTAATTCACATGACTTATATTTGTTAAAACTATGCAGTAGGACCTACAAGCATAGTCCCCTATACATACGATAACAAAATTATACTTTAAAATTATAAATAACATGTCAGCATTATTGTACGTATATAGATTAAATTGCTCAATTTTGTAATAAAAAAAATTGGTATATGTTGTTGATAGATTTTTAAAAATGACGAAATTTTAAGGATTATAATGATAATTTGAATTAATTAGAGAGGAGGGAGAGGTGTTTTAAAAAGTTTGGCAAACTAAATAGTGAGGTTATGATGAAGGTTGAATTGGTTGGTAGAAGGGGGTATTCAAACATGATGAGTCCCCATCAAAACCCTAACACCATCCAAGATGAGAGTGTATTATTGTGTGGTTGCTGTCAAGGAATATATTAATTTTTCAATAATTTTTGTTGGTCCACCAATAATCAATGAATCTAACTATCCACTTGAACAATTGCTTTTGACCATTCACTCCTAATTGATGAAATGTTGGGTTTTTAAAATCTTCATTTGATTTATCAAGCAAATGATTGGGGAAAAAAGAAACACTAAATTCACTTATACCCTTTGGATATTTATTGATAAATCTGAAAAAAATATGTATTATTTTATATATATTAATATTTTTTAATCTTTTTATTACCTTTTAAAAATTTTGGATAAATCAAATTTTGTGTTAGTATTTATTTATAATTAAATTAATTAGTAAGGGATAAATCAAGATATTAATTTTTTTTATTTTGTAAAATCATGGGTGTTCTCATCCATTTTTGATAAAAAGAGTTTAATTGTTTATAAGAATAATCTAAAATAAAATCTGTAATACATTTTTAATTAATGTTTATATATATATATTGACACAGCAATGTCAAAAAATTTATTTAAAACAATTAGCTCTGCTTGAACTAGATTTTTTCATTTAACCTTCACTCGTAAAAATCTAACGAACTAAATGGATAGCCCACCCCGGCCCGCCCATGGAATAGTGTAGATTTTAGTTTAGTGTAGAGACAAGCAATTGGCAACAGAGGGACATGTCCAAGGCATTTAACACTAAAACCCCTAGTACTTGTATGCATGCAGCTTGTAACCTTATGGTAACAAAGAATCAAATCTTTCTTCATCATAAATTTTCATGCAAGGATGATCCAACAGTCAGGATAAAGTAGACGTGTGTGGTAGGGTTCAATCAGAGACATACCAATTTATGATTGAAGTGACGTGTGTCATTACATGGTTGGATTTTCATTATGACATCATCATCATCATCTTCAACTCACTTTGTGTCACCAGTATTATTCCTCTAATTGCATAGATTTTGCTTGCTTTTAAAGGATAATTTGGTGGAATTATTTAAATGGGATAACAAGTTGAGAGGCAGCACCTGTTTACGAAAAGTACATTGGCATCACAATTCAACTCAGAATATCATGGACAAACTAAGTACCCCCTTCGCCCTCTTATGGTTTTTTCTTGCAGCCACACACACACAAATGTTTACATTGAGCTGAAATGTTAGACCAGAAGCATCATGACAGGACATTTACTATAATTATTGCATGCTCTGTTTCATGCCATTTTATCAGTACTTGAACTGTCATACATACAAACTCTTGGAAACACACATCCTTACATTCTTTTTTTCTTAGAATGTTTTTATCATGTTACATATATACGATAAAAATAAATGAATTATTGAGATCTTATAAGATCTATAATCTTATTATTTGAATGGTACCATATACCCCATCTATAGAATCATACAGGAAAAAGAAAAAGTAGCATTACTCTTGCCACGTTTTCTTGCAAGACTATAACATTTTACAAACACTAGTTTGATCGAGTGGTAAAAGAGTTCAGAATTCAAGTTTATTGAGTGAAGAATGCAAAATTGGAGAACTTTACCCTTCATTTAAGAATCCTAAATTGACCCATGCTGTTGTTTTGACTTAGTTTTTATGTACACTGAATCCAAAGCCGAAAGGGGTCATCAGATCAGTCCCCCCAAAAAAGAAAAGGTGACTACTCGTAGAATGGCAATGTCAATGGCTCAGCGAGTCATAGTATTGGGTCCAGTCATGGAGAAGTTTCTTTCTACACTGAAATAAAACTATGTTGTGCTTCTTCATGATGGGTCTTTGTCCTACTGCTTTGTAGGGGCTAATCTAAATTCCTCTGGTGGAAAACAGGTAGAAGGTAGACTGAAGGGGAAGGCCGCATAGTCGTTTTCTCCATATTAACTAATATTTGCCAATTGATTGCCTATGGCCCACTTATATAGCTGCAGTCTGGTTATAGAAATAACAAAAACAGTTATTTCTAGACCCCAAAACTGCTTTCACATGGTCTTTTTGGTGTAAACCCAAATTTGTGTTTTCCGGGTTCAGATTTGTGTTCTCACCTTTGTTGGGGCAAGGCTGCTATCACCTCAACTAACAACTTGTTGCTATTGCATTGACATAATCAACAGCAAACTAGTGCCAATTTGGGTTTCAACTCATATACGCAATATGTCTCGTGCCTGTGCCATGGCCCTTGAATAACTTATGTACAAGCACCATTGGACTGCCTGTGTTCAAACTCTCAAGAAACTTTAAGCTTTTGACGTGTAATTCCCAATAGGATGTTTCATTTCATGTCTCACATACACACATTAGGTCCTGCAATTCTGATTAAACAATCTCAATCTTAATCTTAGCATAACATGATTGAAACAAAGACCTCAGGACACAAATCATGGCATCGGAGAGCGCATAGAATATGCATTCTGCCCTACTGTAACATTCTCTAGACTGTTGTTATTCAAAGCAACCACTTCGATTCAGAGAATATTCAACCGATGGTTAGTATTCAAAATGTGAAGAGGAAAAAGTGATTATAAAGAAAAGGATACCAAATCCTCAAGTTGCAACATAAGGCTATGACAATAATTCGTCATGTACCATGTCATGGCAAATACTATTACTGGTAGTCCTATCTTCAATATGTTTATGTGCCAGTGTGTGCATGTAATTATACACACACATTAATTGAATACATACTGTGTGAAGTCAGCAACTCATCAGATTATGTCCTGTAACAAATAAATTATTAAAGAAGTGTAAATAATTTCTCTTATATCCTTAGTTTATATCTAACACTGAAGAAAACTAATAGAAGCATATTGGATTATCAGAAAGTACTTCTCAGTATTTCTTTCCTACTTTAAATGGTTCGGTTACATGGTCAGCAAAACTGAATTCATCTGTAGCCAGAAATACCATCAATGACAGGTGTACATTGGCATAAACAACAGTAATTTATGACAAATGGAGCAAATGGGTGGAATAATTGAACTAAAGATATTAGCATGAACATGCCAATTCCTCAACGATGACGAAGGGAACTAGAAGTCTGCACAACCATCTACACAGAAAACTGTTTCTCAACAATATTTTCATCTGATTTCAAAATAACTTCGGCAACAATTCAAAATGGTAAAAAGTAAAACCTCATGTCACTAGAGTGCAAAGTCTTGGTTACCGGATCACCCCAGTACTCTTTATATCTTTTAATAGTTAGTCGCAAATTACAAAAGCATTCCACAAAAGGCTCCCTGGAGAACAACATATCAACCCTCAAAGGTTGTAAATACCAATTGTATTTAACCACCAACATCACTACAAAATATTTTCTTCAGAACAATATCTGAATAAACCGTTGTCCAATGGAGACAATCATGATTCAATTTTACGTCTTAATTAACTCAGTTCTACCACAAACTAAGTTCCCAAAATTTTCACCAAAAGGTCCCTATGTTACATTAGCATGAAGCCATGAACCTAGAATAGTTAACAACATAAAATGTTTTCCAAAACTGGAATTGATCATAAGTTGCTAGGATAAGATACAAGGTAGAATTTGATTGTTGCAGCTACATGCATCTAATATAAGCACAAAACTTACTTTGTGTGGTTTCAATGCAATTATGATGCCAGAAATATCATGCTAGAATGAGTTCTATAGTACACTACAAAAGATAGGGTCTTGATCTCAAAGAACATGCGTACTTCTTGCCTTTGAACCATGAAAAGATGTGCCACAACTGCAAATAGCTTGTAAGCTCAATAAGAGATACTTAAATTCCAATAAAGAACGAAGTACTAATTTCACAGCTGAATACTTTGCACTCGTATTGTTTATCATGCAAATGCGGTCAATCACGATTATTCTTCCACAACCAAATTTCTTCTGAACCATAAGAATAACATACAACAAAAAAAGAAACATGTAGCTAATTCTGCAGTTCAATTGTGCATCAAGGTTATATTCATACCTCTACGGTGATACTAAGAAGCAGTACTTACACAAGTATGAGTTGACGTTGTCTGTTCAAATTCTCAAAGTTATTCATTTCCATTATGATTAATCAACAAATGATATGTTAACTATTGCGAATGCCATAGTAATATGAAAACCAGTGCGATTATAATGGATGCCTCAAACAATCCCCTTCTAAGTTTTGATCCGCTGACACTGTTAGGGAGAAAAGATTCAGTATCATCATGCCATCTCATGGTACAGAGTAGTTACCGAATTAGATATAACAATATTTTTTTCATTTTGTTTTTCTTTTGTCCCTATGAATAAAAGGATCAATCAACAGAGGAAAAAGATGTCAGCATGGCTTGAAAATGAAAAAAAAATTAAACACTAAAAACAGAACCTTGAGATTAAGACCATATATTGAATCTTGTCAATAAGTGACATGTAATCCTAATCAATCCAACACCAACCTCTCAAATGTTATAAAGCAAGATAAGGATTATAAGGACCAACAGAAAGAGATGATTAGGTCCTCATCCTCTCTGCAAGAAAACAGATAAGTCGAGCGTCTGGATTGCTTAATCAAGGCCCTTAATGCAAACAAAGTCCAGTGAACCTCATCGAAGTCTTGAAACTGTATTTCGCTCTCAATGTACCTTTCAGTGATACGGTTTTCTAAAACAACTAAAAAACCAATTAAAAGATAAAAAACAATTCAACATCTCTTTCCAAAGACAAGACCATACTACTAACACCTGCTGATATCTCAAAGACATGATGAATTATTTTTCAAGCATCAAACCAAAAAGGGTACTAAAATAACAGAGAAATCAAAGAAGAAAACAACATAACCAAAGAAACATGCTTCAAAGAACACAATTCTTTTTCCTTTTTGTTTTTTGACTTTATATTTAAACTGCAAATGTAAAGACTATGAATCAATGTTTAACTAAAACAAGAATTGCTAAGAATAAGAGAATAATAATGATAACAATACATCATACAGAATAATAAAACTTTCTTTTACCGACGCTCAAACAAGTAGTAACAGAGGAATCTAATCGGAAAATAGTGAACTTTCCGATTTCTTCTTCTTTTGCTGATAAACCCCATTTGCATCAACGCCACAATATTCCTAGCCATAGGAATCTTCCATTTTTTTTGAATAATTTATTTAGAGCAATCCCTTGCAAGATGACCTTCTTCTCCACAATTAAAACATTGTCCTCCAGCTCGCCCTTCTCCCCGACCACTTCCACCACCGCCGCGGCCGTATCTTTTACTTCCATCATCATCTCCACGGCCACCACTGTATATCTTGCTCCCACCACCATCTTGATAACAATCCCTCGCTAAATGCCCCGTCTTCCCACAATTATAACACGCACCACCACCACCATAACCGCCTCTCCTGTAACCGCCCCTACCACCTCTACCTCTTACACTACCCCGGCGAGATCGGGAAAGAGGAGTCACATCGACGGCCTTAGCACGACCATCTTCGCCTAAATCGAGGGAGAATTAAACAGGCTGGTCATCAGAGAGGGTGCGAAAGCCTTGGGAAAGAATAGAAGTTTGATGGACGAAAAGATCATCGCCGCCGTCATCGGGGGTTATGAAACCGAAACCTCTTCGGGCACTGAACCATTTAACTGTGCCAATGGATTTCTCGGTGCTGGTGGTCTCAGCCATTGGCTTCTAGAAGATTCTAGACAATTTACCAGAAATTTCGGTTTTTTTATTATAATTTTTTGGTCAGTGGATTTTTGCCTTTCTGGACGCGCCAAGAATATTGGTGGCGGGTTTTCTTTTTCTGGGTTGTTGTGGGACCCGATTGGTAGATCGGAAGGTAGAAATGTGAGGATTGGATTGGATCTAACGGTTGAAATTTTTTGGTGGTTTATCCATTTGGTGGGTATTTGTTTGACTGGTTTATTACCTTCAGCTTAACGTCTCATTTATTGACGTGAAAAATTACGCGGCAAAAATATCAAATTGATGAACATTTTTTTAGATGAAATTATGATTTTACAACTTAAATTAAATCAAGAAAGCGAATTTCATATCATTTAAAAAATTATATTTATTTTGGATAAAATATTTTTACTGTTTTTATTTAATAGCAAAATAAATTTATATTTTTAATATGTTTATTTTTGGCTAATTATAAAAAAAATACTATTAAATTTTAGATTTTTATTATCAGGAATGAAGTTACTGTGTTGAATTCAATCTCTTACAAAAATAGGCTAAATTGGAACAAAAAACAAAGAGAAATGCTTAATTGAAAGATTGAAGATTTAAATATGACTGAATAAAGATTGAAAGGTTGAATTTTTTTTTCAAAAGTGGTTAGGTAAAGATTAAATGATTTTTAATATTGTTACAACACTGTGATTGCTTTATATTCTAGTTTAAATTTGATTTTTAAATTTTGAATTATTTAGTAATAATATTCAGGAAAAATCTAGCTAAATTTTAGCACTAAAAGTATATATAAATACCTAATAGTTACAACTAATTGAACATAGTTTGGAATTGATAAAAAAATTCCTTTATTTGTCAATCCATTCTACTTTTTACTTTCAACCCTTTTGGTTTAATTATCTTTTTAAGGCTTTTTCCCTTTTCATTTTCTATAATTCTATTTAAACCATTTATTATGATTCTTTTAATGATTAGCTAAACCTTTTTTAGTATTAGCTCGGAAATTACTCCAACAAAATAATTATGAGATTCAAACCCACTAAAAAAACTCTACTTCTCTATACTATCATTTACTGTTATTTTATTATAAGACTTTATATTTGGTGGTTTCGACGCCCATCATTAATATGTATTTTTTAAACTTAAGTTTTTTAAGCATAATAATAAATCTAGTTATTAAGGTTTGCATTTTTTGTCTGTTTGAATTTTTTAGTTAAATTTGATCTCAATTTTTTTTAAAAAAATCAAATCATTTTTAATGAAAATAATAATTAAAACATTAATTTTAATTATTTGAATTAAATTTCATTTAATTAAAAATATTAAAATAATTTGATTAATTAAATAAAAGTAATCAAGTTTACCCCCTCACATTTGATTAATTAAACACTTTTCTTTTGCTAGTAAATTTTTAAACAATTTCTCTTAATTCATTAATTTATCAAGTAAAGTGCATTCATAAAATTAAATAGTTTAGGATGAAGGTATCCTTACAAAGTCAACTATGAATATGATCTTAATACATTATAGAGGATGAAAAAATTAAAACAATAAGCTCAAAACTAAAAAATTTTGTGGTCGATAGATTAAGATAGTTGCTTCCTAAACAAGCAAACATATTTGCACACTTGTTGCTTTCTTTAAAAAATATGTTTCATTGTTGCTTGTGGAGAGCACTTGAAAAGCATTCTACAATTATACACCAAAGTAAATAAAGCATGGTTATTCATAATTGTGCTTTTAATCAAACTAATAACATTACTAGCATCAATTTCAATTTCCAATCCAGTGGTATTCATGGTTTAGAAAGCTATAACCTGTACTCAAGAGCCCACAATTCATCCTCAACACTAGAGGCTTTAGGAATGTGTCGCATTGATCCTCTAACCCAATGACCACTTCGATACTTGTTAATCCTAAGTTTTCCATTGATGAACCATCAATATTCAACTTAAAGCAATCGTGATAGGGGGCTTCCAATGAACCTATGCATAAAAAGAAATACCAATATGTTTTAGTGAGGGAGAAAGTACAACCTATTCTCTTACCTTGGCCACAACTTTAGTAATAACATTGTCAACATAAGGAATATTATTAAAAAATAGGGAATTGCGCATTAACCAAATCTACCATAAAAAGTAAAAAATAGTGTTCCATGGCAACTTAAGAGAGGTAATCCAATCATTAGAAGTAACATTAGTCATAATACAAGAAAACCAATCCAGATTTATTCTCAAAGAAAAATTTGGTGGTGGTTTAAGCTCTCCCAACCAATTTTCCACTTGCACAATCTCTAAAAATGTGTTCTATAGTTTCAACGTAGTTCTTACATAAAGGACATAAATCTTGAGCATGAGTTCCCCATTTTGGCTAAGAAATATCTGGTAGGAATAGCTTTGTGGCAACATTCATAAAAAAAAATTAGAAGAGATTTCGATTTTCCACACAATCTTCCAAACATTAGTACTAGAATTAGGCTCACAAATATTGTTAGCCACCAAGCCACAAGCATTACCTATGCTAAATGCCCCATGCTTGGAGAAATTTTAAGAAGGGAAGTCTTCTCCTTCAATTCCAAAACTCATAGGAATGCTTAAAAAGGCATCGACAATATCATGGGTTGGAGGAAGAGCATGGGTTACCACTTATTTGCTCATATTTAATCTTAAACTTCTTAATACTAAAGGCCTCTCCTCGCAATTAAGAGGCCCCTCCATAAGGCTTCTTGAAAGATATAACTCAACTAATTATTAAACAAAAAATTGATGTTTCTCCCATTGTGCTTTCTCCACTTAATACCTTTTCAATAAAGTTACAACTTTTCTAAGAGAGCTCCAAACAATGGAGGCAGGTCTTTCGCAATCTTAAGGTTTCTTATTATCCATAATAGGCTCGTAATTCCTCTTTTTCATTCATAATTCTCTAACCAAGCTTAATGAGAAGGGCTTGATTTCAAGCTTTTGTAATTTTCACACCAAGACCTCTACATTTTAGGCTTAGTAATGGCCTTCCACTTCATATGATGATTATTTTTGTGATTATCATCCCCATCCTACATAAAATCATAGTTAATACGATCAAGGTCTTTGTAAACACTTGAAGGAACCAAAACACGTTGCATGAAGTAGGTAGGAGTAGTCGAAGTGATGGATAGATCAAAGTAGAGTGCCCCACAAGAGAAAATAAGTTACTTTTCCAGTTACTAAGCTTAGAGTGGACTTCATCAACAATGAAACCACAACCTTGTTTATAGACTCTTGAAATGGATAGGAAAAAAGCAATGTATCTACTAGTTACCAAGATCTTTCATCTTTTTAATATTAAGCTCATGAATGACCATACTTCTATGACAAGTATTAGTGTTAGGAGAGAAAAATACTTTTGATTTAGGGACACTGATGCTTTTAACCTTATTTTTGGCAGAACTCAATTAAAACCCTCTTAAGGCATTAACAATTTTCTTACTCGTTTTAGCAAAAAGAATAATGTCATCCTTAAAAAAAGTGAGATAGTTTAGGACTTCTCCTAAATATGCAGATGGGATTCTAGTCTTTATCCTTACCAACTTTTTCATTACTCAAAGTGAGATAGTGCATAGAAAGAATAAAAATGTAGGGCGACAAATGGTTCCTTTAATGAATGTCCCTAAAGGTGTTGAGTTTTTCAATATGTTGGCCATTAACCATCATTAACAAAGTCAAGGATAAAACACAATCCATAATAAGGGCAATCCATTTTTTTGAGAATTCAAAGTATGTAAGCACTTTGCAGATAAAACCCCACTCAAGCTTGTCATAAGCCTTTTCCATGTCCAATTTAATAACCATCAACCCCACACAACCTCTCATTTTCTTAAAAGAATGGATAAATTCTTGGAAAATAAATGCATTTTTTATTATCTATCCCCCATGTACAAAACTGTTCTGGAAAAAAGAAGATAACCTTTTTGTAACAGCCCGTTTTTTAGTGGTGTCATAAATGGTGGTTTTAGAACCCCATTCGATGATTGAGTCAGTAAATATTATCATTTAATATTTACGAGTCTATATTGGTGTTATATTTATTTTTGGCCTGACAATTTTGTTGAACGATTAGTAATTATGGTATAAGGATTAAATCGTAAAAACTATAAAAGTTAGACGCTATTGATTTTTATTGGTTAAAAAAGACTTGAATGGTAATTATTCAAGGATTAAGTGGAAAATAACCACTTTTTAAAAGCCATGGATGGTTAGTGGGAATTTTTATGTTTAATTGTTATCTAAATTAATGTTAATTTGGATTAAAATATATTAAAACATAATAGCATAAAAGAAAAGTGGCCATCATCATCTTTCTTTCATTCTCTTCATTGTTTCTCCATTTTTAAGAAGCTAAGAAATTTAACCAAGCTTCTTCCTTTGCATGTAAGTCCATATTGAGCTCCCTTTTTTTTTTGTAAATTTTATGTTTTTGAGTCGTTGTAGCTTGATTTAGCTAGCCCAAAAATTAAATTGTGAGACTGTTAAATTTTTATAATTTTTTCATTGATTATTTTTTAAGCTTTCGGTGTTAATATGTTAGTTTATAAGCTTAGAAATGAAAAAGGACTAATTTATAAAGTAAAAGTTGTTAGTTTTGAACATAAGGATTAAAGTGTAAAGAACTTGAATTTTATGTTAAATTTTTATAATTATAGATATAAAGGGCTGTAGAAGGATGATATTGAAATAGGATTGAAATACGAGGCTTAAATGTGAAAGATATGATAGTTTCAGTTTTAGGGACTAAATTGAATAAAATGTGAAACTTTAGGGAATTTGTAAAAAGTGAAATTAAAGTGTCATATTCATATAATAAGAGGTTATAAGGTAATTGAAATTGATAATTTGAAATGAACTACCGTATAGATCAAGATTTGAATCAACAGATAGATAATCGAGGAAAAAAATTGCAGATTAGTCCCTAACACTTCAATTATCGTTGATTGTACCTGGTAAGTTCATATGATATAGTTATATTCATATATGTAATGTTTGTGGTTGAATCGTGCATTTATATTATTTGAATGTACTTTAAACCGTTTACAAAATGATACAAAAAAAGTGAAAAAATGACTGAATTGTAAATAGTTGTTATGATATGTTACTTGTGTATGGATGAACGTGTGATATGATAGGATACAAATGGCATGCCAATAGGTTTATTCGTATGTTGTATACGAGATATGCATAAGAGTTGATATTGATGTACGAAAATTCACTGATTGTACCGGAATCCAACATTTGTTGTGGATTACTGAATTTGTCTCCACGGAGACCACTGTTACCGATTGTCTCTACGAAGACTTTGCTATGGTGGAGGGATGTACTGATATATGATATAAGAGCCTATGGACCTTGCATTTAGGTGCTTTGGTGTGGTGTAGTCACTCGTGTATCTGTATTTATTATAGTTCATCGGGCTAAACTGTTAATGAAAAGAGAAATGACGGAATGATGATATGAATTGAAATTGGAAATGTTTATACGAAATGCTTACTTTGTTTCATTTTCTATTTTTGTAGTTGGCATTATTGGATCACCTTAGAGCTCATACTATTCAGCTTCTGACTCAGTAGATTTTTTACCATTCCGAACTTGGTTATGTGGCATGTATATAGAAGTTGCATTGCATATGCGTCATACTTGATTTTGGATATTTACTTATTATGTATATAAATGTGTATGATGGCCAAACTTTGAATGTTGAATGGTTAAGGTAATGTTATAAGAATGGTGTAAAATTGTTCAATATGTGATGGTTGGGTGATAGCTTAATACGATGACAAATTATGGTATTCGGGATCATGAATGTGGCTTGGACTTTGAACGGCTATACTTTATATGCAAGTTGTGTTTATATGTGAGTTGTCTTTGTATGTAAGTTATGTTATATGCGAGTTATGTTTATATGCGAGTTGTCTTTATATGCAAGTTGTGTTATATGCGAACTGAGTTTATATGCAAGTTGATTTTATATGCGAGCTATGCTTATCAATGTGTAGACCTTGTAAATGCGCAAGTTGTGTTTATGTGTGAATTGATTTAATAAAGTTGTTATGTGTGAACTAACTTTGTATGGTATGTATGTGCAAGCTCTTTGTGAAGTATTTAAGTGTAAGTTGTACTATTGTAGGATCCTATAACTCAAGTTCGACGACTGGACCAGGCGAAGGGTGTTAAACTTTTCAAGTAATAAGTGGATATCTTGAACCATGATTCTGATAGTAATTTTATAGCTAATGTTGCACAGGATAATAGGTCTAACATGTTGGATCAGAGTAGTTGATTAAGACTTGGGGATAAAGGCAACCAGGGCTTAATTAATGTTATCAACTATCTTAAAAGAATAGAAAGACTCTCTTACCATGTCACAAATATTCTCTTTCCCTTGAGGCTAACATATTTAGAAGAAAAAAGGGTGGATAACATCCAACCCTGGGACATTAAAGGACTTAAAGACTAGACGACTTTGGTAATATCCACATCTATCACCTTTTTAACCAAAGACTCATGCTCTTCATTAGATAAACTAGGCCAAAGGAAAATAGTTGGTTTAATCTTCCTATCCACCATCAGCGATGAAGATTAGAACATATCCTTGAAATGATTGCTAACTATAGTGTTCAAATCCTTAGAATTAATGACCTAGTTCCTACGAGCACTTGAGAGGCCTAAAATCCTATTATAACTACGCCTCTTAATTGTAGCTAAATGAAAAAAAAGGTAATACAATCACCTTCGATAACCCAATTATCCCTGACTTAAGTATCCATAAATCTTCCTCTTCATTAAGAATGCTCTAGTAGTATTAAATGAGCGTATTTTGAAGTTTCAAAAGGAATTCACAATGCCTCAATTCAAGGGCAATTTCAAGACTCTTAAGCTTGGCCAAAATACACTTTTTCTTCTTAAAAACATTTCTAAAAGTGTTTTTGTTCCACTTTTTGAAGTAATATGTGAAAGCTTCGATAGTGGGAACTAAGTATTAATCAAGCTAGGCCTAAAACCCTTGAAGGATCTAGCGGGATTCAAGGTGATCCATTCACAACTTTTCAAAATTGAAGGGTCGATCACAATTCGTATGACCCACTTTCTCAAGGGTGGCAAGAATTGTTGGGATCTAGTGCCCTTAATGTAGTGATTACGTTTATATACTTGTAACTTTCTGAACAAGTTGGTTTAATAAAACTCCATCATTATCATTCATATATTTTATATATTGTCCTCAAACAGTTTTTGCACACAAAGCAAAATAAAATCAAATATTATTTCGTTGATTATCTAATATTTAACTAATATTGAGCGACATTACATGGTTGAATCGTAATGCGAGAAGAGAACTTGTAGTAGTAGCTTATCTAAATGCTTCCTTAATCTAATCGAAATTCAACAAGTCGATTGAAAGACTAATATGATATCTATCAAGTCCAAATGGAAAGATACATTGTCATGGGTATTAGAGCGGATAATTTCCAAAAGATAGATATATAAATGTAACTAACTGGACTAGCAGTACATCAAACATGATAGATATATAAATGTAACTAACTGGACTAGCAGTACATCAAACATGACCCAAGTAGAATAGATTATGTATTATTCACTTGTGACGTTCATAGTGTGAATTACCTCAATATTGAGTAAGTGATGACTATGTATGCGTGACTCATATACTTTGATGTATTGAAAGCTTGTGTTCAATTGGTAATAAAGCTAAAAGCTGGTACGTTGGGTATACAAGTACTTCGTTACATGAATTTACTTACAATAGTGGTTCGTTACATGAATTTACTTACAATAGTGGAATTCATAGCTCAATAAAATGGTAAATGATATCTTCTTATTAACATTACATGATAGAAAAAAAAGGAACGTGACTACAAGTCATTTGTCTTAAGGTAAATGATTTAATTACTATTTGTTAGTAATGAGCTTTTCATGAAGGAATATGTAATTGTTACTATGAGATAAAATAGGATTATATTGGGAGAACATATTTACACTAAATAGATTAAGGATATCCAATGAGAGTAACACACATATGACAAATGCCATTGGATGAACATTTAGTACAGTAACTTTTGTGATGGTATATAATGAGAGCTTATGATCTTTAGTGGAATGACTCTATGACTAAATAATATTGTAATTAATAAACGAAGAGTCAGAACTTAATTACGAATTATTTGGACCCTAATTATATATATTCAATTAGTCCCTTCGTTAGCTCAGTATAATCTTGATGGTTTGCATTACTTGATGAAATGAAAAATGTGAAACGATGAACTAGAGAAATAGATCACATGTATCACTATTCGCAGTGAATGTGTTTTCTCACTATGAACAAGAGATAACTTGCAAATTAATTTATATCTTTGAATTATTATTTAATTAATCTGAAATTAAATAATTGAATTTCGTAGTGAAAATTAAATTACTTAAGTCATTATAATTTCATAAGAATAAGATTAATTAAATTAGTTTACTCATAGATTCTAGTAAGGTAAAGTCATCATGACTTTAATAAAAACTTTAACAGAATTAGAATTGAGTTGAGAAAATAATTTAATTAGTATAATTAATTATTTTAATTAATTAAATGAATAAATAACATTATGGGCATATGCAAATATTTATTAGGCTTGGAAAATTATACGAGTTGGTTTAAAGACCAATTAGCGCATATAATAAACTCGTTCCAGGACGAGGCTCAGTTTAAATACAAGGGGCGACAAACTCTAGTCCCAAAAAGGGGTTGCTACTGTCTCTACATATACGCTATATATGGGAGTTGATTTCCTATTAAAATATTATTATTTCATATAAGAGTTGATTCTCTATGTTGGTATTCTGTCAAAATATAAAAAATTATTTTCAAATAAATTCTATCTTTTGACAGAACTCATCTTTCAATTTTTAGCTTAAAGTTTTACATAACGTTTCCATCGATTTGTGTATAGAGCCCCACACTCTAGCAAATCAAGATTAAGAATAGTAGAGAAGATTGGGTGGTCAAAAGTCGAGAACGATTTAGTCTACCTTGTATAAAACATGGGTATGATCTAGGTAAATGGGTTTATTGCTATAAACATCACAATTGATTGGTTTCAAAAGAAATTTTTTAAAATTCCATTGTGAACTATTCCACTGTTTAAATGAATTTTTCCAACAAGAATAAGATAATGATTCTACCTAATCTTGGATAAGTGGTTTACAGTGACTTTATTGTAGAGCCGAGTGAACTGAATAGAGAATCAAAATCGAGTGAGTCTAAGATAAAGGGCAATGTTTTAAATATTTAATAAGACCCAATCAGTGAAGCCTTGAATGAGCTACAAATGATAGATGACATAGACCGGTCTCCCCAAGGAACTAGTAGATTAGTGCAAAGATCCCACCAATTGTAATGAACCGAAAGTTACGGTATCGGAAATTGAATCTTGAGTACTGTTTCCGTGAAATTTATTCATGAATATTTATTAGAAATATTTATGAATTATAGTTGAATTGTTATTTAGTGTTTAATTAAGTGAAATAGCTTGAATTTAGTTTAAAGGGCTAAATTGCATAAGGAATAAAAGTTTAATTATAGATTAAAGAAGTAAAAGGGACTAATCTAGTAATTAGACCTTAAGTGCCATGTGTGTGTTAATATTGAATAACGTGTGTAATAGTTGGTATATGTGTAATAGCTATAAGATATTTTATGTTATAGCTATTACACATGTTAGTTTTATATTTATTATAGGTTAATAATAATATAATAAGTAAAATTGATAAAATAGAAAAAGAAGATAGAAAGACTAACAGAGAGCAAACGTGAAAGAAAGAAGAAAGAAAGAAAGAAATAAAAAAGGGAAATTTTAGGATTAAGGCCCTAAAGTTTAATTGGTAAGTTGTTTTAGCTCATTTTCTTATGATTTTTATGTTAATGGATGCCTAATTCAAAGTTCTACATGTATGAGGTTAAAATGAAGAAAAATAGAGAATTTTTAGATATTAATTTAGTTGAATAAATTGAGGTTTTATGGGTTAAATTGATAGAAATTGAAGTTTCTATCTTTTTGGAAAATGGCATTGTACTTAGGATGTTTTTTGGTCATTTTGAAAGTATCTAAGTTGTTAAGTGATATTTTGGTATGTTTTGTAAATGTTACCAAAACCCTAAGTATGGTATGTTTGATATGTTAGTGAAGAGTAATAAGAGGAAGTGTTGGTAAATATTGTAGAGAGAAGAAATGAAGATGTTATAAACTTAGTTATCAACATTTTATACTAAAACAGATTTGGACAGTAGCGGTAGTCCAACTTTGAAAATATACCAAAAATAGTATAAAGTGAATTAGATAATGAATAAAATTTGTAATTGAATCTTAATGAATCTATTTTTATATGGAAGAAATAAAATAGGTAAAAGAGTTGTATTTTATGAGATATTTACGTTTTGGTGAAACAAGGTTAGAACAATTTCTGGATTCCCTGTTCTAACTTTAGAAATTCACCATAAATTGTGTATTAAGAATTAGGACTCAAAATTTATTTGTATGGATTCCTTATTGAGTCTATTTTTAATTGAAACAAATGGCATAGTCATTGGATTTCTGTACAGGAAGAAATTTGATTCGTAGTGCAAAAGGGTCAGAGTAGCCGAACCCTGAAACAGGGGGGACTTTTTCTAATAAACTGTACTAATTGGCCTGACCAAAAATTCTAGAAAAAAATTAGTAAGTAGATATATGAGTCTAGTTTCAGGAAAAATTTACGGAATTAGATTTCGAGTTTCGTAACTCGAGATATGATTTTTTTACAGACCGTGACGCAGATGGATAATTTACTACGAAAACTGTTTAAGTGCTAAGATAAGTTTTGTAATGTCTCCTGCTCAACTCCGGCGACGGTCTCGAGTAGGGGGACGTTACACCAATTTCTCACATTATATGAGAACTCCCTACATTGTTGATACCGATGAGACCGGCTTGGCCTTTCCCAGAGAAAAGAGCAACTACCTATCTAGCAATTTATTGAGCTTTATGGAATCTGAACTTTGCGAACAAGTGGATTCAGAGAATCCTTCTTACTTCTTACAATAGAGGGATAAAAACTCCATCTCCAAAGCAACGTGTTGGTAGCAATGTTAATAGAAGTATAACCAATAATAAATAAATGCAAGATTTATATGGGCTCTCTAGTGATTCAAGGAGCGCAATACCTCTTTCATAATGTGGAAATGAGGCAAGTTTGGGGGGAGACTTAAGAAAATATATCAATGGGATTTAATTGTTCTAATTCGTCTCTTTCACTCATTATTTCTATGTTGATCTCGTTTGGAATTGTTGAGGGGCCAAACATGACGACTTTGTCAAAATCGTCAAGGATATGGTGAGGCTTTACAACCTTTTTATCATGATCATCACCGAGACTAGGGAGAGAAGGGATGAGGTTCCTTCTATCATCAATCAACTCCCCTTCGACAATCAGTGATTATTGGACATAAAGGTGGACTTTGGCTCGTTTGGCTCGTATGGTGCTCAGTGGATGCTTTTCCTAGTTTAACTTAAAGGTTGTTGCTAGTTCTCATTTACTGAAATCTTATCTCCACTCCATAAATGTGGGGGTCGTCCCCTCCTTAATTTGAGGTTTAGGTGATCTCGTCATTGTTTAGATGCTTAGGGTTGAAGGGACCCCAATTCATGCGGTCCAACTTGAGGGAACCCCCCGAATCTAAAGTCTTCCTAAGCATTTTCTGATCCCAATTGGAGAATCCTTAACTCCTTTTACAACTGTTTATGTATGAAGTTTTTAACTTTGATATGATGGATTGATGTTGGACATACGTTAGATATAATATAAATTATGGACTTGAAATAGTAACACAATCTATCTGTCATCGCGTATAAACATACATGTGAATAGTACACAGTTCCATAATTAAAAAAAAAAGAGAGCAAGTCAAACTCGAACACATGGCTTAGAAACAGCACAACGCATGACATTCATTGATTCTGCTTTCTTCATCCTCTGCAACCAATCTTACCTCAGTTTTCCCTTTATTATTATTATTTTTTGATCTTCCTGAAAACCCATACCTCCATTAATACACACCATTCATTCGTTTTCAGTTTTTAACTCTTCCAAAACATTGAAAAACACCCTTTTTTCTGGTTTTTCCCTTTTCAATACTTTAATCTCTATTTTGCATCAAAACTCCATCTGTTTTTCCCCATTAGTTCTTGTTCATAACGCGTTTGTTTGCTTTGAATCCTCTCTATTAATTTTTTTTTCCAGTTGTTCGTTTCCCTGGCCGTTCTGACTTTCAATTATTAGTATTTGGTATGCCACTTCTCTCCTCTATTTTTATTCAAATTTAACATATGAGCAGTAAAGTTAACTTTTTTTTTTCTTGTTTCTTTAATTTTTTATTAGCTTTTGTTCATGCAGTTTCTTCTTTGTTTAGCTGGACTTTTTGATTTGTTGTTACGTTCTCACTTATACATATACTGTTCTTATTATTTTAGTGCAAAAGATGGAAAAAGTTTTGGCTTTTAAAGATTTCAGTTCTATAAAGATTTAATATTTTATGGAATTTCAGCTAAAACCCAATTGGATTTAAAGCTGTGTTTATTGTAGTTCTTTTCAGATGTAACTCATTTCAATTTTTTCCCCTGGTTTGTTATGTTAGTGGAGGACACATCTTTAAAACCATTGAAAAAGATGTTAGTTTATGGTTATTGAGATTGTTCCTAAATTAAATTTCAAAAGTTCCGTCTTTGTGATTACTCTTTTCTCTTAATGAAACGTGGGATCCACTTCCACTTTAATGGAGTGGTAGATTATCAGAAAAGAATCATGGGGTACATAGTTACTTTGTCTTACTCTATGTTAACCACTTTAATTATTGATTCCTTTTCTTTGGTTGTTATAAAAAAGGTTTCTTTCTTTTTAAATGGTTGCCTACATCTTTCATTTGATAAGAATTATCAAAATATAAATCTTATTAATTGTTATGTATTTGTTAAATTGCTGAGAAATGCAGTTGTCTATATGTATTTGTCTTGCAACTTGACTTTTTTGTTATGAGTATTTGCAAGAGTAATCACTTGTTGTTATATGCATGGACTTTAGTTTAACAAAGTACTTAAATCATTGATTAAAGCTGTGAGTATAACTGACTCAATCATATTATCATCAAGTGATGATTCATGTTTGCTGTTGCTTCTTTTGAGAAAGCTTTACTTATAGGATCGAAATCCGATATTTCTGGCAGGACAGATATGGATCGTGGTACTGATAACCCTGAGCCTACAAGAACCGGAGCATTTAGCCGGACGGGCAGCCTTGGCTCTTCATTAAGGAAGCGTTCCTTTAGTGTATCAAGTTCTGTGTCCTATCGTATTGATGATGACATTGGAAGTGAGGCTGTTTCGGAGGCAGGGGATATTGGTGATCGGGCTCTTCAAAGCAACAGGCACAGTGTGAGTAGTAGTTGCCGCTTATCTCTGGATCTTGCAATGGAAGGCGGGTCAGTTATTCATCCAGAAGATTTGCATAAAGTCTCTGTTGCGTCACCCGTGCCAGAGGATGTCACATCTCCCCTTCCAGTTTATCCATTAAAGGGCCCTGGGGATGAAAAACAAGTGAGCTTTACTGTGTTATTTTTTCCCCCTGTTACGCTGTTTCGCTGTAATAATAAAAGTACATTTGGTGCATCATGCTTCCACATGCAGGAAAAACAAGGACTACCTATGTCGTTGGAGTATATTTCGTGTCTTATCCATTTGGCTGTTTTCGGAATTCTCGGGGTAATTTACTTGAGCTTCCATTCTTGAGTTAATTAGTTTTGGAATTCTGACTTCTGATATATAAAACATAAGGTAGAATACTTTTTGTTGGTAAAATTGACTTCTGGTGTATAAAACATAAGGAAGGATACATTTTGTTGGTAAAAAACTGACTTCTCATAGTTTTGCAGGTTTTCACAAGATATTTGCTTGAAAAACTTTTCGGACCGAGTCTTTTAGGTGTGACCAGCAATGAGACCATTGTATACCCCAACCTTCCTTCTAATATGGTATCTTCTCTCTCTCTCTCTCTCTCTCTCTCCAACTCAAACACTGTTTGCAATGAGTAACGGTTTATGGGTGTAGGGTGCACATACTAACCGGTACAACCATGGTTGCACACAGTGGTTCGCTCTATCACAATGCCACAAGATTTGGACTTTGGTTTGTCTAATGCTAATTGAGCTGATATATTGATGATATGCTAGTCTAGGAGTGACTCTTCATTAATGTTGTTGTGAAGCTTATGCACTGGATGTGCTTCTACAAGCACTTAATCCGAACCCGTAGATTCTAGATAACCCGAGGAAGCTACATTGGTAGACAACTCTTTGCAGACTTTGGTTAGGAAAGCCTAGAGATAGATCGGATGCCTAGTGTTCAGTTTTTGCACTTCCAAATAAATTTTTATTCACTTCGGATTTCCTCTCTTCTTTGTTTCACCCCTATGAATATATTCAAAGTTTTTTTCCACTTGTGAACTTGGTTACATGTTCATACAGGTTGGCTCTTTCTTGATGGGGTGGTGGGGTGTTGTTTTCAAAGGTGACATATCTCAAGTATCTGATATTTTGGCAATTGGATTGACTACCGGATACTTGGGTAGCGTCACAACATTCAGTGGTTGGAATCAGAAAATGCTTGATCTCAGTGTAGATGGCCACTGGGTGCAAGCTATACTTGGGTTTCTCATAGGTAATGTGCTACATGATGCCTGTTTATGATTGGAAAAAGTGTTTTCTGTTTGGATATTCAGAACTAATGAACAAAATGGTACTCTCTTGGCTCAATCATCCATTAAAGTTGAAACTCTTTTTCTTGCAGGCTTGTTTCTTGTAGCTTATTCTATCATTTTTGGGATAGAGACAGCAAAGGGTTTCCGGTGGATTCTCAAAAAGCTGAATACAAGATCGGAAAAGGGAGTCCCGAGCTCTAACTGTAATTGGACACTCAACAGCTCCAGACGTCATTTGGTAGCAATGTTGATATTATTGTTAGTTCTTGGTGTTTTATTGGGCGTGAGTGGATTGCTGCTCAAGGAAGAATTTAGCAGTGGTAGCAGTGGAGCTCAGCTGTGGCTGGCTTGCTTAGTTGGACCTTTCGGAGTATGGATCAGGTGGTTCTTGGCTCGACTTAATGGACGTGGGTTAGGAAAATCTGGGATTTTGAGATGGCTTCCATTCGGGACATTGATCACCAACGTTTCTGCTGCTTGTATAATGGCTGGACTCTCCACGATTGAAAAGTCGGTAAGGGCTCACTGAATGGTTTCTGTCCGTAGTTTTTATCTTCTATTTACCAATGTATTTGTTTACACGACGCATGTGCACTAGCATAGTCTTCCACATTAGCAACTTATGGCTCTTTCTCATTATCTGCATCATATCCTCATCTGCCAAAGAGTTATATGCAGCTATGCTTTCAACATTGTGAATACCGAAACAATTCCTATGAGGTGCAGGTAAATATCAAGAACTTCGACACTGTTGCAAACGGGATACAGCTAGGATTTCTGGGTTGTTTGAGTACAGTTTCAACTTTCATTGCCGAGTTCAATGCAATGAGAGAAAGCAAGCACCCTTGGAGAGCTTACCTTTATGCTTCAACTACAATGGGGATTTCATTTGTTTTAGGGATTCTAATATTCAATGTACCTGTTTGGACAAAAGGATTTACTTAGAATCCGGGGGTTGCCGCAGGGATGGCTATGTTTTGAACCCGGGGATGTCAAAAGTTGACGAGAACACGTTGGTTTGTTCATAGAAATGAACACCTGCTGTGACAATACCTTGCTGTCCGTTAGTATTCTCCACCTAATACATTTACACGATTTGTACCAGAGAGCAAGGTATATACATCAGTTTTCTTCGTTCTTAATAAGCCACTACAATAAAATGAGTTACGAAAAGCTCCATTGCTGCCTTCAAAGCTCAAGTTCCCGGAGTCGTGTTTGTATATTTTCTCGTGTCACAATTGAAGGTGTTTTATGTTTACACTAATGAACCATGCTTCTTGAGAGAATCAAATCGACCTGGATTTACAAGAGACCTCTCTCTATCAACACATCATGTAGCAAGTGCAAGATCATTAAGGTAAAAAAGTTCGACATTGAACAAAATGATCATGGGTTTATCATACAGGTTTAGTGTTCTATGTTTTATTGACACTAACAACTTAAATATTAATTTTATTAAATTTCAACAAAAAATATAGTTCAAAAAGAATAAAAATTAATAAATTTCATCAACATTGAGAAATAATGAATAGAAAAATAGCAGGTCCATAAATTACTGTCTTCAGAATAGTGAGAGTACTGAAATACTACTCTTACTGGTATAAAAGAACAAGAAGATGAATGGAAGTGTATCAATGCTCTAATCCAATTGATTAATAAAATACGCTCTCCCTTCTGCTCTCTCATTTTCTTTGTTCTTTATTCTCTATCTATTTATTTTATAACAAATAATAAAATAAAATCTGTATTTAAAATACAATTTGTTGAAATATGATTTGTTTGTTGAAGTGCATTCGTTGAACTATTAACAATACCTTGATTTGGCCACGGATCAAAATATTTTTAAAGAGTTGTAGTTTGGTGCAGCATGGTGACAGGCAAGTGACCAAAGATTGGGTAGGAGACAAACTTTATGTAAAATTGTTTTTGTTGTTTCAATAACATGCTGGTGTCGGCACGGTGGCAGGCAAATGACCAAAGATGTTTTATACCATGGGAATGGAGATGTATGAATAAAGGCTTTTATATTCTCCACCCCCATCAGTATGGAGAGAGGATTTCGGTGTAATCTTTTTTTCATAAGAGGATGGCACTGTTGAAAAATATGTTTCACTTCACTTTTATTTTTTAGTGTACACAACCAAGTGTACTTAGTGTATTGATCAATGAAAACACAAATAATTTTTTATCTATTGATCAAACTGGCAAGGGATTCATAAATCACTAAATAACGTTTGTAAAGGTCAGACACAAGACAAAGTCGTTGAAATGGTAGCCTCTGAGATTTATTAGAACAACAGACATTACAAAAAATCTTCTTTTATCAGAAAATGACAACGAAAATTTACTTAAAATGAAGTTCAAAGTTCTAGAATGAGGATGATCCAATCTTCAGTGCCTAGTAATAACAGGGACCTTTGTGATGATAAGATAGTGTTTGTTGGAGAGCAAGATTCGCTGAACTATTAACCGGTAAATAACTACTTTAACCTAACAGACGTTTACCTCTTCGAAGAGCACATTTCATGGTTAGTTGTTTACCTCTTTCATGAGCACCTACGGTGAGGAGATTAGTCGTTGTTACCAGCAGTGGATCTTCTAGTTTCAACAAAAAAAGAAGTAAAAATTGAGTCTCATAAACAAATGGACGCTCAATAAGCACAAATTTTCAGCTTTTCATTTTAAACAAAGCATTTGAGTTACCTTAAGAACTTCTGAGTTCAGCCTTCATGGCCCATCTTTCCATCTCTTCACATACTTCTCGTATTTTGCTTTCTCTTTCCCAGTCCCATGTACCTTTTAGTGTTGATTCCGTACCTTCTTCATTCACCTTGCTCTTTAGTCCAACTCCCTAAGAAAAAAAAAAGATAAGAACTGAGAATAATTAGTTGCTGCTTTGATGTAGTTGAGAATATTTGATTATTTGATATTATTAAATAGTATCTTTAGAGATTCCGGTGGGTATTTTTAGAGATTCTAATTAAGAGATATTATTTTCTTAGTTGTTAAATGCTACATGTATATATAGTTGTACATATTTTTAATAAGAGATATATACTTTTGAGAGAGGTTTTTCCCTCAATAGTCAATACATTAGAGTATTATCTCTAATTTCATCATGGTATCAGATTTTTTATCCAGTTTTTGAGATTTTCTTTCTTTTTTTTTTTCTAATTCAAACTTTTTTTCCCACGAACCTTAGAAACACAAATTTGGTACTTTCCACCCTAGCCTTATTTTTTCTTCTCAGCACCCTTACCAGTGGAGTTGAAATCCACTCGTCGGTGAAACCCCAGACTTCGGTGACTAGAAGACCTGCGCGTGGGCCCTACACGTCGTTGCAAGCTTTTCCTGCTTTGTTTTGAGTGCCACACATGGACTCTACCTGTTGCCGCCATGTGTTTTCTGATGCCGTCGCTGTGCTCTCTGCTCTCTTCCAATCATTCTCCTCTAAGTGGTGGTGTGTTTTTGGCTAAGTTTTTTGTGTGGGATATATTTGGTGTTTTTCTTTTTTTAGTATTTTTGTTTTAATTGTGCAAGCAGATTTTTTTTGGGAGGGGTTTAGTGGTTTTTTTTCCAGCATTATGTCTACAAATGAGAAGCTCATGATTCCAACCGATAATCCCTCATTGCAAATTAGCCTTGTGAAGCTTGATAGACATAATTACCTTGCTTGGTTTGGTCTTGCTTGTTGTTTATCAAGGCTCGTGGCTTACAAGGATACCTCACCGGTAACTCATCGAAACCTAAACTCACTGATTCAACCTTTAGTTGTGGGATTCAATGAACTCTCTTGTTATGACATGAATTATCAACTCTATGCAACCCCATATTTCCAAAACCTATTTGTTGCTTGATACTGCAAAAAAGATTTAGAATGCTGCTGCTCTCACCTACTCTCATATTGGGAATGATGCGTAAATTTTTTAGATTCATAATAAGGTGCATGGTAAAAACAAGGGGAGCTAATGATTTCTCAATATTTTGCTGAATTAAGTGGGTTATAGAAGGAACTTGATTATTATGAAGATTTTCAAGCGAATTATGCCAATGATGCCGAAAAGTTTCAAAAGATGGTGGAAAAGGAGCGTGTTTTTCATTTCTTGGCTGGGTTGAATACTGAGTATGATCAGATTCGGGTTCAAGTGCTTGGCAAGACTTCGTTCCCTTCCCTTCATATGGCATACTCCTATGTACAACAGGAGGAGAGTCATTGTGGTGTTATGCTCTATCGGGTGGTAAGTCTACCAAGGATCACTTAACGTATGACCACTGTGGTAAGCCTCGGCACGCTAAAGATTTGTGCTGGAAGTTGCATGGTCATCCCACTCGTGGTCGTGGTGGAAAACGAGGGGGTAATTTTCGGTCTGAGTCAAATTTGTTAGACTCTGTGATAACAGAGAATAAGTCCACTTTTGTTGGAAGTTTTACCTCAGACCAGATTCAACATCTTCGACACTTCTTGTCTCAATTGGACTCTACCTCGATTGGCAAGTCTAATCATGCAAACTCAGGTACTGTTTTAACTGCTCCATTTACTTCTGACTCTTGGATTATTGATTCCGGTGTGAATTGACATATGACAGGTCAAACAAAAGCTTATTTAACTATACTACTTGTCCATCTAAAGATAGTGTGTGACTAGCCAATGACTCCCTTACCTCCATCTCCAGAACAGGCTTTGTTGTTTGTACTCCCAATATCACTTTATCCTCTGTCCTTCATTTCCCTAAATTTCGGGTTAACCTTTTATTTGTTAGTACTATCATTAAATCCTTAAAATGTAAACTTGAATTCTTTCCCGATCATTGTGTCTTTTAGGACCTCTAGATAGGGAAAACGATTGGCAGTAATAGATTGTGTAATGGCTTATATCTTCTAGATCAATTGTCCAATATGTCTCGAGCATTATTTAGTGACAATAGAGATGTTAACTGGGAGATAATTCAGTGGAATAAGCGGTTAGGACATCCATCATTTACTATTCTTGCAAAGATGTTTCCTAATTTGTTTTCAAGAACTCAATTAGACTCTTTAGTTTGTGATGCCTATGAGTTTGCTAAGCATGTAAGAAGCAGTTATCCTTTGCGTAATAACAAAAGTACTATTCCTTTTGAGATTATTCATTCGGATGTTTCGGGGCCTACTCACCTTACTTCTTTATCTAATAATCATTGATTTGTTACTTTTATTAATTGTTGCACTCGGATGACATGAGTATTTTCATTAAAATGCAAAAGTGATGTTTTCTCATGTTTTCGTTCTTTACATAACTTGATTACTACTCAGTTTGATGTTAAAGTTAAAATTTTGCCAGCTGATAATGGAACCAAGTATAAATTTAATGATTATTTGAAATCATATGGTATTTTGCATCAAACTAGTTGTCCAGGTACAAATGCTCAAAATGGTGTTACTGAAAGAAAAAATTGGCATCTTTTGGAGGTTGCTGGATCACTTATGTTCACTATGAATCTCCCAAAGCCTTATTGAGGGGATGCGATTTTGGTTGCGGCTTATCTCATTAATCGGATGCCTCTTCGGGTCCTTAATTTTAAAAGCCCCATAGAAACCTTATAGGGCAAGACGAATTACCTAGTTTCACCAAAGGTCTTTGGTTGTGTTTACTTCGTTCATCTTCGAAATAGGAGCAAACTGG
Source organism: Gossypium hirsutum (assembly GCF_007990345.1). Classification (NCBI taxonomy): domain Eukaryota; kingdom Viridiplantae; phylum Streptophyta; class Magnoliopsida; order Malvales; family Malvaceae; genus Gossypium; species Gossypium hirsutum. The sequence continues at coordinate 6,867,281 of NC_053429.1, forward strand.
ATCCTCGCGAGTTAAATGTGTTTTTATTGGATACTCTCCAACACAGAAGGGTTACAAATGTTATCATCCGCCATCTAGAAAGTATTATGTAAGTATGGATGTAACATTTCATGAAGATGAATCCTACTTTTCTTCATCACAACTATCTCTTCAAGGGGAGGTTGTTGAAAATGAAGAGATGATACCTTGTTTTGTTACTCTTTCGAGAAAGAATTTAGTTCCAACAGAAACTTTGGTTCAAGAGAAGACTAGTGGATGATTGTTGGATAGGCCTGATTTACAGGCATACACTAGAAAATGCAAGAAAGAAGATGTCATCATACAATCTACTTTATGCCTTAACTCCTCATTGTCAAGTGAGTCTTCTTTACCTCAAGTTGCTCCTGATTCGAAAGTATAAATAACCCAACTAAAATGTGTTAGAACTTGCACTTTACATCCTATCTCTAACTTTGTCTCTTATGATTTCTTATCCCTATCCTTTAGAGCTTTTGCTTTGTCTTTGTTCTCTATGTTTGTTCCATAGGATTAGAGAGAGGCTATCACCGATCCAAGATAAAAGAAGGCTATGATTGAAAAAATGAAGGCTTTAACAAAAAATGAGACGTAGGAACTAGTTAATACTCCTGAGGGGTAGAAATTAGTTGGCTGCAAATTGGTGTTCATTATCAAGTATAAGGTTGATGGTTCAATTGAAAAATTCAAAGTCAGATTAGTGGCGCAAGGATTCACTCATACACATGGAGTGGATTATTAAGAAACACTTGTTCTAATTGCTAAATTAAACAGGATTAGAATCTTTTTATCATGTGTAACAAATCTTGACTGTGACTTACAACAGTTTGATGTAAAGAATGTCTTCTTACATAGAAACCTGGAAGAAGTGTATATGAAAGTTCTTCCAGGATTTGAGGATAAAGATACTCAAGGGAAGGTATGTAAACAGAAAAAGGCCCTATATGGACTAAGGCAATCTCCCAGAGCCTAGTTTGACAGGTTTAGTAAAGCCATGGGGTTGTTTGGCTATCTACAAAATAATATTGATCATACCCTCTTTATAAAACATCACAATGGTGAGATTACTCTCATTATAGTTTATGTTGATGACATAATTATGATAGAAGATGTCAAGGAAGAAATGACCCGGCTTAAGAAACAATTGGCTTAGGAATTTAAAATCAAAGACTTGGGAAAGTTATAGTATTTCCTCGAAATAGAAGTGGCCAAATTGAAAGAATGAATTTTTATTTCCCAAATAAAGTATGTCTTAGATCTTCTGATAGAAACTGGCATGTTAGCTTGCAAACCAGCAGAATCAACTATTGAGAGTAATCACAAGTTACAAGCAGGGATCAATGAAATGGTAGATAAAGGGAGATATCAAAGGCTCATCAGACGTTTAATTTATCTCACCCATATTCGACCTGATATAGCCTATGATGTTAGTTTGGTAAGTCAGTTTATGAATGATCCTCGCGGAGCTTATATGCAGGCAGTATTACGAATTTTGTGCTATTTGAAGTCTACACCGGGCAAAGGTATTCTCTTCCCAAAAATTGGTCATCTCAAGATAGAAGTATTTACAGATGCAGATTGGGCTGGCTCTCTTGATGACAAAAGGTCTATGATGGGTTATTGTACTTTTGTGGGAGGAAACTTAGTCACTTGGAGGAGCAAGAAACAAAGTGTTGTGGTTCGATCAAGTGTAGAGGTTGAGTATTGGGTCGTGGCTCAAGGAGTTTGTGAGCTTTTATAGCTACAAAAAGTATTGGAAGAGCTAAAGTTGTTGAACGAAAATGGATCAACCTTGTACTGTGACAACAAGGCGGCTATCAGCATAGCTCAAAATCCAGTACAGCACGATAGAGCCAAACACATCAAAATAGATTGTCATTTTATTAAGGAAAAAGTAGCCAGTGGTGCCTTAAGTTTATCTTACCTAGCATCCGAAAAACAGTTGGCTGATGTTTTTACTAAATGACTCAACTTTAAGACATCATAATCTTCTTTACAAGTTAGGCATGCAAGACATCTATGCACCAACTTGAGGGGATGTATTGAGAATCTTTGATTATTTGATATTGAGAATCTTTGATTATTTAATATTATTAAATAGTATTTTTAGAGATTACATCTGATATTTTTAGAGATTCTAATTAAGAGATGTTATTTCCTTAGTTGTTAAATCCTACATGTTTATATAGTTATACATATTTCTAAGAAATATATACTTTGAGAGAGTTTTTTCCTCAATACATTAGAATATTCATCCCTAATTTCATCATATGTAAATTGTGGTTGCTTCATGTTTATAGTGATTGCGGATGTTATCACGATGAATATAGGCAATAGAGAGCTCTGGAACCACAAAATAGCAACCTGGTGACTTTTTGGGTCACTGCTGTCATCTTGAAACTTTCATATTAAGATCTTTTGATCAACTTCATTTATTTGTTGTGGATGGTCATTACAGAATGGCAAAACAAGAAGAGGTGACATACCAGCTCGGAGAAAGATGACGCATCTGAAAGTTCATCAGCATGTTCTGGCCTTCTAAGACGTACATAAAGAGGTTGTCTCACTGTTAAAAGTGCCATCTTAATATCAAGGAAGCCAAATTTCACCATCCTTTTCAGAACTCTGGCCTGGTAGGTCTTGCTACTACCATAAAGACAAATTAACTTCTAAGCAAAGGAGTTGAAAGATTTAGAAACAGAGAATGTATGTTCATTATAAACAGGATTAATTTAAAACCTGCTGCGATCCCTGAGTGGCGATCTATGCTCTGGGGCTGGTATAAGTCCAGCAAGCATTGCAGACTCGGCCAAGTTCAGTTGAGATGGATGCTTCCCAAAATAAAATTTTGATGCTGATTCAATGCCATTAATACCATGTCCCAAGTATATCTGTAATTTACAAAGGCCTTTTCAGATTTCAAATTTCAACATCTTAGAGTCACAAAATCCCAAAACAAATGGCTATAATACTACTGCTTTGCTTCTTTCATCCATTCTTTGGACATTCCTTGATAATGTATTTGAAGTATTACGATCCATTCAATAAAAAAGATGGGAAAGAATGAAGCACATGCATAAACATTAGGAAGGGCATCAATCATCAAAGTAAATGAGACATATGATCTGACCTTACAAACATAAGAGCTCAATATTCTTTGTTTCGACATTGTCCTTTCTAGTGCCAGTGCCAACACCATTTCCAGGGTCTTTCTCCAGAATGTGCGCTCATTTTTCAGGAAGGTGTTCTTCACAAGCTGCCATGTGAATTGCAGAGAATTATCAGACAAAACAAAAATTGATAAAACAGACAAATCAATTAGAAGATATATATAATAACGAAAACTGCAAGTATTGGTTGAATTCAATCCATTTCCAGAATTTGCAAAATAGAAAATGGTCAAGGTCCAAAATACCAGTTGATATGTAAGGATTGGTTTGAGGCAACAAGAAGGCAGGAGTAAAAGCACAAAAAAAATTATCATCTCAACAATCAAAATGTCACTCAAACCAAACAAATACAAAGATATGGATCCATTCGACATTAACGCTGTAATGCCATATTAGCTGATTGATATGCCCAAAGAATGCAAACATTCCAATAATGTTTATGAAGGTTGGGGGCAAGATAACATCTATCAAGTGTTATGAGGATAAGATAGGCTTACTGTTTGTCATCGGTGATTATCAACTTCAGATCATATCAAATATGATGAAAACAATTAAAATGTTTTGGAGGACTATAATCCTATCAGTTTAACTAATAGCTTAATTTTAACCTTGTCATTGAGCAGAAAGGAGGAAGTACCACCTGGCCAAGTTTGAACTGCCAACTTGAAGTAGGCTAAGAAGAAAATAAATAAAGAGTTACTTGAAAAAATGGTCAAAACAGCTGAACTGTGTAATAAACCAGAGCCACAAGTTGTCCCAACGGTACCAAAGAAAAATATACAGTTGCATGACAAAATTCAAACTACTAACTTTCAATCTCATATACATAGAAGGATAACAATATTAGGAGATAAACAGTTTCATTCACAATCCATGTGTTGCTTACAAAGTCAATAACAGCCAACAAATTACTACAAGGAAAAACAAACGATCTGGAAAGAGTTCAGAAATCAAGATACGCTAACGTAAAATGATGTAACTGAGTTCATGCAGAACAAACCAGCACCGGAACCACATACCGTGCCGGCCACCTACAGCAACATGTGGCAGTGTGTACCCCTGTAACTTTCAGTGGTCCTAACACTATAGGTTTGGCAGTAGTAGACAAAAAATTAACACAAAGTTGAAAAAGATTAAAAGAAAGAGGCAAAATGGACAATAAATTTCCATGCGATCTTAATATTTACTTGAGTAAATAATTTGTACAAGGTGAATAAAATACAGCCAACCATCCATCTACCCTATATTTGGATCTTTTAGAGGAGATATACACAATATTGCCATCTCTAGTTCAGAGAATAACAACTAAGTTTAGTTCCCAATAACAAACACCAAACAACCCGCATTCACTACAATTACTACACAAGGTGCATAAGTTGCAACCATTCACATTATCTAGGGCCTGAGATTTGCTGTGAAGAGATATAAGAAAGGCATGTATTTGAGCCAGTTGTACTACTATGAGAAGCATTTGCTTGTGGGAATTGCATGAAATCACTTTGCTTTCTTTCCACTTCTATCATGGAAGCCTCGGTAAATCTGCGGCCATAAAAGCGCAAAAAATTCAAGGACTCTACTCTTGGCTGACCTAGAGGAAGCCCACCTTCCAACATCCCAACAACAGTGGCCATACTTGGCCTCAGTGTTGGCTCCTCATGAACACAACACAAAGCAACACGCACTAGTTTCTCCACCTCTTTATTTGTCACTCGTCCCTCAAGTTTTGCATCCACAAGCTCCAAGTATCTACCTTGTTCATGCATCTCTAGAGCAAACAGTGGAAAATAAATCAATCCCATCACTGATGAGGACAAGGAGTTGCCTCCACCACTGTTGGTATCCTCAATGCTATGACTCTGAGATTTCAATGAACAGTTTTTCCTCCCACTCACCAATTCAAGCAGTACCATTCCAAAGCTATAAACGTCAGTTTTTTCAGAAATTGCAGAGTTAGTAAGCCATTCAGGTGCAAGATAGCCACGGGTGCCTCTCATTGTAGTGAACAGGCTGGATTGTTCAGGGGTTAGAAGCTTTGAGAGCCCAAAATCTGATATTTTTGCTTGAAAATGATCATGCAGGAGAATATTTTCTGGTTTGACATCGCAATGAATGATCTTATGTTCACAGCCTCTGTGCAAATATGCAAGCCCACGAGCAGTTCCAAGTGCTATATCAAATCTCTCCTGCCATTCTAATACAGGTCCACTGCCAAAGAGGGTTCTGTCCAATGAGCCCCGGTTCATATACTCATACACCAAAAAGCGTTGTCTCCCTTGTGCACAAAATCCTCTTAATTTGACCAAATTGACATGATGAATATTTCCAATTACTGCAATTTCTGTACAGAATTCTTTTTTCCCTTGGATTCCAGGATTTGAAATCTTCTTGACTGCCACAACAGTTTTATCAGGAAGTGTTCCTCTGTATACAGAACCAAACCCTCCAGATCCTATTTGGGTCTTAAAATTATCAGTAGCTGCCTCAAGTTCTTCATAATCAAACTTTTGTGGCAAACCTGGAATGTAGAAGGCATCCATATCTTCTGAAGAACCTGAGTTTACATGTCCTAATTTTATCTCTCCACCTTTGCTGTGTAGCCGCCTTTTCCACCAGAAGAAAACTAGAGCAGCTAACAGAAAAAACCCGATGGAAGGTAGGAGCACAATAGCTGCTATGGGAAACTCTTTCTTTTCATTGCTAAAACTATTGTCGCCACCAGAATCTGTTGAAATAGGTCCAACAAGTACTTTTACATATCCCAGAAAGTCATTTTCTACAGTACTGCTCAATATAATGGAGCCCAAGTCATTTTCAAGCACATAGCAAGAGCCAGAAGAATTTTCATAGAACATGCCCAAGCAAGCACAGTCTTCAGAGCATAAATCTTGACAAACTGGAAATCTTACACCATATCTGACAGGCTGAGAGAAAAGAAGAGAGAAGTAATCAATACCAGAGCCTAGCCTCAGATATGAAACAGTTGAAGAATTTGACTCGCTAACATTATTGGTTGAATCACAAGCAGTAGGTAGAGAATATGAACTACCACTCGGCAAACAACCACCAATATTTTGTGAAGCTGGATGGAAATCAGATGGACACGAACAAGTGGGAGCTTTTGAAGTGGAGTCACCTGTACATAATCCCAGTTTGCCACAGCTAGTTGGAATTTGACAGTCATCAATTGGCCCGACAAATTCCTGAACCCATTTACCACCAGAAAAACTATTTACAGTAAAATGACCTAAAACATCCAACTTGGCAAGTCGGAAGGTAGCTGGTGACAAGTTAAGCTGAATTACAACAACTGATCCATTATGACCAAAGAGAGAAAGGCCTGTTTTATTCATTTCCATGTATTCAACCACATAATTTGAATTCACATAGGCCTTGGTATCCATTGACAATATCCAATATGTCTGTCCATGCCATTGCAATAATGCATCAGAAGCACTAACCATGAATCTATAATCACCAGTTGACAAGTTACTTTCTGATACAGCATTTGACAGTTTTGCCCCAACTGGAAGCTGTTGTCCGATCACAATTGTATCAGTTGGATGGTAAAAACTCTCCCACAGAGAACCATTAAATTTGTCAAGTAGAACAAGATTACCCATTTCAGTTAGCAGTAATGCATAAATTGTCGTCCGCAACTGAGGTGTTGACCATTTGGGATTACCATCTGGATCTGCAATGCTAATCCCGTTGACTGTAAGATCCATTTTACCGGAGCTTGAGATAGGAGAACCACGATTAGCTGACCAGATGATGGTATTGGATTCAACATGTATGATGCACAAGTAAAAGTTGGTTTGAGCTTCGGGGTTGTAGATAGAAGCTTTGAATGTTCCATTACGAGAGAACAAGAAGGCACCATCTTTGTCAATAAAACTGAAGTGTGAAGCACTGAAATTTGGGTAGATAAACTCTGAGAAAGATTTCGCAGAGACAGAAGAATAGAACAGGAAACCGAAGATAAAGAATAGGAAGGATTCCATAGAGATGGAAAAAAGAATGAGGAGATTTCGTAATGATGGAAGCCTTGTTGGTGAGGATGGAATATGTCTGCAATGATTTTCTTCAAATTTTTTTCATTGCTGGAGCTCAGCATGCGTTGACAAATCTCTCTACAGTGACGAATTCCTGATTGTTATTTAATTGATGCTAACATCAGCAAGGGATGTAAAGCATGACAAATTTGGTTCTAGTCAAACCTAAGTGTTTAACTATTATAATCAGATAGGTGTTTCCATGCACTAGATACACCTTTCCCATCTATATTTTTTTCCTTTATAGAATTTTCCTTTTCACACTGTTATATTCTTACTCAGATAACTTAAATTACACCTTGCAATACACAAGTTGAGAAAGAAAGGAGTAGGAAAAAGACAAGGAAAATAACCAAACACCAACAATACTACCAATTTAATGGTTCCTTGCCAGTCTATCCTACTTGGCTTTATTCCAAAATCATCAATCTGGTATGTACTAGTGCACTTCATAAGTCGCTCAACAACTATATTCGATTCACCTAGGCACAATTTAATATTAAAACTCATACTTGGGTAAACTTGAAGCATGTAGCCCGAGTCAAATGCGTTTTCAGCCATTCACATGTACCAAAATACAAAATTCAAGAAATGAGGCAAAAAAAAAAAAAAGGAACTCAAATAAACAGCGCCCACTATTTTAAACATAAACAAATGAATATATATATATATAAACGCACTTAGTTGAGGAAAACAATCAAACATGTTGTGTACATAAATATATACATATATCTCGAATTAAAAAAATACAGCACTAACCTGCTGAGTTATGGTGCTACCTCCCCCACGAACCGAAAGCGACAAAACAGCTCGACCAATGCCAACTGGATCGATCCCAAAATGTGTAAAGAAGCGACGATCCTCGTAAGCAACGATGGCTTCCCATAGATGTTTTGGATAAGATTTGGTCCGAGCTTCAGCTTCACGAGAGAAAGCAACGAGGCTTTGCCAACGAAGAGCGAAATCGGGCAAAAGGACATTGGACAAAAGACGAAAACACAAAAGGGTCAATGAGAAAGCAAGGAGAGGGAGTAGTTCCTGAATGGGATGATGGGTCTGAATGGAGGGGGACTCTGGACGGACTGAGTTGACTGGTAGGCAAAGCAACGAATTGAAGTGAGTCGGAGACTTCAGAGAGTAGAAAGTCAAGGTTTTACCGAAGAGATTTTGTGGATTTTTGAAGCGAAATTTTGGGGTTTTGCAGTGGATCATCGATCTGTGAGGAGGAGCAACAACCAAACTCATTTTCTCCTTTTTCTCACCGATTTCGTTATTTGGGTAATAAAACTGTTAACATCGTTGAAGCAACGGTCTTAAAAACAAGTTTTTTTTTAAATGGTCATAAAAACAGTTAAACAGTAATTGGTTTTTTTTTATTGCCAATCGCCACAGCCAAGATTTTCATTCTTTTAATTTTTTTATAATAAAAATAAAATAGAAATTATTTTATTCATAATTTTCAATCAAAATTAATTTTTTCAAACCAAATGTTAGTTGCTTGTTATAATTTTTCCAATAGTATTATTTGATTTTTCTTTTCTTTTTTACTTCACTCTATTTCCATGTTTTATTTTTATCATTTTAGTTTTTATTTTTTTTATTATTTTAGCTTGCAACCTTTAAAATTTAGTCTATTGATTTTTTGATAGAAAGGTCGACTAAACTATAAAATTTTAATGGCATTATGTGTAGGGACGAAGCCAGAAAATTTTTTTAGGGGGGTCAGATGAAATTTTAATTTTTTTACAGTTTATATATTTATAATTTGTAAATGATTAAATCAAATTTTTATAAATTTTTATAATTTAGAGGGGCCAAAATGTAATTTCACCTTTACTAATTTAAAATTTTTTAAAAATTTTAAGGGCCTAAAATATAAATTTACATTTTAGGGAGGCCGCGGGGCCCATGCCACCCCCTGGCTTCGCCCCTGATTATATGGTAATTTATGTAGCATTTCACGTATACTTTACTATTAATATAGATAAATTTTTTAGAAGTTTTTATAAATTTTTAAATTTTTTTTATGAATTGTGCAGAGAGTATCATGCTAGTAGCCACGTCAATGTAGTTGAAATTTTAATAGTTTAATCAGCTTTTCCCTAGAAAAACAAATAATTTGACTAAATTTTAAAAGTTGAAGATCAAAATAACAAAAAAAAATTATAAATAAAAAAATAAACATTGGAGACTAAATTTATTATTATGCCAAATAAAATTCACTATATATTTATTTTCACGCTATTATTTTTTTAATTTCATTTTTATAATATTTGTGAAATGTTGATTTAGTTAATATATATAAAAATAATGAAATAATATTTGTCTATTTTAATGAATTGTCTATAAATAATTAAAATGAAAGAGCCACTTGGCCTAAACAAGCATTGACTACCTAATAATATAACATGTGATTCGGATAATAAGCCAAAAAATTTTGACTTTTTTAAGAATCTTCTAAAATTTTTAAAAATTATAAAAATATCTAATTTCAAAAATAATTATAGAAATGACTTGATTTCTATAACAGAGTTAGATATCGTTATTTTTCTTTAAGCGGCACTACCTTAAAAATCCCTCCAATCATGCTTTACCATTACCAAAAAAAAAATTAGTATCTCTTGACAAATTGATAACACTGAACTGAATGAAATATGCAGCGAAAAAAGGTTTAAGAATTTGATGAAATAATTATTTTTAGAAATCACCTGATGCATTTATGTGATGGAGAATAAAAGTCTGATACAAAGCCTTAAATTCGCCTTAGCTTGCCGACAGTTTGACATGCATTGGCTAGCTTGGGCGGTTCGATCAGAAAACCCTAAATGAAAACTCTCCAGTCCTTCCCTTTCCCTTCCCTACATCAGTTGGTCCGTATTTTTAAAAATATTTAAAAATATTTTCGCAATATGGCATTTTATAAATTTATTTAATAATTTAATAATTATCTCTATCAAATATTAATTAAATATTTATTTAAAACTTTAATGCGATTTTTGAAGGCCCAAGGACGACATAATCTAGCCTATGAACCGGAAAAGCCCAGCTGAAGTCTCCAATTGGGTTTTTTCTTTACATCACACTTTCAAAAACAGGTAAAAGTAATATAGACTTCTTTGCTTTTTTTATTAAAACACGAGTAAATTAGTCTTTGCATATTATAGATTAAATAATAAATTAATTATTTTGTTAAAAATTTTATCTATTTTTATTGTTAAAATTTGGTCCCTATATGTTGATATGAGTATCATATGGCGCACCATGTATAATTATCTGGTTATTTCATCAACTGCATTTGTTTTTAATTAATTGTCTCATTTTTTAGTAAAGGGGGCAAAATACAATTTGACTCCTAGTACAAGGGCCTCGTGATATTGTTGCAAAATTCATATTCAAAATTTGAAAAAGATAATGTTCGAAAGGATAGCATGAATCTCGAAAATATTAATCTTCATAAATCATAAAACAAACATAATTATACAAATAAAAAAATATTTATGTTTTTTTATTGGACTTGGCTGCTCAAATTTTATTTTTGGTAAATTATAAAATTATTAACTATTTCTTTTTTAGTCAATAAACTATAAAAACTTTTAATTTCGTCACTAATATTTTTTATTAGTTCTATTTTGATCATGTCGAAAATGATAGTGTAATTTTTTTGAATGAGTACAATAACACTTATACATCCTCTCAATTTGGGTGTTAATTCTAGCTAGTCGAACAAATTAAAACCTCCATAACTACAAAAAATTATTTAGCCCCAAAAGCTATTTGGATTTCTCATCTTCTTGGTTGTTTTCACCTAAATTTTCTCATCTCCTTACCATAATTCATAACCTTCTTCTTTTTACACCTAACCTTTTTTTTTTCTTTATGTTTTACTAAAATCCATTATTTTTCCTTGGTTTTTTATAATTAGGGTAAATTGCTTAGTTGGTCACTCAACTTTTAAGGTGTTTTTATTTTGGTCACCCAAAATGAAATCCTTACAATTTCGTCACTCAACTTTTAAGACGATTTCATTTTAGTCACCCAACTATTAAATCTCTAATGGTGGTTAACTGCACACACTACATTATGTTCACACTTTCATTTTGGTCACCCAACTTCTAAGTCGCTTTCATTTTGGTCACCCACAAAAAATCATTCTTCTAAAATATTGATTGGGGTAAAAAAATTAGGGATTAAAATTAAAAAATAATAGAAACTAAAATAAAACATTGAAAATTGTCAAATTGTATTTGTATACCACATTATAGAAAATTCTAATTTTTTTAATATTAAAAATTTAAATTTCAAAACATACAAATCAAGTAAATAAATTGTTAAAAAGAATTATCCCTTGATAATATTAATTGATTTGTTATTGTAATATTGAAGTTATTAAATTTAATTTCCTTCTAAATTTTAAAATTTTATTTTATATTTCCATATTATTCTTAATAAAATCAACTCGATAACTCATATTTAACAATTGCTTGCAAAATTTAAATTTATTTTGATTATATAATCTCCAATCTTCCATACTAAGATAAAATCAAAGAAAAATATTACAATTAATTAAATTAATGGCAAGTTCTTCATTTGGGTAAAGAAGTGATGAAAAAGTTATGGATTTTGTTTGACATGGAATATAAAATTAATTAATTAAATTAATTATAAGGATCTTTCTTTGCTTTTAGCTTAGTATGAAAGACTTGAGGTCATATAATCTAAAGAAATTTGGGTTTCATATAAAATTATTAAAGATGATTTATTTGAGTTGATTTTAAATTGGAAATATAAAATAAAATTTCAAGATTTAAAGGATACTAAATTAATTAATTTAATTAATTTCAATATTATGAAAACAAATCGATTCACATTATCAAGAGATAATTTTTTTTAATAACTTATTTAATTGATTTTGATGTTTTGAAATTTAAAATTTCAATATTGAAAAAAAAATTGAGCTTTCGGCAAGGGATAAACAAGTACAACTTGACAATTTTTAAAGGGTTCGGTGACTAAAATAAAAGTATCCTAAAAGTTGATTATTTTTTGCCGATATCATTTTTGATTGGTTAGATTTGCTGTATAACCAAAAGAATGCATTTAAAGACTAAATTAATAGAATTTACAAATGTAGAAGATTAAATTTGTTGAATTATTTAGAATTAAGACTAAAATGATAAAACTTATAAATATTGAAGACCAAAAGTGTAATTGTACCAATTTAAAAAATCACATCATCATTTTCTCTCTGTTAGTCAAGAAATTAAGTTTCTGCAGTTAGATCACAATCAAAATCACGTTCATAGTTGGGTGATTAATTTCATTTTTATGGTTGGAGTTTAATGCTCGAAATAATGGTGGAACTCTTTGAGCTCGCTTTCAAGCTCTTTATCATATCTATCTGAACCTCTGCCAAAAAACCCAAATCAACTTACCAAATTCAACACAAACTGCCACCTTCTTATTCAACTGTAATGGTTCATTGACAAAGAGCATAAACAAAAAGGAAGATCATAGAGAAAACCCACCAACCCAGAACAGCAATCGATTTTCGTCTTGTTTACAGCCAAGAAAAGTTTGAAGGGCAGCTTGAAAGCAACACTCAAAGATACTGAATGTAAATGACCTTCCTAAGATTTTAGGAATGCGAGTCTGATCCCGTCTCGGAAAATGATGAATCATCGGCTGTGGAATTCTGGGCTTCTAATAGCTTCATCTGGCGTTCTGCATGCTCCCTTTCGCAAGCACTGATTCCCATAATGATATCGAGCATTGTACCAGTTGTGCCAAAGAACACAAGGGGTGCTAAAGATTTCCGCTTTATCCCCACCGGAATTGCTAGCAAAGCCCCTGCTACTGAAAACACCCATGTCCCCAATGCACTGCAGATATTCCACAACAGTTACACTCGTCACAATACATCTAATGTAATGGCAAACATATAGCCAAAGGAAATAAATCTGAAGATCAAGCCACCTTGCTGAGAAGATTGAGATTCACTTCATGAAGGGAAATAGATGATGAAACTCGATGTACTGGATTGTAGTATGTTCATTGTTCATCCGGACACATATTACAGGTTAAATACTATATACAGAAAAATCCAAAATGGTTGGCGAGTGGATCGGTTTAAAAAGGGCTGCAACCGGAATTCAATATACATATCGCTATCTTTACACAGGTGCATGCAATCATACATCATCAGCAATGGTTCAATTCAATGAGTTGCAAATTACTCCAAAACACCATAAGCTGTCATAGTGAATTCAATAAATATATTGCTTTCTTTACGCAGGTGCTTAATTGGGCTCTTGTAAAAGTTGCAGAACCTAAAGATCTTGTTGTTCATGTTTCCCATAGTTCAGCTAAATGCATTTCATTACTTTCCAGAGAATTTCAAGGGTTGTAAAAGGTTTCTTAATAACAGTTTTTGTGCCCTAATTTGAAATCTCATTGTACATTATGCTTTAGAAGAAAAGTTGTAATTTAGAATCTTATTTAGAAGCATATGAAGGCCTACGTTCAGTAAAGAAGGTTGGTTCATTATACTTCAGGTTTGAGGGTTTGATCTGATCACTAGACTTAAGAGTCCAGCACATGATCGATTAGAATCGGATTTTTGATGCTCAGGTTTCAGGTTGATCATGAATGCCAGATTTGCAAAGGTAGATTGACACAAAAAGTATTGAATAGAGAAGCAAAGAACTATATTGCTGTAACTCTAGTGGTGGGCACAAGCAAGCATGGTGTTCTTGGGTAAGGAGCAGTTGAAAGACAATCATTTTTGGTTATTCAAAGGCATGAGCTCAAGTCAGACCATGCGCAAACTCTTTAGTTTGTCATGTTTTTGCCTGTTCAGGCACTCCTCATATTGTGAACCTGTCAAGGCTCTCCGTAGAATAGAAAGACAAAACCCCCGACCGGGAATCAGCAGTTAGCATATTGCACATCCTTGCTCTTGAATCTTGCTAAAACCAGGGTTAGAGCCATTGATAGAGAGGTTCACATAAATCCCAATTTCTTGGCCAGTGCAACTCTAAACTAGTCAAATTCTTTATTGAAGACAATTCAAACCAAACTATAAGTAAATAACAAGAATCATTTTATACTATAGAAGCACAAATTGATACCCTAAACCTAACAAGGTTGAATAGATTAACAAGAATGTAAAATTTAGAGGAACAATCAAAGGAGAGAACTAACTTGGAAACTGAGCATTCTTCAAGCTGCTTAACTTCTTGCCCACCCATTTCCTTCTTTCCTAACTATTTGATTTTGACACACGTAAAGCCCCCCAAAAAATGAACTTTATATCAGCTAAAACGAAAGCCCTAAAACCTGAGAAACCAGCAACTCCCGATTATGTAAAAGAAAATTACTTAAAAACAATATTAACCCATCAAAGTATGAATGATTTGAAGCCAACCTGAAATTTGAGAAAGGGCTGATAAGAGGACTACTTTGTTTTCTCTTGTTGCCAACAAACAAAGAGAAAGACGGGTTCTTTTTTTTTTTTTTTTCCAGGTATTTTTGAGGTGAAATTTTAACGGGCCTCTAATGGGCCAAAAGTTCATTTCTTTATCATCAATGTCCATTGCCCGATACAGTAGGTTATTCCAAGGATAAGCCTGCGTGCTCGTTTAAAGGTGTTCTTTTTTTTTGGGTTTCGATCTTTCTCTGGCCGTACCAAATAAGAAACTTTCTGACCTAGTGATGATATGAATGTTTGATTTTAGTCATCAATCATCACCAGCGCCGTCTGATTTGAATACACAAACATATATATATGAAAATCATGCATCACGAGGAAAATAAAAAAAATGAACGGGGAACAAAGAAAATTTATTCACGTTTGTTTAGATTTTTTTTGGATGTGGTACAAAGAAAAGGAAAGTAAATCATGATCAAGCCTGGAGCAAATGTACATTCAGTACAAGATAACATATGTAAAACATACATAACATAAAGTCTGATACAAACCGTATAGACGGAAAAAGTCAAGACCCAAAGGCCAACAAACCAAATCCTGTAGCATACTCCACATGAAACAAGCCGTCATTGTCTATTCAAAGAAAGCAAAGGCAGAAACCCTCACTGGTATACGTTTGTGTTTAACCATCAGGGTGGAGTAGCTGCCATGATGCGTAGAGCCTCATTATGCCCTAGCCTCCATTATAATGGACTCGTTCTGCTAGCCTATTCCACTAAACGTGGGCAACTCCAGAAAACCACCACCGAAGGTGGAGCCAAAAACGAGTACAACGACTTGAGAGACCCCCCATACAGAGGGAGCCACCAGAAATGCCCAAAGCCATCGTTATTACTACAGAAACGCTAGAAAAACTTGAGGAAAACGGAAAAAGAAAGGTGGGCTTACAGAAGAGAGGATGAGATGTGAGGTTTGTTTTAGGCAAGGTTAGCAACGGTCAACCAAACAGGGACCACGCCGGAAGCAACCAAGGAAGGCGAAAAGGTCACGTTGTTTAGATTGAGTGGGGAAGAATTTATATGGGAAAATTTTACTTACACACGTGTAAAATTACATTCATTTGTATTATTTTATACTATTATTATTTTTAATGATGTAATGGTCATATTTTATTCATATAAATTATTTAACATAAAATAAAAAATTTTAATTATTTAAAAATTTTAAAAAAAAATTTATTACCGAATTAATCGAATTAACTTGAATTTTTTAAAATTTTAAATTTAAATTAAATTAAATTTTTAAATTCAAATAATTTAAATAAATCAAATACAAACTATATAATTTAAAATTTTAAATTATATTCCCCACTCCCCAATCCCCAAGCCCAAATCCTTTTACAATGCTCATTTCCCTCAAATCCCAAACCCACCCTATTCCCACCCCCCAACCCCCCCCCCAAAAAAAAAAGCCCGTATGTCATTTTCCCAATTTCCCAAAGCTTGGCCAGCTCCACCATCCCAATTTCCCCAAAAGTCAAAGATTTTATTGTCCATTTTCTTCTCCAATTCAAACTTGAAACTCCCAATTCTCAAATACCAAATTTTTTTCTTAAAAAAAAAACCCTAAATTAATTTCCAAATCAATTCTTTTCTTCTTCTTAAAAAAACCCTTAAATTAAATCATTCATTCTTCTTCTTCTTCTTGGTTAGTTCATTCAAACCCCTCAAATTAAAATCCCTATAATGATGAATTCAGGAAGAAATTTTTAAAGAAAAATATATTTTTTAAATTGTATGAAAATAAACTACACCAATGTCATTTCTTAAATTTAACTCGAATAAATATATTCGATTCGATTCAAATTCCATCTCACTCGACTCAATTCATAAAAATTTTAAATCGAGTTAGGACGATGAAATAGGATTCAAAAACTCAATTAACTCGAAATTTTTTCATTCGATTCGATATTCGATTCGATTCGACCAAATGCTCACTCCTAATTTATTTTATATAAAAAAAAACTTTCATCTATAATAAATATATTTTTATACAATATAAGTTCAAACTCATACACGCACATATTTTACTAACACAGTAAATCTACAAATTAAACATTGGTTTCGGACATGAATGGACACAATTCAATCAATAAGTCTGCTTTGCTCAAAATATTAAACTAATTCAAAAATTTATATACGTAACAAGTACAGTTATGCCAACATATTTAAGGATTCAATTATAAAAATATTAATGAATTATAAAGTAATGTAAATGTATCCCTATATAAATTATATAACTTAAATGTTAAACAAGTGCCGCACCTACACAAATGAATGTAAACAAACCTAAAAAATTATAGGGTGGTCCAATATACTTTACCACGCACATAAAAAAATAAAATAAAAAAGTATGAAGTAATTAATTAATTGAAAATTTATCCTTTTAATGGCTTTTATAAATTATAATGCTTTGACAGCTTAGCTTATATCTCTTCTACAAACCAGCTCATTTGGCAAAAGAAAAAGGAGTATAAAATAATATCAATCAACATCTGATTTTTGTAGGGAATTCTCTACTCTCGTAAATTAATCTTGTTTATATGTAAAAGATTTTATGAAAAATATTTTTTATATTTTTCTGTATTTATTTTATAGAAAATAATTTGGTCAACGGAAAATGACTTAGTTAAGTTAAAATAAGCCCTTTTTCCTGTAAAATGATTTACCCTTTTGAAAAGCGTAAGTTTATTTTTATATAAAAATTAACTTAAATCAAACTTAATATTATTATATTAATAATAAATTTTATTTTTAATTTTAAAAATATTTAAAAATATTATATTTTTAATATTATTAAACATACATATTTAATTACTTATATCTAGTCATATAATAAATTATTAATATAATAAATATAATTATTTTGATATTTCAATTTTATTTTAATAATAAATTTTAAAAATAATAATTTTAAATAATATTATTCACATATTATTGAAAATATTCAATATTAATATTTCAAATTTAAAAATCAAGTCCAATTGTTGACATTGTTAATTTTTTTTGTCAATTTTGTTGATGTTACATTTTTAAATAAAAAATACTCACTTAGTAGTCATGTAATTAAAAAATGACGTTGTAATGAATCTGAATTTAACATAATATTTTTAATATATGAAAAAACAATATAAAATATAAAATTATAGATAAAAATAAATTCAATTAAACAATAAAAAATAATAAAATCTCAAATGTATATTTATTCAATTAAAAACGGAGCCTTATTATAGATTCTAATTATATTTGTCATTTTTGGCATAATGTTTAGACCTACCTATAGTCTTTCTTAACTCATAAATAGAAGGATAATACATTTCAATGCACTTGAACCCACGTCCTTTTATATTAATAATAATGCTCACACCAATCAAGCTAAAACTCGATCTAAAAGAATTTGTTTCTCACCGACCACAAAATCATTCATCATCAAACCCTCACTTTATTTACACCCAAATTTCTTTTTTTTGACTGAAAAAGTCAATAAAGAAGCTTGGATTAGGTGACTAAACCAGTTCACAGCTTCAATAATTACTACCTTATATATTCTCTATGTTTCATGCATAAATTGTTTCTTTTTTTTTACTGTGCTTTTTATAAGAAATGTGAAAATAGTTTTTTAGGGTAGGAAGGTATTTTGGTAATCAAAAATAGAAATAGAAATTAATTTAATCCTGAATTTATAAATTAATATATCATAAAATTGCGTTTTGGTCTTTTAAAGAATAAAAAAAATTTGTTTAATTCCTTTAAAAATAATATATAATAAAAATTATATTTTTATATTTCAAAAATTTATATTTTAATTTTAATTTTTATAAAAATTAAATTCAATGCTTATTTTTTCTTTTAAAAAACGAGCTTTAATAGGAAGAGAATGACAAATAAAGGAAGGAGAGGTAGTGGGTGCTAACCCTAAACCTCTCACATCAGCTAAATGGGAGTGCTAACCCTAAACCTCTCACATCAGCTAAATGGGAGTGCTAACCCTAAACCTCTCACATCAGCTAAATGGGACTTTCTTAGGATTCAAAACAACTCTTTGCGTGCCTTTTTCAGATGTGTTGTGTGTCATTTAAATCCCCAACCAAATTGCCAAAAACAAAATATGGGTATGCAAATAAAACAAATAAAAAGTCAATTTAAGGTGCCTCTTTGTGTTTGTGCCTAATAATTATGGTTTGGATTTAAGCTCTTTCGCTTTTGCTTTTTGAAAATGAGATATAGGGTTAGTTTAGTAATATTTTTAAGAAGCATTTTTTATATAAATGTATTTTTAAACAAGACGTTTTTAAGAAAAAAATTGTTTTTCAAATGTTAAAAATTGGTCAAATGCAGAAGCAAAAAATTTGAGCTCTTCTCAGAAACGTTTTTTTCCCAAAAATACTTCTTAGAAACATTATTAAACCAGCCATTAATTATTACTATTTTGTTTTTTAAAATAATTTTGTTATATCATGCCAATTAACATAGTACAATTACTAACTCTTAATGTTAAATATTTGTAGATCAACCAATAAGAAAGCAGCTTTGGGGCTTAAGTATAAGAATACATATATTAATTTTTTCGCAAAGGTTTCTCGTTTTTATTATCTTTAGTTTCATATCTCTAACTTTTTTTCATTATTAAGATTTAAATCGATTTAACAATCAGAGAATTTCTCGAAACACAAGTTTCAATACTCCTTAATTTTTTACTTTCATTTTGTAAAAATCCAAGAGCATTTGAGTCCATCTCTAAACCTAATGTGTCTCCAAAGGTGACCATAACAAATTTATAGGGATCAATTTTTTAATTTACTACTTACTAGTTTTCTTTAAAACAATCATGACTTCTTTTCATGTAAAACTTTTAAGTATAGGCGAGTTAAAAATAAGGTATTGTTCGATAAACTGTTGAAGAAATTATATCGATTGAAAATTAATATTTTAAATGATTTAATATTTTACATAATCCAAAATAAAAATAATTTAATAGAATTTTTTTTCTATAAAAAGTAGGAAAACATCTAATAAAAATAATCTAATTATATTTTGTAATCAATTTTAAATAAAACATCAAACAGATTCTATAACTTAAATTTTCAGCACATAGTTTTCAATTTAACAAACGCCATCTAAATTTCTGAACTGTAAACCTTCCAAAAATATAATCTTAAATGTATCGAACTAAATTTTTTTGGTAGAAAATAAACAGCAACTTATGCGATTACAATAACTGGTTTCATTACAATACCAAAGCTTTATTACGATCCTCTAACAAAATGTCCTTCACTGCATCTGGAGGAACAACAAATAATTGTAAACTAGCAAGACGAGTGGCTATTTTGGTCAAGCAATCTGCAGCCTCATTTTGAGATCTCGGCACATGTCATAATCAGATTTCCCATTCTTGGTGTATCATTTCATGAATCAACCGTAATTCCACCATTTTACTACTAGCAGCAATACCAGTCAAAAGAGATTCAACCAACAACGTATTATCACATTCAAGTTCTATTCATCTAAAACCCTTATCCCAAACTATACGTAATCTTTCTAAAACAAAATTCATTAATAATAAGACTTGAGCAGAATTTATGTATTCAGAAAAATTGTCGTTAATAATCAGTAATGATTTTCTTTTTTAAAAAATAAAAAATGGTGAATCTTGACCTAAAATAAAAATGAATATAGTTAAATATTTCAAATCAAGTGATAATATATATTATCAAAACATGTGTATATATTTCATCAAGAAAAATGTGTCTGTTAATAGTTTATAAGAAAAGAAAATGTATAATGAAAAGACTAAACATCAACTAGAGACTAATGGATAAAATTGTGAGCAATCTCGTTGACCAATCTTGAAATATAATGAAAAGTAACAAAATCAAAACCAAGGGCTTCCTCAAAGATTTCGCAGTATAAATACAAGTCCAAATAATAGCATAACAATGGCTCTCCATAAATCTATGAGGTTGAAATGTTATTTTAAATAGAGTTTGAGTTTAAATAAGGAAGAAAAAAAGAATTTGTGAAAGATGAAATTTGGTTAAAAATATGTATGAGTAGGGTTTATAGAAGGGTTGAGTAAGAAGTTTTTTGAAAAAAAAATAAGGCCGGAGTGAGGAATGGACCGACAACTAAGGAGGCATATAGTTGTCCATCACTTCAGTGGCCAACAAGATTCTTCAAGGGTCCATTTTGATCCAATCAATCATTATAACTAAAGACAATTTAGAGTGAGTTTGGATGGGCGGTGCGTTTACCTGCGGTTAGTGTAAAAATAGCGATGGCGGTGAGATTAGATACTGTAGCGATATTGTAGCGTGAGACAAAAAGTAAGCTAAACGCATCGCACCGCACCCAATCGCCCATCCAAACCCACCCTTAGTGTCAGCCACGAAATAATACTATTCATTTCATATTATTTTAGTAAATAATTTTTAAACTATACTATTTTAGGTTTTTTTTTTTTGTTAGGGTTAGATTATTGTATCTCAATAATAAAGAAAGAAAAGGAAAAAGAAACATAAGAGTTATGAAATTTCATTCCTTCTCCTTATTTGGCCTAGCTAGAGACTAATTATTCATACCTAAAAATTCTACCTTAAACAAAGGGAACATCATCTTTTGTATCAAAGGTAATTATAAACATCCATAACAGGCAATCCTCATTGAAGGCCATCAGTTCTGGTCTGCCATTTCAAGTTACAACTTAGAATCCCCTTTCAAAATGAAAATCATGAGGACCCATCTTTTTGCAATGGCTTTTTGAAGCTACAATTTGCTTCAAATTTAAGCTTTTCTTCCCCACTCTATATCTTTTGCTCTTTCTTTGAAAGGAATATCAGCAAAAGCACATCAATGAAGCAATAACTCTTTTGTAAGTGCATATAGGTTGCCGATATTAGGTTTTTCATTTTTCATCAACACACCATTTTTTTTTCCTTTTACCACTTTCTTTGTACGCATTAAATCACTGAAATAAAAAAGAAATTAGTACTTTCCCATGTACTGGTTTTCAGTTAATTGCTAATTAGTCAGCAAAAAGGAATATATAGAGTGGTCACTACCCACAATTTCTCTTCCTGGAAAAAAAGCAAGTTTTCTTAGGAAAATTAGACCAACTGCTATTCATAAGAGAAAACTGGATTGGGTGGTAAACAAAATATGGTGGGGAAAGAAAAAAGAAAGCTTGAAATTATAATTGTTGGGGTAGTTTTTTATTTCTATATTCTGATAACTAGCTTAGCAAATTAAGGATGCCACTGGCCAGTACCAGCTTGCTTGTAATGGGTTCATTTCTTAGTTCAATTATGACTGATTAAACTACAAGCAAAGGAAGATAGAGAGAATATGAACTTTTTTATTCCGCCTTCAAATAATTTTGGACAGGATCACGTATGGTAAAATTTAAGTAAAAGAATAAATTTGTACAAACCCCAGATAATTTTTTAGAGTAAATTACATTATTATTCATAAGTTTTGGTTTTGTTTATTTAATTAAAAAAATTATAATTTGATCACTGAACTATTTAAAAGTTTTTATTTAATTTATTGGGCTGTTAAGTTTTTTTTAAAAGGGTCTACTAATGAGCTTTAAGAGATGATTCAGTGATCGGTACGGTGGATTAGTACCCATCAACGAGTAAAAGAATATACCTTAAATCCAAGTCGATCTGATAGTTAATGTTGAAGATCGGAGAAAAAAATTGTTTAAATTTTGGTTCGTAGATTCATAACATTCAAAATTGTTTTATGAGAAAAAAAATAAACTGTAGAGGAGAAGAGGAAAGAAAGCTTTCAATTGGTACAAATAGTGCAAATGAAAAAGCCATATAACATTGGTTTTAATAACTCAGTAACTTAAATGAAAACTTTTGAGTAATTAGTGACCAAATTATAACTTTTTCAGTTAAATAGTTAAATAAAAATTTACTCATAATTTAATGATTAACAGTATAATTTACCTTTTCAAGTACAACTCACATAAACACTACACAATTACATGGAAACTGAAGCAGAGGATGGATCTCACATCTTAAAGATGGGTCCAACACTCTCTATCAGTTGTTTAACAACTTTATAAGTATTTGTTATTATTGTGAAAAAGTTGGGTGAAGAATTGAATAAAAATGTGTTTTTTACCTTAAAATTATACCAACAACTAAGCTTAAAGGGATTAAACAAAAATTGGCAAATGGCACAAAAGGAGACACAAAAAGCAAAGTCGGTTTGGTTATGTCATTTGAAATTTCCTACATGGTTATCATGATGTGCCTGCCACAGTGCTACTTCCATCAAGCTTTGCTTGCAGATTCTGCAATTCAATTTGAGAGGGATTCTCCCAATTTCAAGCTCAATAATTCAATACACAATATGTTTTCTTGAGTGAGAAATCTTGACATTAAAGCTACTTTGGATATTGGTCTATATATAGTTTTGAATAATTGAGTACAAAAATGAGGCAAGTTGGATGGAAAAACATCCTACTTTTACATTGACATAGCAAAAACACCTTCCATTTTTACATAATTACTTCACTTTCTTTTTCTTCTTTATTGCAAAGTATATAGACAAGGAAGTGGGGAAGAAGGCACCTTCTCCACATGAGTTGTAGGGAAAAAGAAAAGGTGTTTTGGCCTTTAATGGGTAAATTTCGGTATAATTTATTTAAAAATTATATTTTAACCCTTTAAACTTTGTAACTTAATTTTTGGTCCAATAGAGGAAGGAAATACTTTTAAGATTTAAGGCTCTCCTTTTTAATTTTTCTCAATCAACATTCTTTTTAGATGGGTGTTTATTTTTAGTGCGGTATGTTTAATTTTTCTTTTTGTCATATGTTATTATATTACTACAGTATCTAATTTCACAGCTATCACTATTTTTATATTAATCACAAATAAACACACCATTCATTCAAAGGAACTCAATTCACATCACCTAGAGAGTATTTAATTTTCACTACCTAAAAAATCCAAAGACTATAAATTACACAGAGCGTAAATAAATTCACTATCCACATGATATATATCACACTGTATATTTTAAAAAATAGTTTGAATTGCCACATGTCATTATCTTACCACGTCAACAGGCCGGATTAATCAAAACTTGGCACGTGCAAATCTATTGGAAAAATGACTTACTTTTCTAGAAAATTTAACATTCTTTGGTGTTTAGATAGATCTGTATAAAATACTTTCTATTATTTGGTAGATTTCCTTAAAATATTTTATAAAAGTTGTTTTCAATAAAACAAACATACATTTGAGATTTATGATAAAGAGTTTAAATGAAGTAATGAATTGATTACAAAGTGACGTTATGGTGAAATTATAATAAATAATGAATTTTCGTGATGTTAAGAATTAAAGTGATTAGAATTTTTTTTTTTAAATTCATTGGATTGTCAATATCGATTTCTTATTAATTCCACCTTCTCAAAATGGTAAAACGACTATATAATTTGTTCAAAATTTATAAAATCATAAGTTAATATGATGATAAAATTACTCTTTGACCCCAAAATTATTAATCGTTTATGATATTCTTAAAGAAATTTTCTAGCTTCACTCTCACCTACCATTTTACATCGATACAATATAACATCACATGGTAGTTTGACCCAAATGTTTTTTTTTTTAGAGTTTGAAACACTTCACATGCATAATGAACTTACTATGTGATACAACAAAATCAATGAGAGAGAAAAACTACATTATTTGAACCTGTATCAAATAAACGTTTGATAAGAATTTTAGCTACCACTTCATATTAATCAATACTACATCTCTTCAAATTTATGAAAATTTTACTTTATTTTTCTAAATAATTATTTAATTTACTATATTGCTATAATAGAACTCAAATATGCGGTACATGGATTTTGTTTTTTCAACAACAAAAATTATTTTTCATAATGCTTATGTATCAATTTATTTTTTGCAACCATTGAGTATTAATTCAATTTGTAAACGTTCTATTATTAATGCAGGAGGATGTGGGTTCGAGTGTGTTGAAACACATTATCCTCATACTTATGGGTTGAGGAAAAATTGACTAATTATAAGTATTACGTAAAAAAACAGATATACAATTATAACGATATTGTTAAAAGAAAAATCTTTAGTACAATTTGCACAAGGGAAGAACCAAGAAAGACTGGTCAATCCTTCGCAGGTTGACCTTAGATTATAACAAACAACATTTAAGTAGGTCTATCTAATTTGGTAATAATTTGTTTTTCAAGTTTTATTAATTAATCTTTAGAAAATTAGGATGATAGTTTTTATTGTGATTGATTAGGATTTTTATGCAATATTTAGTCTTTTATTTATTAAATGATTTTGGGATATTGATTTTGTATGAGACTTCTAACATCATGATTTAGAGGTTGATTAATACAAATTTTTGAAGAAATTAGGATTAAATATATTCATAACGTTGAATTTCTTGGATATTGATTAGAAATTTGACATTCTTATTTAGGGTTGGTTTGGATGACACTAGAGCAATTGAATGAAAGTATAATTACTATGGTAATTTTATAGAATTGTAATTCCCTAGATGTGTTTGGTTGGTAGAGTGTAAGTAGATCGTAATTTCCCATTTCATGTTTGGTAGTATAAATTGTAATTACATGGTTACATAATTTATATTTTTTAAAAACATTAATTACTATAAAAATATTAATATGATAAAAATAATTTCTAAACAAATAACAAAAATTAAAATAAAATAATCATATGTATTATATTGATCTAAAAAAAGTAGATAATAATATGATTACTAATAAAAATAGCAAGAAAAATAAACATCATATGCAATTTTATTTAATTGTTTTAATGCATATTTGTTGGGTTATTTCATCTTTAATTTTTACATATGCTTCTTATCATTATTTGTTAGTCCTTGACCGAGTTCATCATCACTTGAATTTGATTTGCATCATTAAGATTATCAAAATTTCTTTCTTCTATATACTCTTTGAAGTATATGGATCATCTCAATTCCATTTATGATTGAAGTTATAAAATATGCAAAATGTTAGTACGATCCACATTTTTTTACGCTATACTAATGTGATGTTATTAATATGGGAAATATTTTTTTAAAAACAACAAATGTCTTCTCAACCACATTTCGTAACCTTGAATGTGTAAAATTAAAAAGTTGGCCAATTGTCCATGGTATTTGTGTCTGATACCATTCTTTCATACACCACAATTTGGTGTAAGAATACAATTTATATTTACATAATTAGCATCGACCTTATAATATTTAGGTTTACAGTTCAAATAGTTTGTGGCTTTAATTATAAAAACTTATATAAAATTAATTTGGAGAAAGACAGTGTTAGTTTATATACTTTTTATAATATGTAAATTAAGTCAAAACCATATAAAATTTATAATATTTAACCTTTAAAAAAAGTTTTATAAATTGTTCGAAACTTTCATAACACTTTTTATAAATAATATAATTTTTTATTATTACTTTTAAATGTTATTTTTATAAATATGTTATGATAAAAAAATACTATATCATTTTTTTATGAATAAATATATTGTTTTTAAAATATATAGCATAGACACATAAATAAATTTATGTACAGGCTTGGCCATGAATTTTTATAAATAAATATATTATAAAATTTTTATAACATGTAAATTATTTTTATAACAAACTTTTTGACAATAACTTTAGAATGTTTTTAGGATTTAAATACTATATTTTTGTTATAACTTATAAAATACACAAATTATTTTTATAATATATTTTTTAGGATTTATAATATAAGAATTTTTACCATAATCATCCCAAACACTCGTACAGGTCATGCTTATAATATAATTTTATAACTTGTATAAAAAATAATTTTTTAAATTTGGATTTGGGTGTAATTATTTGTATAATTACTCCGATTCTCACTCCCTTAAGATTTGAAAAATGTAATTAGGGTGCTCTATTTACATCCAATTCGGTGAGACCTACTAATTACAATAGTTATCCAAACATGCCACCTTTGTATAATTAAAAGCAATTGCACCTAAATTTCATTACTAGGTGGCTTTCGAAACACTACCTTAAAAAATTATTGTTGCTAATGTAATTATTGTGAATCTTGTGTTTGGAAATTTGATATATTACATTCTCATTACAACAATAAGCATTTAAGTGATTTTTTATATTTTTAGAAGAAAATTACTAGTTCTATGTTGACTTTGTGAACACCTTTATATGTTTAAGGTTTAGATTTATTTATTTTAAATATTTAATAGAAATGAGATAATATTTTAAAAGAAAAATCTACCAATGAAGTGGAAAAAGAACAAGAAGAAAAAAAATTATTAATTTTTATGACTTTTATAAACATATTTATTTTAAAAAGAAAAAAATTATCAATTTTCCCACCCGCCCTCACAAAGCCTATGGTTAGTTTGAAGATCCACAATTGTACTTGATGAAACTTCAACGTAAGTACTCAAAAGACCCAAGTAATCAATATTTGCCAATAATGCCCTTGCCTCATTAGCCTTCTAATATTATTTTATTTATATAAATTTGTAATAGGAAAAGAAAAAAATAAATTGAGCCCTACACTAAATTCACACCCAATTAAATTCTTATTATTAATAAAAATAATTTAAACTACTCCATTAATGGTTTCCGTCTTTGACTACATTGACCATTAAAAATATTAAAAAATTATGAAAAAGTATAAAAAATATTAAATATTAAAAATATATAATCACAATAATTAATAATTAATTAATATTACTTTTGATGTTAAAAATTTATGATTCAAAACTCGTATTTATATATATACATATATAAATATATATCTAAATTCTGTTTCTCTTTTGACTGTAAATGAAAGTATCAAATAATTTAGGCATTAGACTTAGGTGAGTAGCATGGTGGGGGATGAATGAATGGCTATTTTGATCAGTCACGGAGACTGAGCTCACAATATCTTTGTCAAAAGTCCATGTGGAGCAGTTGAAAAGCATGGACATATTATTGCAGGAAATTAAAAAATCATCAATTAATTATTATAAAATGTAATCATAATATTTATTATAGAATAAAAAAGTAATGGTTAATTTAAATCTAGGGTTCGGATGCAAGAAAAAAGAAAAAGTATAGTTTCTTTTGTACGCTTTCAAATTTTGATAGAACAGAGACTGTGGATGTAGCATGCATGAAAAGTTGAAGATTTTTTTATTGATTTTTAATCAAGACAATAACCCTACCATGCCACTTCATGTGCTATTACAAGATATGGAATCATGTCTTATCCCAAACATTATCCTACCACATTCTTCCCTTTTCTTCTTTTATAAACAAACCCAAAGAGTTAGTAGATTGGATTTATTTGATTTTTTTTTTTTTTTAGTTTTATTTTTAGGTTTTGGGTTGTCATCTTGTTCCCATGGTATGGAGCACCTTATGTTGTACATAGCAAATGCCTTTTAACATACGAATTTTATAATCTGAAACAGTTTACAGTGTAAAAAGGATTATTCCCCAAAGAGATTTGTGGCTTGTTTGTAACCGTCATTGTTCTTTCCGACCACCTACTAAAAGAAGACATCATGATGTCTGAAACTTGCATATAAAGATGTTCACTTCTTTAACTACTTTTAGTTCATCCACTTTTATCATAAAAAAGAAAGTCAACCAACTAAGATGTAAGTTGAAATCTGATTTTCCATTGATATACAAAGAGTATATACAAGTTACATTTTGTGATCAATGAAAAACCCTTCAACATAAATCTCTCAAACCTCCAATGAGCTTTTTTTTTTGCTCACCAGGGTTACCTCTTCAAACTACATAGAAAACATCTACAATTTCCAGCAAATCTATTGTCTTATACGTCTATATCACAAAATTTGGCATCCATCTGGTTCTGAACCGCTCTTACTGCGGCAACCCTAGCGGCCATTGCAGCTCTATTTGCAGCCAAAACGGCCTTTTTTACTTGATCATCGACCCGGCGAAGATGAACAGCATTCACAGCTGTTTTTCTAGCAGCCTGCAAACCCGGAAATTATCAGTGAATTGGAATTTATGGCATATTAAGTAGGAAGGTACATGAGTTTTAAAGAAAAATACCTCAACTGCTCGAAGGACTGCATCGGTTAGTTGGGGTAAAGGTGTTTTAAGGGTGCCGGAATCCCACTCGCCGCATCTGGTGTCACCACTCCGGAAAGTATACATTCCATACCCTTGTTTACGACCTTCGTGCCATGATCCTTCGTAACAGTGCCCGTTCGCGAAGTGATAAACGCCAAATCCATGCATTTTGTCTCCGAAATACTCTCCGGCATATTTATCTCCGTTCCTACAACACCGATTATTATGATGAGACCTCTTTTGATTGAATACAAATGATTCACCTAAATACAGAAAGATCAAACTAATCTTCGTTCTTCCCTAATAAATGAGACCAAAGCGAATAACATAAGCAAAAGCATTAAAGATTCATAAAAGGAAATTAAGTTTCTCCGTAAGCTTTTATTGGTTGAATCCAAAAACAGTGAAGGATCCACAAACTAATCATAAGGTCAGCATCAACCATATTTCTGGGTGAAGACTTAAATGCTAAATCAATACTTCTTTCTTATTGAATAAGAAAAATACAAAATCAATTTTAGAAAGTTTTTGAAGAAGGTGAAATTCAACAGAAATGAGCTGGATATACTCAAATTACTCAGCTCATTATAATTCTGAAAGTAGAAAAAGGGAAAATTTTATATTAATAATCAAACAGTAAATCTCATTAATTTCTGGGTTTTCCTGGAGATCAACAAAAAACCAATACATCTAAGGAATAATATATGACCACAGTGCCATTTTCTTAATCAATCAGATATTCCATGGTAAAGCTTTAAAAGGAAACCAAAATGAACTTGAATTCAAGAAATTAAACCCAAAGAAGGAAGAGCCGGGAATTTATTTTCATACCTGAAATGGTAGTAGCCAAGCCCATGTTTAACCCCAGACTTGAACTCCCCAACATAGCAACTCCCATCAGCACAAGTTTGAATACCAACACCATGACTTTGCCCATTACACCATTCACCAGCATAAGAATCCCCTGTATAAAACCTATAAACCCCAAATCCATGTCTTAAACCCTCTCTATATTGCCCTCTATATCTACTCCCTCTGCTCCAACTCTCTACTCCATACCCATCATATCTCCCTTCAACCCAATCCCCTTCATATCTCCCATTCACAAAATAGTTATAAACCCCACTCCCATTACACTTCCCCTTATGAAATTCACCTTCATAAAAATCTCCATTGCTGTAAAACTCCACTCCTTCTCTTACGGTCGGAAGAAGCCTTTCTTTTTCTTTGCTGATGTTGTTTTTATTACATTGGGTCTCTCCAATGAACCATTCGACGGGCTTCGAATTAGGTTTGGAGAAGTAGAGTCTTGATTTGAAACAAACAATGCCTTGGTTGATTAAAGCTTTGTTTTTTGAAGCTAAAAAAAGGGTTATAGCGACGAAGATTAAGGCTAACAAGAGGTTCTCCGATGTGGGGATTTCTTCTCTTTTAAGATAAAACCCAAAGAAGAAGATAAAAGAAAAGAGAGTGAAGAAAGAGATGGAAGCCATGGCGAAAACCGGGGTGAACCGGACCGGTATAATCCTCGGTGACATCGAACCTGTTCTCTTTGGTGGCGGTTTCGTTTTTTTCTCATCTTTCAGTAACGACTCGCGCTGCTGGTTTTCTTCTTGGTCTTTGCTAAAGTCACTTTCGGTGATGGATGACATACTGTGGATTGACGACCGGACGGTAGGCGATGAACGGAGCAACGACGACTGTGTTCGCGTTAGCTTCCCCTGACTCTTTTGGCTCTCCATTTTTCCCCTACCCTTTTTTAGATTTTTTTCTCCTTGGGCCCCACCAGATAAATACCGGAGCCGTCCGATTTGATTATCTTCTATCACCACTGAGCTTCCCTATACCGTGAGATTCTTATCACACTAGAAACCGCCGGCGACATCTCAGGCGGCGCACGTCAAACCGGCTTTATGTTAAACCGGGAACTGTCCAGATGCGAAAATAGAGAGACAGAGATATATTTGCTTTGTAAAACTTCTTTTTTGGGAGTGAATCTGGAGAATTGAAGCGGGGGTTTTGATTTGTATTTATGGTGTTATAGGGGAAGTGGGGTGATTCAATTTAAGCCGTTAGATTGGCTGAGTTGATCTCTCTGTTAATAGCCGTTGGATTGGATCTTAACGGGAAGATATGGTCGTCGGATCTAGATTCGGTTTCGGCTTCTTTTTTACTTTACTTTTAGCGTGGCAGGCAGGGCCGGCCACGTGCCGCCACCTGATTTTATAATTTCGAATTGGAAATGTTTTCCTTATCACCGTTGATCTTTGTTTGATACAATCATCATGTTTTGTACGGTTGAGATTGGGTGGAGTGTCACGTGGGATTTTTTTCCCTTGGAATTATAATCAATTGGCCGAAAGCATTTTAAAATGGAATTATCTTCTTTTTTCTTTTTTTTCATTTTGTGGTAAATTTTTGATTTTGTAATGATATGGTAGATGTGGCATTAAATTATTAACATCTTTTTGGAAGGGAAAATCCAAATCCTATTTTTTAAAGATATCCATCCATTATTATTAAATTCGGTAATTGTAATATGGTATCGCGTTTTACTTTTTAACTAATTTATGTTCATTATTTAATTAAATTAATTATATTGCAACTTACAATTTTTGTCAATCATTTTATTTATTAGATAATCACACACTTATGATATGAACAAATTTAAAAAAATCATATAATAGTAAGATGATAAAGCTAGTTAAATATAGCTTTTTCTGAAACGGGAAAGTTAAGTTAATAAAAATCATAATTAGAATTTCTTTTTTTTTTTAAATTTAACATAGACTCTAAATTTAATAATTGTCCTCGCATTAAAGTTTTAATTTTTTTCTTGTTCAAGTTAGTCTCTTGAAAATTTTAAAGCTCAAACCTTAATATAAGAATAAGAATAATTATTAAGTTTAAAGACTAACTTATACAAAAAAAAAGGTTCAAAACCCCAATATAAGAATAATTGCTAAATTTAAGACTTGATTTGGACAAAAAAAATAGGCCCAATGTAGGAAATGTTGTACAGTTCAAACCTCAAATAATGATTTAACCTTAACCTTAAGTTGTATAAATATCAAACTTAGATATTCTTAATACATGTTTTGTGGTTTATATTTGAAGCTCATGTCTATCCTTTCAAATAATATTATTTTCATAATTTAAATTTATACATTTTTTGAGTGATATAATATACATTAGTATTGCATCCAACACTTATTAATTATTATTTCAATATTTAAATTTAATATATGATTAAACTTTAATAAAAAATATTATAATGAAAAATTAATATCATGGTATAGCAATTGGACCGCACAAGTTGATAGGAAGGAAACTTAAGAACCGAGGTGAGGTCTTGTCTTCGGAAATTTCCCCACATCGTATGGTTATTTGCTGATTAATTGAATGTTATTTTCCACAACTATTAATTGGACTTTTGTTAGCTAAAAGGTAGGTATGAAATATAAATTCATGTTTGAACTACAATTTTTTTAGGGTTTGAATCTATGGTATGTTTACATGTAATTAATTTAAAAATAATAGTAACGGTAAAATTAGTTACTGTAGTAAATTTGTAGCGTAAGATAAAAAGTAAGTTAAACACACCGTATCGTCCATCTAAACTCATACTAAATCTATTAAATTTTAAAAAAATATATTTAATAATTTTAAACTCGTAAGCAAAGTTTAAAAAATGAGCTATACTGTGGGTGGAGGAGATGCCAGCAATAATTCAGAGGATTGTGGTGACTGAAGAATGGAATACGTGTAGAATCACCTAACGGGCTCGTCTGTGCTGGGAAAGAGTGCTCACTAGTGTTTGCTTGGATCGCTTCAAACTAGAGCATTTCATCGAGTTTCTGTTGCGAGTTGAAACATTTTTGTCTGGTATGCGTGGGGTTGCGAGGGGAAGAAGATGAATTTTTCATATTTTTGATGTTTTGACTGTTTGGATGCAGACATTTTATTAAAAAAAGGTGAGCTATATTTTTTTCTAAAATGTAATAAAAGAAATAAACATAAAGAATGGGTAACATTTCAAGTCTGTTTATCAAATATTAATCCAAATTTCTAATGTATTTGTGGGCTGAAAAAAGAAAGTGAAAAAGTAACGAAGAAAAATTCAAGGTTTTACAAAGTTCGATGATGAAGGTACATGATGAGATAATGGTTCCCTTCACTCATGATCCATGCTAAAAAAAAGTTTTAGTAATTTTTTAGTGCCAAATTTATGTTTTTTTGAATAAATAATTGTTAAATTAGAAGGTTTATATCTATCGTTTAACTTTAGTATCTATTGAGTGTAATGGTAAGATGCATTATACTTTCAAAGAGAGAATACCCTAAACATTGTATCATTGATGTCTTATAAATAAATAATTGTTAATTTATGTTTTATAAACCTTTGAGACGACATTATTAAGAGGATAACAATAAACTCTATGGATAATACCAAAAATAGATAAGGGTCATGTTCTTGGTTGAGTTAAGATTTGTGTTGAATTAAACCAATTTGATTATATATCTATAATTTAATTATAAAATATATTTATTTTATTTTAAACTTTGACAAGATAAATTAAAAATAAATAAATTTATACATTATAGATTAGATTAAGAATATATTATATTTGTATATGTAATGTTAATCTCATAAGTTTAATTTTTATTAATTATAAAAAGAATATCTTAACATTATTAATTATTATCATATTTAAATAAAAATATATATAAAAATATATTATCCAATTGTATTCAATAATTTATAAAATATTTTCATAATAATATAACTTTATACATAAAATATATTTTAATTAAATTAATATTTAACTAATTCGTAACATCAACACAATCGGAGTTTAATACAAGTATAGATAAAAATTTTAAAAACAAATTTTAAAAAAAAATTAACCATTATATTTGAGTAATTTTTTTTAAAAAAAAATTCATTGAATAACAAAGAACATATTTTAATAGAAAAGTAAAATTGTGTCAACTTTTGTAGGCTCCCGCCTTGAAAGTTAAGCATTTAAAATTTGAATTGAATAATTAAAAATGACGTCACAGTTATTATTTATGTAAAATAAATAAACAAAAATATATGTAGTATTGTTGTCAAAAAAGAAAAGTAAGCAAGTTGAGTTTTATCACCTAATGATGTACTTTTGTGATTGGACTCTTCTAAGTATTGATGGTAAATTTTTTATTTTTATGTGTTTAATAGACTTCGTTGAATCTGTGGGTATAATGTAATTAATAATTATTAGCCTTAAAATTAAATAATTTTAAGTTGGAATCATCATAGCATTTTAATGTTTTTTATTTTTTTATTTATAAGATTGTGTTTGACTAATAATTTTTGTTTGGGACAAATACTAAGTATGGGTGGACTCAAAATATGAAACTGAATTCTAATTTTTTAGAATAAAATATTTAAAATTTTTAAAAAATTTAATATTATTTTAAAGTGTAAGAATTGAGTTATAATTTTTTGTAAAAGAAATAAAATATAATTTTTCTATCAATTTGACTTTGAATTAACAGTCGAAAAATAAGGTTATGACTCGAAATATACGGAAATATATTGTTATTTTATTTATTTTCTTTTTCTTTCCAAATCCAAATGTAGTGGGCCAAATTTGCCCGGCCCGTTACAAACAAACCAAAAAAATAATAATAATAATAACCCAATAATAAAAGTCCAATATTAAACTTAACCAAAATCTAATCCAAATACAAGACCAAAATTTAAATCTTATAACAGTCCAAAACTATTACAAATAGCCCAAATTCAATAGCCTAGTTTCAAGCCCGTTTGCAAACCAATCAACTTCATCTCTAACCTATAACCCTGATGGCCCAATAGGCCTAATACCTAAACCAAATTTCAGAAACCCTAGCCTTTGCTTAGTATCGCAGCCTCCAGGTGTCGTACAACCCCCAGCCTCGCGCAGTACGACCGCCAACTACCTCCAGCAGCCACGCTTGCACCTCCGTACGCCAGCACAGTACCCGTACCTGTAAATACAGAAAAACGA
The DNA here is from genome assembly GCF_007990345.1 of Gossypium hirsutum. Classification (NCBI taxonomy): domain Eukaryota; kingdom Viridiplantae; phylum Streptophyta; class Magnoliopsida; order Malvales; family Malvaceae; genus Gossypium; species Gossypium hirsutum. Next base: position 6,902,171 of record NC_053429.1, read on the forward strand.
CAACAACAGATAGGAGCAAAAATTGTATTTTTTTATTTTTTTCTATCTCTTCGGTTATAAAGCCAAGAGATTTCCTCTTTGTAATGGGTTACGAAAATAGAGGCAATATACGCATAATACGCAATACAAAAAAAGCAACTGATTAAGAGGTGATTTCGAGCGCCATATGTTCTGCCTTTTTTTCTTCTGAAAATTGTTTTTCATCTTCGTATGTAAGCCACCGGGGTCTATCATCTTCGTCGACATCGAAGTTTGAGCAAACTTCAAGGCCGAAATTGGCAGACCTAAGCGCCGGACTCGGAACAGGGGAGAAAAGGGGCACCATCGGAGGCCATCAATCATTTTTCGTGATGATGAAGCCATGGCTGAGTGGCGCACAGCATTAGGGTTTCCCCTTCTCCATTGGTTCGGCTGAATGGGTTTTGTATATGTGTTTTACATAAAATTTAGATTATTTTTATACTTATTTATATTAGTACGTATATTTGATTTATATATTATTAAATCCATGTATTTTATACATATAGTTCTCTCTTTATATATATATATAAGCATGTCCTTAAATCTATTATATAATTTGTTATAAAATTAATTTAAGCTTGTATGTATTTCTATGTTTTTACAAATAATTATTTTTAAAAAATTATTTATGTATATATATTTTGTAAATCTATTTTGTGTATTATACCTCATCATGTATTTTATTATCCTTTCATATTATATATTATTTAAGTTATCATGTATTTTGTCAATTTTCAAATGGATTTGTTTTAAAATATTTTACATGTAGTTTGATTCAAATTTTTATTCCATGATATCTGTTTCAAAATCATATATCCCAAGTTCCGATACAAATTTGTCAACCTATATATCATGTATCCATTTATTCGTTATTATCTTAAAATCGTTATAGCATATTGGCTCCTAATTGTTATTTTTTTGTTACATCTTGCATTAGTTATTTTATATCATGCTATGTGTTGTGTGTATTGTTTTGATTATATTAAATTGTTATATTGTTATTTTCAGCATTGTATTATTATGTCAATTATTTCCCATGCATGATTGCAATCGGGTTACATTTTTTAAGTTAGCTATACTTAATTTTTAGTTTGTTAATTGATTGTATCTCATGTGCGTATTATCCCATATCATCGTTTTTCACTTGGTTTATGAAATTTGATTTTATAAGGTCCAAATCTTTAAGATTAATTTTGTTTTATTTCAAGTCGCATTAACGAGTTTTAAGCTATTTTTATAATCATTCTTTTAAAAATCCTTTAAAACGAAGGCGATGTTCGATATTTGGCAATTCGGGGAATCGTGCCCTAACGTGTTGGGTTGCAATTTCTCGTTTGCTCAAAATAACCGAATGTCCCTTTAGAATTTCATTCATGTTTCCTAAAAACCCTTTAAAACGAAAGTAATATTCGATGTTTGGTAATTTGGGGAGTCGTGCCCTATCGTGCTGGGTTACGTTTCCTGTTTGTCCAAAATAATTGAATATTCCTTTAAAATTTTACTCATGCTCTCTAAATTCTAAAATAAGGCAATGTCTGATATCTAGAAATTCGATGAGTCGTGCCCTATTGTGCTGGGTTTCGATTTTTTCGTTAGACTAAATAATCGGGCATCCTTTTGAGGTTTTCAACATATAAATTTTTGGAAGTCAAAATTTATCACGTTTTCGAGGGTATAAAGGATCATGTCCTGTCGTGCTGGATGTGATGCCATATTCCTCTTAAGCAAGAGGATTTTGATGACCAACTCGGGTTGTTCAAATGTTATTAAAAGGGACCGCACTTCAAAAACATTTTTAAATCTCAGACATAAGGACAGTATCTAACCGATTTGGTACTAATCTTGGGCGTAATGAGGGTGCTAATCCTTCCTCATACGAAACCGAATCCCAAACCCGCTTTCTCAAATTTCGAAGACCAAAATCGTTGTTTTAGTAAGCCAAAATGTTTTATTAAAATGACCAAAACTTATTAGGTGATCCAATCACACCTGAACAAAAGATTGGTGGCGACTTCATTTTCGTTTTTCAAAAAGTTGATTCCATATTTTTTTCATTAAATTTAAAATTTTAAAAAGACGGTTTCGACAGCTTGGCGACTCCACTGGGGACCGAATAGGAGAGTCTAGCCATAAAATTGATTGTTTGCTGTCCTTTTGTCAAAAACCGAAAATTTGTTTTAAAAATCATGTATCTTTCAAATGCATTTGTTTGTATGGTTGTTATGGTTCGGGTATCGTAGAATAATATTGCATTGCATTGCATGACCGCCATGGTCACACCTTCTAAGTGGGAGTAAGAAACTATGTTTTCATGAGGTTTTCACCTCCGCATAGGCTAGTGGATTGCTTCCGGGGTACATCCTTACCTATGATTTCGTAAAATTTTCATCTCCGCATGGTCATAGGGAAATGTATCCCCCTGAACCGAACTCGATCTATATGAGCCTATAATGGATGAGAATTAAGGAATCTGCTGGTTCGGGTACCTTATCTCTAGAATCGAACCACATATAGTGAACCTTAAGAGCTATCTTCGGGTGGAGCCGCGTCAAGCCTTAGTATTTACTCGTATATGCGTTGTAATTATCGTTTATGTGCTTGCACTTTATCACTATTATTTGATACTAACCTATGTTTTGTTTTGACTGTGTTTTGCATAACATTGCATACTAAAGGAGGTGTTGATTCGTATTCAATTACTAAGTTAGAAAGTTTGACATGGAGAATGAGTTTCTTAGTAAAGTCGAGGATACTGCGGCCGTTCGTGCATGGTCAGAGAAGCTACAATAAGAGAAAGGGGATAGCTTGGCAGAAGGATATATATCGGAGTTGCAGGAATTCACCCGCGTCAATGTAGCATAGAATGAGCTGCAAGAGTTGAGAGATATATGGGCTTGTTGGGATGAAGAGACCAAGCAGTTGTTTTATCAAAGCTATGGTGATATATCTTACTTGCTAGACATTAGAGTGGATAAGCATCTATTCCGAGTTATGGTTCAGTTTTGGAACTTTGCTTACAAGTGTTTCACTTTTGGAGAAGTGGATTTAGTACCTACCATGGAGGAATATACTGCTCTGCTTAGGTGTCCGAAAATTCAGGTTAGAAAGACTTATGCCAGGGTTTTTAATGGTCAGACTTTCGCGAAAAAGTTGATGAGCATTTCAGGGATGAGCGGGCCTTAGGTCACTACTCGGATTCAACAAAAGGGAGATAGTAAATGTATCCCTTGGGAGAATTTGCGAGATTTGGTTTTAACGCATCTAGATGAAAAAAAGAGGGTCGATATATTCACCTTAAGCATCTACGGCTTGGTAATTTTTCCTAAGGCTTTGAGGCACGTGGACGAGGCAGTCATTGACTTATTCAATCGTCTTGAGAAAGGGATCACACCTATACCGGCAATATTGGCTGAGACGTTCAGATCCCTGAGCACGTGTCGGGAGACGGGCGAGGGGCGGTTTATTGGACGTGCACAATTATTGATGGTATGGTTTCATGGGCACTTTTGGAATATGGACAAGGTTTCTTATCAGGTCTTTTCCGAAGGTTATTCCCCATTAAAAGAGGAGGCCGCCATACAAAAGAAAGAGGATATCTCAGATGAGAAGTGGATGGAAATTCTTCAAAACCTCAAGGAGGAGGATATCGAGTGGAGAGCTTATTGGATGGTCCCTGGTGAGATCATATATCGATGTGGGAACTTTCATTGGGTGCTGTTGTTAGGAATTTGGGGAGCTACTGGGTATACACCATTGCTTGCGTTAAGATAATATAAATCGAGGCGGTTTGTATCCACGACCTACAAACTTACTTAGTGTGAATTCTCCTTTAAAGGTGCCCACTATAAGAAGAAAGTTCGGGAGCTATCGGATGCTTGGAAGCAAACTCGTTGGATGAAGAGGTTGGCCATCGGTTCCATGGTGACACCTGAGTATGATGGATGGTTTAGGAAGAGAGTCAATGATAATGTCCCTAGACCTAGCTCAGAAAATACTTGACCTATGGTGGAACAACTACAAATCGCCCCTTCAGAGTTGGAAATTATAAAGCAAGACTTCGAGAAGAAGAGTTCAGAGTTTGGGAAAAAGATCGAACAATTAAAGGAAAAGAATATGCATCTGAGATTAGACGCTGATGTCCAGAGGTTAGAGGCTGAGAAGTGGAGAAAAGGGAAAACTAAGGCCGAAGAAGATCTAGACAGCTTGAAGACTGACTATAAGAAGTTACGCCTGTCTATGAGGATTGCGGGGTTAGGTAAGACTTTCGAACAATGGCGCCATGAAATTCGAGAAGAAAAGGCCAAGGCCGACCGATGGGAAAGGAAATTTCGAGAAGTTCAAGCACGAAATGAAGATTTAGAGAAGAGTCTGTCAGAAAGCAGAAATGAACGAAGTTAATTAAAAGCTAGAGTGGCAGAATTTGAGAAGTCTCTTCATCAGTACCGAAACCGCAACACCGCAATGGAATTGAGGGCAAGCTTGAGCAAGATAGAAGAAATGAAGGGAAAATAAAAGAATTAGAAGCGTCAATGCAAAACTGTGAGATGCGGATTCAGTTTTTCGAGGCAAATGAGGACCATTGGAAAGAGCAGCTTCACTATGCGCAAGACCAAGTCAGAAACAGGGATTACCTTATGGGGGAAGCCATAACCTAGACTCGGGAGGTAGCTGACTACTTGCAAGCTTTAGCGGTACAGGCGGACACACTGAGCGTGAAGTACGAGTTGGAGTCAGATGCGGGCAGGAGTGGGCCTCATTGCTTAGGAAAATTAAGACTTTAAGCATTAGAGCAAAGTTTTATTTGTAACTCAACTTTATGTAAAAGAATTTTATTTTTTAGTGAAGTTTTCTAAAGGGAATTGAATCAAAATTGATGCCTCCTTTGCATTTATGCATTTGCATTACATCACATCATTATGCATTAAAGGTCATAAAAGGGTTCTAATTAATTAAAAAATCATTTTAGTAATCTGGAAACCAACGAAAACCAACCGACTACGCACCCCTACGGTATAAGGAAAAAGTCAATGGATAAAAGACTTGAAAAATTGGAGCAAATGCAAAAAGACATGCAGAAACAAATGTAGTTTCAGATACAAGAGCAGCTAGCCAAGATTCAGTGAGAGATGAAGGAGCAAATGATGGAATCCCAAAGAGAGATGATAAGTCAGTTATCCCAATTGCTGATGGGAAGAACTGATAAAGGAAAGGGCCCTATGGACAATGTTGAGGAAACTAATGAAGATCCTCAATACCCCCTGGCTTCACTCCAACATATGCACCAATGAAGCCCGAGATTAATCTACAAACACCATCTGTTACGATTATGCCTCAGCAGATTCAGGCTGGAGCTTCGATACCGATCAATTTCCAAGCTGGCTCAGGCTCTAACCTTGTTAACAACCCGAATTATCCACCCGTTCCCGATTTAGACGAAGTTGCAGAAGAAGAAAATACGAGGGTAGAATCGCAAAAACAATTGGAAGAACATTGTAAATGGCTGGAGGAAAAATTCAGAGCTATAGAAGGCGCGGATAATCATTAAGGGATCGATGCTAAAGACTTGAGTTTGGTCCCAGACTTGGTCCTACCCCCAAAATTCAAAATGCCTCAATTTAAGAAATACAATGGAACGAGCTGCCCTGAAGCTCACATCACTATGTTCTGCAGGCGAATGACGGTATACGTTAACAACGACTAGCTATTAATTTATTGCTTTCAAGATAGTCAAGTAGGGATGGCGTTTAAGTGGTATAACCAATTGAGCCGCGCTAAAATTAACTCATGGAAAGACCTGGCTCAGGCCTTTATGAAACAATATAATCATGTGACGAACATGACTCCTAACAGGATCACTCTCCAGAATATGGAGAAGAAATCAAATGAAAGTTTCAGGTAGTACGCACAAAGATGGAAAGAAGTGGCCATACAAGTTCAACCGCCGTTTCTAGAAAAGGAAACCATGATGCTCTTTATTAACACCTTAAAAGCCCCTTTTATCACTCATATGTTAGGAAGCACCACCAAGAGCTTCTTAGACATAGTGATGACGAGTGAAATGATTGAAAACGCTGTGAGGAGTGGTAAGATAAAAGCAAGAGAAAGTAACAAAAAGTCAACCCCGAGGAAAAGAGATAATAAAGTGAACAACACGAGCACATTCAGTAAGGGTCAGTCCAAGTCACTCACCGTAAATCAACCAAAAACGGTGACCACCAATCAGCACAGCACTGTGAGACAAGAATCCAACGCGAGGGTGAACACAGAAAGGCCACAGTTCACCCCTATACCCATGACGTATAGAGAGTTGTACCAGAACCTATTGAACGCTCATGTAGTGTCCCCTTTTTACCTGAAGACACTGCAGCCCCCGTATCCCAAATGGTATGACACAAACGCCCAATGTGAATGCCACGCGAGAATCACCGAGTACTCAATTGAAAACTACACCGCGTTCAAGAAAGTAGTCAAAAGACTTATTAAAATGGAGATTGTGAGGTTTGACGGCCCAGCCGTACCCAATGTAGCAGGAAATCCGCTCCCCAATCATACCGACCAATGAGTGAATGAGATAAGCGAAGGCAAGAATAAGAAGATCAAAAGTGAGGTTGCAGAAGTCAAGACTTCATTGAGACGGATGTGGAAGGAGATGGTCAAGAGAGGATTGATCGCGTTGGATTCAAGGGAAGAATCTGAAGAAGAGAGGAACTACACGAGTTTCACGATGAGGTGGGGCATGAAATCTAAGAGTGTGTGGAGTTCAAGGCCTTAGTATAGAACATGATGAACAATAAAGAAATAGAGTTTTATGAAGAGACTGGAAACCCCGGAGAGGGAGATATATGTGCATCAGAGGGAGAATCAACGACGTAGAATCAAACAGCTAACTATCCCGTGGTCATCATATCACGACCCAAAAATAATGAAGTTGGAATGCAAATGCCATCGAGGGTCATAATCTAGAGACCTGCAGTCTTCCCCTATAAAGACAGTAGAAGGGTTCCATGAAATTATGATTGTAACGTGATGATTCCGGGAAAGGAAAGCCTGGTTGACGCTTTAAAAGAGGACCAAGATAGGGGCTCCTATACACGTAGCAGGAGACGTTACGATATAGCAAGCGAGAAGGCACAACCCCTAAAAGAAAAAGCCCCAGTAGTCGAAGATATAAAGGAAAAAGCGACCAAATCTGAATTCTTGTTAATGAGCCAGTCAACGAGGAGGAGGCTAAGGAGTTTTTGAAATTCTTAAAACAAAGTGAGTACAGTGTGATGGAACAGCTACGTAAACAACCAGCTCGTATCTTTGTGCTGGCCTTACTCCTGAGTTTGGAAGTCCACCGCAGCGCGCTGATAAAAGTCCTGAATGAAACATATATTGCCAATGATATCTCTGTCAACAAGCTGGACTGCTTGGTCAGCAACATAAGTGCCGATAATTATATCTTCTTCAATGACGAGGAGATACCACTTGGTGGCATGGGGTCGACTAAAGCTTTGTATATTACCACGCGCTGTAAGGGGTATACGCTGCCAGGCGTACTGATTAACAATGGGTCGGCCTTGAACATCCTGCCATTGACTACGCTAAACAGATTACCTATAAACAGCTCTCACATGAAGGAGTGCCAGAACATAGTGAAAGCATTCGATGGGATGGAGAGAAGGGTGATGGGCAGAATCGAGGTACCTCTTCAGATCGGGCCAGACACATATGAGGTGGATTTCCTAGTGATGGATATCAAGCCCTCATACAATTGCTTATTGGGGAGGCCCTGGATACATTCAGCTGGGGCAGTGCCTTTATCGTTGCATCAAAAGTTGAAGCTGGTATCAGAAGGGCGGTTGATAACGATCAATGCTGAAGAGGATATCATTGCAACTGTAAGCAGTAATGCGCCTTATTTGGAGACAGATGACGAAGCAATCGAATGCTCATTTCGGTCTTTAGAGTTTGTTAATACGACGTTCATCGCCGAGGGAAGTAAGATTCTGATGCTAAAATTGTCCAAAACTACGAGGATGAGTCTACAGTTGATGGTTGGAAAAAGGGCTTACCCGGAATAGGACTTGGGAGACATCTCCAATGAAGGATTGAAACGCCGGTATTGAAGGACAAGGGAGACCGTTTCAGCTTAGGATTTAAGCCAGATGTGAGACAAAGGAGAAAGGAGCTGGAAAAGAAGCAAGAAAGAAGGAGAGCACGGTCAAGGGGGGAGGAAATCAAATGGGAGCCAATGGTATTCCCTCATATATCGAAAACTTTTGTGTCCGGAGTAATCATTCATCCCGAGAGAGGCACGCCAATGAAAGGAGTCATAGAAGAAAGGTTGGAAAGGTTGGACATCAACGCCACATACGAAGAAGGGACTGGAAGAGAAAATTTGTCGGGAATTTGCCCCTACATGCGTGGAAGTGTTCTGGATAACTGGACTATGGAAGAGATCCTGTAGTTTTTAGAACTGATTCAGATTAATGTCCAAAACACACTTATTACTCTAGGCCTAGGAGTAATAAGAATCTTTTGTGAAATAGACTGATGTTTAAAAACGTTATTTCAATAAAATGCACGGTTATTATCATTTTGAGCAGATGTTCTTTCATTCTCTCAATTTCATTCATAATCATACAAACTATTACTTTCAGATTCTTTTGTTTTTCGAACATTCTTCTAAATATTCTTTCATTCTTCGTTCATAATCATACCATACAGATAAGTGTTCTTGAATTCTTTTGATTCTTTGTATATTCCTTCATCCTCATAACAGGTTCCCAGATATCAATGATACGAGTGACACTGCTAGTGGCTCAGAATCTCTTTTTGAGCGAGATGTGTGTATGGAGGATTATTAGGATTTCAAAGATGACCAAGGTTGTAACTTATCTCCTGATTTGTTGAGGATGGTAGAACAAGACGATAAACAAATCCTACCTCACAAAGAACCAGTGGAAATTGTGAGCTTAGGAGAGGGACAAGAGGTGAAGATCGGGACTTGTATCACCATGGAGATGAAGCGAAACCTTATTGAATTACTTCAGGAATTCAAATATGTCTTCGCATGTATATGCTTTGTTGAGGATGGTAGAACAAGACGAGAAACAAATCCTACCTCACAAAGAACTAGTGGAAATTGTGAGCTTAGGAGAGGGACAAAAGGTGAAGATCGAGACTTGTATCACCATGGAGATGAAGCGAAACCTTATTGAATTACTTCAGGAATTCAAAGATGTCTTCGTATGGATATGTCCGGGTTGAACACTGATATTGTGGTGCACTGACTCCCCATAAAGGAAGAATGTAAGCCAGTTCAGCAAAAACTCCGAAGAATGAGGCCCAACGTCTTGCTAAAAATAAAAGAAGAGATTCGAAAGCAGTTTGACGCTGGATTTCTAAATGCGGTAAAATACTCAGATTGGGTAGCCAACATCATCCCCGTCCCTAAGAAAAATAAAAACGTGCGAATGTGTATGGACTACAGAGATTTGAACAAAGCCAGCCCGAAGGATAATTTCCAACTGCCTCATATTGACACCTTAGTGGACAACACGGTAGGCCACTCACTGTTCTCATTTATGGATGGTTTCTCCAGATATAACCAAATCAAAATGCATCCTGAAGACATGAAGAAGACCACATTTGTAACGATGTGGGGCATGTTCTGCTACAAAGTGATGACGTTTGGGTTGAAGAATACGGGGGCAACATATCAAAGGGCCATGGTAACCCTGTTTCACGATATGATGTACAAAGAAATTAAAGTTTATGTCGATGATATGATTGCAAAGTCCCGAACTGAGAAAGAGCACGTACAAGTCCTTAGGAAGTTGTTCTTAAGGTTGAGGAAGTTCCAGTTAAAACTCAATCCAGCCAAATGTACTTTCGAAGCCAAGTCTGGAAAGCTTCTCGGATTCGTGGTTAGTGAAAAAGGGATTGAGATTGATCCTGACAAAGTCAAAGCCATACAAGAACTATCTCTGCCGCGTACACAGAAAGAGGTTCGAGGTTTTCTAGGAAGATTAAATTACATTGCTCGGTTCATTTCACAATTAACTGAGAAATGTTACATTGTCTTCCGCCTCCTAAAGAACACGACCCAGGTGAATGGGATGAAGAATGCCAAAGGGCTTTCGACAAGGCCAAACGGTACTTATCTAACACTCCAATGTTGATGCCACCTAGCCGCGATAAGCCATTGATATTGTATCTGGCGGTATTTGAGAATTCTATGGGATGCGTACTGGGTCGGCATGACGAGTCAAGAAGGAAAGAAAGAGCTATTTACTACCTTAGTAAAAAGTTCACTGACTGTGAGACAAGGTAGCTGCCGATAGAGAAGCTGTGTTGTGCCCTAATTTGGACAACTCGAAGGCTGAGGCAGTATATGTTGTACCATACTACTTGGCTTATCTCAAAACTAGACCCTCTAAAGTACATGATGGAGTCGACAGCTTTGAATGGAAGGATGGCCCGATGGCAAATTCTGCTCTCCGAATTCGACATAGTCTATGTAAACAAGAAAGCAGTAAAAGGGAGTACAATAGCAGATTTTCTGGCCAGTAGAGCTTTAGAAGATTACGAGCCTTTGAACTTCGATTTTCCGAATGAAGACCTGATGTGTGTTGTGACCACTGAAAAAGGTGCTCCGGAAGAACTTCCTTGGAAACTAAACTTCGATTGCGCATCAAATGCCGTGGGTAATGGAATCGGGGCAGTCTTAGTATCCCCAAACAGAGATCATTATCCATTCACCAGTAAATTGGATTTTGATTGTACAAATAGCATGGCGGAATACGAAGCCTGCATAATGGGTATCCGTGCAGCCATAGAATGCAAGATTAAAGTGTTCGAGGTGTATGAATATTCTGCGCTAGTGATTTATCAATTCAAGGGAGAATAGGAGACCAGGGATCCCAAGTTGGTCGATTATCGAAAATTGGTCCTTCAATTGGTTAAAGAGTTCGATGGTATAACCTTCTGCTACCTTCGGCAGGATGAAAATCAGATGGCCGATACTTTGGCCACCTTAGCCTCCATGATCAAGGTGAATAAACAAGAAGATGTCAAACCCATCCGGATGAGCATTTATGAAATTCTGGCCCACTGTTACAATATTGAGGAAGATGAAGAGAAAGATGATCACCCTTGGTATCATGATATATTGCAATACGTGAAGAATCGTGAGTACCCGGACCAGGCAAGCGAGAATGACAAAAGGACGTTAAGAAGATTGGCCATTGACTATGTTTTAGATGGGGAATCCTATACAAAAGAAAAAAGGATCAAGTGTTATTAAAATGAGTAGACGCTGTAGAAGCTAAGAAAATCTTAGAAGAAGTCCATGAAGGCGTCTGTGGGACACACGCTAATGGCTTAACAATGGCCAGGCAAATTATGTGATTCGGGTATTATTAGTCCACTATGGAAGGAGATTATGTCAATTACGCCAAGAGATGTAATAAATGCCAAATCTATGAAGACAAAATTCATGTGCTTCCTTCGCCGCTGCATGTCATGACTTCCTCATGGCCTTTCTCTATGTGGGGCATGGATGTGATTGGACCAATATCACCGAAAGCTTCCAATGGGCATCGATTCATCTTTGTGGTTATCGACTACTTCACCAAATGGGTAGAAGCCATTTCATATGCCAACGTTACAAAGTCGGCAGTGAGTAAATTCCTGAAAAAAGAGATCATGTGTCGATATAGAATGCCGGAGAGGATCATATCTGACAATGCGTTAAATCTGAACAATAGTACGATAGCGGAAGACTGCAGTCAATTCAGGATCAGACATCACAATTCATCACCAAATCGACCAAAAATGAATAGGGCAGTGGAAGCGGCCAATAAGAACATCAAGAAGATTGTGGGGAAAATGACTAAGACCTACAAAGATTGGCATGAGAAGTTACCATTTGCCCTCTTTGCTTATCGAACATCAGTTAGAACCTCAACTAGGGCAACGCCTTTCTCTTTGGTCTACGGAATGGAAGCGGTTTTTCCAATCGAAGTCGAGATCCCGTCCCTTCGAGTGTTGTTAGAACTAAAGTTGGATGAAGCAGAGTGGATTCAGTCTTGATATGATCAATTGAACTTGATTGAGGAAAAGAGGCCAATAGTTATCTGTCATTGCCAGATGTACCAACAACGAATGATGCGGGCTTATGAAAAAAAGGTCCACCAGAGGGAATTCCATGAGGGAGACCTGGTTTTGAAAAAGATCCTCCCCATACAGAAGGATTTTAGAGGAAAATGGATGCCTAATTGGGAGGGACCCTACGTGGTGAAGAAAGCTTTCTCCGGAGGAGCATTGATTCTAGTCGAGATGGATGGTAAAAACTTGTCCAATCCTGTAAATTTAGATTCCGTCAAGAAGTATTTTACCTAAAGAGGGAGAGGCTAAGGTGAAAACCCGCAAAGGGCACCCTGAAACCCTAAAAATAAAAAGAGAGAGGATAAGGCAAAAACCCGCAAAGGACGTTTTGAGACCAAAGGGGTTTTGGAGATGAAAACTCGAAAACGGGCAGCTCAAATTTTGAACATGGGGCATGTGGTAGTCTTGTACTCTCAAAATTAACAAGAGGGAAGAACAGTACACCTTGAAGCATCAACAAAATACGTGGGATCTCCTGAACACACATTTAGTTCGAAGGAGCATTTGAGAAATTAGAATAGTGAAGCTCGTGCTGCGATATCTGGAGTACCTTTTTTCCTCATTTTATTTTGTGCCTTAGCAGACTTGCTATCCTGTTTAATGTATTCACTTCGAGTTTTGCTCAATAAAATTCCATCTTGTCCATTATGATAGTCTCTTTCAAGCATTTTGTTGAAATCACGATTTTTGAACTTTTAATATTCACACAAAAGAAGTTATGCATATTACCCTGAAAGGTTTCTAAATAGTACAAGGACCTGAAACAGGGCCACTAGTCAGAACTAACCAGACTAAAAAATGGGAAACATTGGAAAAAGAATAGTCCAAATTGTGACTATTTCTTCAAATTCTCTTTCAAAGATAACGGCTAAGCAAGAAGACGCTATAGCGCATCAATGATAGAACCCAGATGTAATATGAGCATTGATACCTCAAGCATTTAAAAAGGAATTACTCTCATGACATTTCTACATTCATAATCATTCATTTAGTTAGGAGCACTTGATTCATTTCGATCATAGCATTCTAATTATCTGACAGAAGCACCATATCTAGTTAGGAACATTTGATTCATTTCGATCATAGCATCCTAATTATTTGACATACGCATAAGCCTATGAAACTGGTTCTACAGATATTGTCTCCCTGAAGTTACAGTAGAGCAGATTGAAGACGGTAAATCTTGTCTTTCTGAAGTTACAGTGAAGCAGATTTAAGCCACCATCCTAGCTCCCTAAAGTTGTAGTGGAGTAGGCTGAAGATTACAGATCTTGTCTCCCTAAAGTTACAGTGGAGCAGATCGAAGATGGCAAATCTTGTCTTCCTAAAGTTGCAGTGAAGTATATTTAAGCCATCATCCTACTCCCTAAAGTTGTAGTGGAGTGGGCTGAAGATTGTAGATCTTGTTTCCCTAAAGTTACAGTGGAGTAGATCGAAGACGGCGAATCTTTTCTCTCTGAAGTTGCAGTGGAGCCGATTTAAGCCACCATCCTAGCTTCCTAAAGTTGTAGTGGAGTAGGCTGAAGATTGTAGATCTTGTTTCCCTGAAGTTCCAGTGGAGCAGATCGAAGATGGCGAATCTTGTCTCTCTGAAGTTGCAGTGGAGTAGATTTAAGCTACCATCCTAGCTCCCTAAAGTTGTAGTGGAGTAGGCTGAAGATTGTAAATCTTGTTTCCCTGAAGTTGTAGTGGAGCAGATCGAAGACGGTGAATCTTGTCTTCCTAAAGTTACAGTGAAGCAGATTTAAGCCACTATCTTATCCCCTTGAAGTTGCAGTGGAACAGATCAAAGTCACAATCCTTACCTATCTGAAGTTGCAATAGAACAGGATGAAAATACACGAACCATACCTCTTTGAAGTGGCGCACAGCATTAGGGTTTCCCCTTCTCCATCGTTCGTGATGATTGCAATCGGGTTACATTTTTTAAGTTAGCTATACTTAATTTTTAGTTTGTTAATTGATTGTATCTCATGTGCGTATTATCCCATATCATCGTTTTCCACTTGATTTATGAAATATGAATTTATAAGGTCCAAATCCTTAAGATTAATTTCGTTTTATTTTAAGTCGCATTAACGCTGTTTAAGCTATTTTTATAATCATTCTTTTAAAAATCCTTTAAAACGAAGGCGATGTTCGATATTTGGCAATTTGTGGAATCGTGCCCTAACGTGTTGGGTTACAATTTCTCGTTTGCTCAAAGTAATCGAATGTCCCTTTAGAATTTCATTCATGTTTCCTAAAAACCCTTCAAAACGAAGGTAATATTCAATGTTTGGTAATTCGGGGAATCGTGCCCTATCGTGCTGGGTTGCGATTTCTTGTTTGTCCAAAATAATCGAATATTCCTTTAGAATTTTACTCATGCTCTCTAAATTCTAAAATAAGGCAATGTCTGATATCTAGAAATTCGATGAGTCGTGCCCTATTGTGCTGGGTTTCGATTTTCTCGTTAGACTAAATAATCGGGCATCCTTTTGAGGTTTTCAACATATAAATTTTTGGAAGTCAAAATTTATCACGTTTTCGAGGGTATAAAGGATCATGTCCTGTCGTGCTGGATGTGATGCCATATTCCTCTTAAGCAAGAGGATTTTGATGACCAACTCGAGTTGTTCAAATGTTATTAAAAGGGACCGCACTTCAAAAATATTTTTAAATCTCAGACATAAGGACAGTATCTAATCGATTTGGTACCAATCTTGGGCGTAATGAGGGTGCTAATCCTTCCTCATATGTAACCAACTCCCGAACCCGCTTTCTCAAATTTCGTAGACCAAAATCGTTGTTTTAGTGAGCCAAAATGTTTTATTAAAACGACCAAAACTTATTAGGTGATCCAATCACACCTGAACAAAAGATTGGTGGCGACTCCATTTCCGTTTTTCAAAAAGTCGATTCCCCGTTTTTTTCGTTAAATTTAAAATTTTAAAAAGACTTCGACACCAAAGATTACCTTACTTCATATCTAATTTCAATAATTCTTTAAGAAAATGGTATTACTAATAGCAATTATGAGCAATATAGTATATTATAAATTGAAGTATAGAATAAGTCTAATTGTTAGTTTAAATAATTAAATCGAAATTGTCAAGAGAGGGGTGGATTGACTTTTAAAAATTTTATTAAAGTTAGAGAGAAAAGATAGAAAAATTAACACAAAAATTTAGAGTAGTTCGACCCAAATTACTTATTCTACTACTTTAGCTTTTCATAACTAAGAATTTTCTCAAATTCACTAATTTCATAAATTTTAAAGACTATATTTAACTTTACAAACTATCCTACGATTTTTACCCAAACCTTAAGACGCAAACCTTCTCAAAGAGATACAAAGAAGAAAACAAATAAGCAATCTTTACAATATCAAAGTGTTTGTAAATTAAGTACAAAAAAAAACACTTGAGCTAATAGAACAACAATGAAGCTCACAAGTGTATAAAAGAAAAGTATGAAATATTTGACACATAGGTTGTTTGATTGATCTTTTTGCTTGAATATTCTTTCTTCTTGTTGTATGCCATTTAGAAGCTTATATTTATATCCTCTATTTCATTTTTAACCATTGTAGTTGTTGAGGAAATAAATAGAGTCGTTGGAGATAAAAAATAGTAGATCATTAAATTCATCCGTAACAAAAAGTATCAATACATTTTTTACGAGTATTGGTTCTAGTAGCATTTAATGTTAGTTTTCAACTATACAAAAGATGATTTATCGATACTTGGTAAAATGTATCGATATAATCAAGGGCGAAGCCAGAATAAATATTTAGGGGGGCCGGATAAAATTTTAATTTTTTATAATTTATATCTTTATAATTTGTAAATGATTAAATCAAATTTTTATAACTTTTAGGGGGCCAAAGTGCAATTTCACCTTTACTAATTTAAATTTTTTTTTAAAAAATTAAGGGCCAAAAGAGCAAATTTACATTTTAAGGGGGGCCGGGGCCCATGCCAGCCCCCTTGGCTTCGCCCCTGGATATAATTTTAATGAGTATCAATACTTTTTGTCATTGTTTGAAAATTCATAAAAATAGAATGCAAAAGTGGTATCGATATAAAAAGATGGTATTGGTAAAAATTTAATAGGTATCGATATCATTTGAAAAGTTTTGATACTTATTACTTTTGTTTATTCAAGAGACTAAGCAACTTTGGTATCGATAAAAATCATACAGGTATCAATAATTTTTGAAAAACATCAATACTTTCTTGGAGAGCAATTTTTCAAGTGATTTAAAATTGTTTCTATCGAGTTCAAGAGTTTAAAACAGTTTTTGGACTTTGTCCAAAATTTTCTAAGTATTCAAAATATTTTCTAAGATATTTGAAAGTCTTGAAATAATTTTTATTCTTTGAACTTAATAATTTATTTGTTTAAAAATAAATTTTATTCAAAAACATTTTGTTTGTTATATCAAAAAAATATCAAATAAATCTAGTTTAACAATCTCCCCTTTTTTGATATAACAAAACATTTCGGTAAATTTGTTTTTGAATGTGTTACTTTTTCTTATTAGAGTTCAATTTGAATCAATGGTTTAATTTTATGAATTTAAAAGCAATGACTTGAGAATTGGTCACTTTAATGTTGGCATTAAAAGATTAGTCATAAAAATAATCAACCAAATACCAATTGAATTTACCTTACTCTTCTCTTCTCCCCTTTTTGTTATATAAAAAAAATCACTAAGGAAGCTTTAAGAGAGAAATGTTGTTAGTCCAAAAATAAAAATTGAAAGATATGAAAACAAAAAACTAACATTAATAAACCAAAAGAAACCATCAAGTATCTGCAAACACAATACCAAGATAAGCATTAACGTTCTAACATAATGATAGGTAAATATACAACGAAATGATGAAAATGCGTGAAAAAAAATATATGCACCCTAGTTTTCTTCAGGAGGAGGAGGAGGGAATTGAGACATAAGATATGCAGTGTTTTCCTCCATCCTCCTAGAGTCTAGACCACTAACATTATTATTAACTTGATAAAACACATCATCTATTCGAGTATGGAAACCTCTAAACCCCTCAATCAAAGAAGGACAATGCTAAAAATGGTAGCAGCTAAGTCGTCAGAGTAAAACGGAGCAGATGGTTGAGCAGATAAAGAAGTCGGTGGTGGGGCCTGCTCGGCAAGAGGAATATCGTTATGCTTTTCTTCAAGGCCTTCATTATCAACCTTTTGAGGATTAAGATGGTCAACCTTAACCCAATTTCCGGTAAGAGTATCCATTTTACAATTAGCTCGATGAAATGCAGCAAAGCTAATAAGTTGAAGTTTAACGGACAAAGGAGGATCGACATTGGTTAGGATGTTTGGGCGAGTAAAAATATATGACAAGTACGTGCCAAAAAGCGAGGTGAGAGTGTTATCTAGTTGCCAATTCGCTTGGTAATGTCATTAAATAATAGACAATATATCAAAGAACGACATGTTTTGAAATATGACACAATATCCATGTGATAATAAGATGCACAATACGATCATGGACATTGAGCTCAAATGCATACGTGCGTTGAACGTTCAAGGATGGATTGTAAAGGCCTTTCTCATTCGATTCACCACTGAGAGGGAGTTTTAAAAGTTCACTAAAGTTTTCCATAGTGAGACGAATAGGAGCGTTCATAAGAAAAGAGTTAATAGCAACGACAGTCTCACTCATTTTGTCATGTTCGAGTCTAGCATTTGAATAGAATGCTCGAACAAGATTAGCAAATGTTGGTGAACGAATTTTTAAAAAGTCAAACCAATTCTAAGTTGGATCACCAGTATGCCTCGTGGCGTAGTGGAAAAATTATTCTGGTGGTTGTCAACCAATAATCCATGTACGAGGAACGGATTGGGTTGAAAAGAGGCTCGAAAATATACATTTCAAAACTGAAAAATGATGTGTAAGGTTGTTGATAGGATTCCATTCGAAGACGTCAGTTCCAAGCCGCAACAATAATGTCTTGGCCTCTATGTAATCCACCTAGTCAAAGAACGAACAACAAAATTCTCTTGAACTTTTCAAAAAAAAATTTTAAGAACGACTACTAGACCTTTTTTTTGTATGTGTGTGTGTTAACTTGTAACCCTCACACACTAAGGGATTCATATTCCTTTTATTTTTCTTTGATATCACATAATAGGAAAAAACAGGATTATTTCCTTATTTTTGAATGAAACAAATAGAAAGTTGAAATAAAAATTATTTTCTTTCCAAAAGAATAACAATTTTCATGTCCTTTTATATTTTGACCGAAATTATTATAACTGCTTATATTTATAATTTCAGTAAACTATATTCAATTAATATTTTGTATGAATCAAATTCATATATTAATTTTATCTATGTTCTCTATTTGTGTACAATAAGTTTATACATATAACGTGCTCAATATTTAACTATCAAATTAAATCAATTCAATAATTGATTTTCACCTATGTGACAGCTAAATACAATACCAAATGTATTAGGATTTTGTTGACTTCAACTGTAAGATACGACCCTGTAGGCTCTTGTAACATTAGTAGCATATTAGAACATTTCTAATATTACAAACAATGAATGACATCTAGCAATGCATCATTGCTACCCAAGTTACAAGAAGTAATGATTCGACATAACATTTTTATGATAATCTTTTCATATATTATATCATTTTATTCTTAATATCTAAATTGAACATAAGTCAAGGAATATTCACACTTGTATAGTCCAATATCATATTTCTTGATATTTTGAGTAGACTTCAATAAACAAATAAGTGTGATATCTCATATCAACTTATTCAAGCATGGCCATGCATTTCTAGTCTCACTCTAACAAGAGGCCTAAGATATTGCTCCCATTATGTAGGAGGGATGTAATACCATATACCCAGCCTGATCACCAAGCCCGAATATCAGGATGTCACACCACCGTCTCATGTCATACTCATAATAAATTGTCACATTATTAAGAAATTGTCTTTTTTATCAACAATCTTATAAATTTGGAGTCAAACATATATCAACCATCATTAAAACATGCCAAACATACTTTAAATAAACTTATAATAGTAATTAAACATGCATTAGGACCACTTAGTAAAATTACCAAGACAATCACGAAAGTATCGACACTAGGACAAGGGTATCAATATTTTCCCAGTACGGTATTGATACTGCTTGTAAAATCAATGCCGAATTAGTATTATGTTTCTCGTCTAAAATCAAAGCCTCAAAAAAATATCGGTTCCTTTGCAAAAGTATTGATAAAATTACCCTGAGTATCAATACTCGTGATATGATATCGATACCAATCTACGATTCTGACTTCCTGCACATTTAAAAATCATAGATGTATCTTTTTAAAAACACAAATATCAATACCTCTACTCCAGACTAGAAAAATACAACATACTTGAGCATAAAAATCATTCTAACTTTTACCAATTCATCATGCTATCATACCGTCATCAAATAAACATCAAAACGACCATAATACTAGTCTTAAACATTGAAAAGATAATTCGAGCTATAATCAACTTAATACAAAATGGATCTCATAAACTTAGGAATAGATAGTCTATGGAGCATCCAAATTGTTATGGCAAATATCAGTAAAAGTCTACCGCATTGCCCTATACCTAAAACAAAAATAAATAACAATAACACCTATGAAATAACAGAAAAGGACTTGCTTAGATCACTCTTTGAAACCACACGGCTCACATTGGCACTTCACTACACTACAAGGGTTTTAAGAAAAGAGTGGGTGAGCTTGAATGCCTAGAACAACTACCATACAAACTATTCATCAAGCATCAATGAAACAACCATAGTGCATGACCTCAACAATTCCAACTATAATGTCATTTTCACTACAGCAAAACTGACTTTTAGCGGCGTTTTTTAGGCCTTTAGCGGCACTTGTAACGCCTCTATAGACGGCGCCACAAAAGTTTGCGGCGTTTATTTTAAAAAACGCCGCTAAAGGTCATGGCCTTTAGCGGCGCTTTTCCCAAAAACGCCGCTAAAGGTTATAAAATTTAAAAAAAATATATTATAAAGGTCATGAAAAATATAAAAAAATTAAAATTCATTATCAAAATATAAAAATTTTCTATTAAAATTCTTAACTTTAAAACTAAATATAAAAATTAATGAATTTAAATTTAATACATAAACATTGATTCAATATGTAATTTAATACATAAAAAAAACACACACAGACACACTCACAAAGTATTACTATTTCTAAAACAATATTCATTGATGAAGCCAAAGTATTGCAATGCCTGCATATAACTTAGAGAAGTCCTTTGATGCTTTCAATTCAACCGCCAGAGAATCTAAAACACTAGAATAGAAAGCCAAATATGCACCTGTAAGCCAAAGTTAGGCCAGTAAGGAAATCACTTATACGACCCTCAAAGCCACATATGTCAAAGCACATTATCCGATCTCTTTGAATTATGATATGGAAAGATAAATTTTTAATAATGCCACCATAAAGCAAGAATCAGAATTTGTTTCGACAAAAGTCATTGATCATGTAATTAATCATGTAATCAGAATTTATGTATATAATCAATGACTTTACCTTTGGCAAACATGGTGATCAAGGAGTTGGAAAGTGATTGATAAGAGTGATAAAGCTTTAAATCTGTAATCAAACCAAATATATTTCTAAACCAACTAAAAAGGACTATAGAATGACCAATACAGAATGAGAAAAACCACACCAAATATTTTGAGAAACTTGAATGAACAAATAACATTAAAAAACTTCCACATGACTGGACCAAAAAATAACAATGAGGTAATATCTATATTAACAATACAAATCAAATAAATCTAATTTATTCTAGATAACAAGCAGACAGTATGATACAAGGCATAGGGGCTTCTTACCTTGCACTTAAGATGTCATTTAACTGTTTTAAAACTGCTGGGGAAGCCAAATGGTCAAGCTCAGCTCTCAATATCACAATGGGCAGCTTCTCACCTGCAAATATTCCCACACTATCACTGCAGCTTTTTACTATACTAGTTCATATATGTAGCAAGTGCAGTTAGCAGGATGTCTTCAATTTTTAGTGAAACATTTGTCTTAGAACCTTAAAAGCAGCTAAGATTTAATTCTCTAATCTAAGTTTGCTATGGCTAAAGACTCCATAAACTATGAAGTCGAAATAGATTCTAATTAAGTAATGCTAGTAAAATGGGAAAGCTCTCTTAAAGTAATCATCTAATAACTCCAATCATGCCCAAAACTTCAATTTTTGCATTAAGTGCATCATCAAAACAGTTTCATGCTATAGATTATGGAAAAAGCACTCTTGGCAATCATCATAGAAGACAAGTTTTCTTATCTCAACAAAGTTGCATGAATGTGCTAATGGTATTAGGTCCCAAATATTTTAATAGTGAATTGATGGACCATAGATGAATTTATTTAGGTAAGTTGTAGAGCTGGTTAATCATCAAAAGTAGTATTTGGTATTCAAGGTCATCAATATTGCAATGTTGCTCAAACATGCATGTTTGAGATTATAATAAGCAGTACTGTTAAATATCACACTTGGCAAGTGAACGATGACAGGGCAAAAGCAATGTTTCCTATTTCTTTTTCAAATTCTGTTTGAGATTATACAAGGTATAGGGTTTATGGCTTAGGTGCATCATATCTACTCTTCTCTTATCATCCCAACCACAAGTTTAATAGGTCTTTTACCAACTTAATCTTAACATAAACATTGTATTAGTTAAACTCAAGCATGTTATTCAAGTAATAACAAATAAAAAAACAAGGCAATTAAAAAATGTAGTAGTTAAACTCAAGTATGTTATTCAAGTAATAACAAAAGATTCAGGTTTAATTATGAGCCCGGGAAGTGAGCTGAAGTACTTTTCCACTATAATCAATGAAATCTCTTCAGCCTGGTGTGAACTCAGTAAGCCTACAATAGCAACAAAAAGGTACCTATTTGAATCATTCATCCAAAAAAAAACACAGATCAAAATATAATTACACAAGTAATCATATTTGATAAAGAACAGATTAGAGTGAAAATTGTGTCCTAGAGATCAAAAGATGGCCTAAATCAAAGAAGTGGAGAACAAATAACAACAGGTTTTATTAGTGCAATAAAGATGCATATTGATAGGGACTTACATGACTACAAAGCATATATAATACCAAATAATATGCAGCTCCAGCCCAAGCAGTTTCAGCAAAGACACCTGTTGTCCTTTTCATTTCTGATGTTAAGTGTATAACTCTAAGAAATCGAGGGATATACTGAAACCAGACGATGAAAAACAAGGCCTATTTTGTTGCTAGCACATCTGAACCATTTGAACCATGAAGAAATCGCCAAACAACAATATGCATTTATGAACAAAATAATGAGAAAACGGCAGGTGCTTTTGATCAGCCACGTTGCAACTAGGATGTCATGCAGCAATGATAGCTCATCAACATTATTCCCAGGTAGAGTTAACTACTACTCCCTAATATGACAATGCAATATAATCTTAACTTGGACATCCATAATCAGCATAGTAAGCACTTGAAGGAAAACAATATTCAACTAGATTTTCACTTAAAAAATCCTATGGATGTTATATTCATTCTGTATTAGGAATTGAGAATATTTATATTGGCCTTGCCCTACATGCGTTCAAAGCATTACCTATATGAATTAACAGTAGCCAAGGATGATAGACAAAAATGCAATGAAAAAATTACTTTAACATAGTCCATATATGCAACACAAACCATCAGTTGCTCCCGTGTTTCACACTTTAAATAACAGAATACATGCAGTAAAGAGTGTGTCAATGTGAAAGAAAAAAGAAGCATGTATACAAAGAAAGTTAATACACATAAAGCAGACAATAATGAAGCAAAACAAGAAGTAAGAATGAACAATACTACAACATCAGATGGAATACAAATAAAATTGTGGCTCACCAAACATGGATACATGAGAAGGAAAAAAAATCAATAAAGAAAGATATAATGCAAGAAACAGAGAGCTAGATGCATTAGAACAAATGATAATATGCAGCATTCTGCTATTGAATACTGAAGGAAACAACTGTTAAGACCTGTGGTAATGGAAGCACAGCAATAAAATCAAGGAAGAAATATTGCAACATGTGTCGCTTGAAAAGCAAATTAAGATATACACAAGCCTAAAGGGAACCAGAAAAGCAATCGTACAGTGTTAAGAATATTAGAAAACTGAAGTAACACGTCTAACTCACTTGAAAACAAGATAACTAGAAAAAGACTTAACCAAAAGCCTTCATGACAAAGACAAGAAAAAAACATTGGTTTAACCATCCATTATTGACATAAATCTTTGTTTCAATCACTAGTCTTCACCCAAGAGAACCTTTCCTTAAATCAACTACACGTTTCAGTGCTTATGTCCAAGATTTGCAAATTCGCTCCACTAAACCACTGGAACAAAATCAAGCTTATGGATCAAGCTGATCTTTGACATTCATCCATATTACATTAGCAGGTAGCAAGCATCATTTTAGAATCTTATTTGAAATGTCATGAATGAACTAATTTTTGGCAATAAATCTTAACTCCTCAGCAGGATATCCAGGAATAATAGACAGAAACGGAGTATAAAGCTGGTGACAGTAAATACTTGACTGTGGTGTGCTTACCAACAAAGCACACTGAGAAATACCGTAACACTTAATTCAACAAACGTATAATATTATTACTATAAACAAACTTCTCTTTCAAAATCCAAAATTCTAGATCTCTGACATGCATTGGAATGAAGAAACCATCCCCAATATCAAAAAGCAAACAAAGTACGAAAGCCAATGAATCAAGACAACACTATGAGAAACATAATTATAGGCCTAAGTATAGGCTTCGTTACCCGGGCTCAGAGCAATTTGGGATGCAGTACTCGTGTCGACACGATCCGACACGGTATACGGGTCAGATTAAGCAAAAACCAGCGGAGGCGGTGGGCGAGAACTGAGATAAGAAGAGAATGAAGAAACCTGATTTGTAAATACGAGAGAGAGAAGAGGGGATGGTAAGCTTCGTTGCCTTGACTCGGCAATTGAGGTGCAGTACCTGTGTCAACACGATCTGACACGGAATACAGGTCAGATCCGAAAAAAATCAGTGGAGACGGCGGTGGGCGAGAACTGAGATGAGAAGAAAAAAACTGATTTGCAAAGACGAGGGAGAGAAGATGGGCGAATTTGGGGGCAAATTTTCAGAGTAAAAGGGAAAAAAGAATAAGTATAAACTTTTATTTGGGGATTTAGGGCGCGACAGAGATGAGAAGAAAATGGAGTAATGAGCGGGTGACCAAAAATTATTGTTCTTTTTGCGACGTTTTCATCAAAAACGCCACTATATCTAAATTTTTTCCACTATTGTTTAATTTTGATTGTTTTTTCATTTTTAACTTTTTTTATTTTTTCTTTTAAAATTTTTGTGCTGAGTTTATTATTTTTTAGAATTTTTTTTAAATTTTAAATATTAAATTTTTTAACTGAAATATGAACTAAAATATTAAATATTAAATATTTAATTTTTTAATTTTTTAATTTTTTTAAAGATTTTTATAATTTTTAAATTAACATATAAAAGAATGCTTGAAAACGGCAACATTTTGCAATAATTTTTCCATTTCACTTAAAGATTTTTTTTTTGTGTTTTGTTTTTTGTTCTTACATTAAATCATTATATATATACTTAATATCCATATGAAATTTATTTTTAGATTTTAGGGTTTATGATTTATGGGTTATAGTTTAGGGTTTGGGATTTATGATCTACATTTTATGGGTTTAAAAGTTAGTTTTAGGGCTTGGGGTTTAAGGATTGGGGTGTAACGACCCGAACTTTAAGGTTATCGAAAAATGTATTTTCGGGTCTCCGTTTTTGAAAAATTGATTAGTAAATATTTTAAAAATATATATATATTTATAAAGTTAGTAGAGTGGTTAATTAGAGTTTAATTAAGTGAATTTAGCTTAATTAAGAGTAATTAGGAAAATGACTAAATTGAATAAAGGATAAAAGTTGAATTGTAGATTAAAAGAAAATAAAAAGGACCAAAATGGAAAATAGACCATTTAGTATAGTTGAGCGGCAAACAATGAAAAATCTAAAGATTTTTCTAGATTATTGTTGAATTATAAATTATAAATTATTATTAACTATTATTATTAAATAAATTAAAAAAGAAAAGAAAAGTGACAAATGTATGATTTTAAATAGATACACATGTATTAATAATATACACATGTATAAATAATAAATAAGTATTACTTATTATTTAAGTGTAAATAATATTATACATATGTATATAAAACAAAAGAAAAAAAAAAGAGAAGAAGGGAAGAAACAGAATAGTAGAAACGAAACAGAGAGGGAAGGAAGGAAAGAAAGAAAAGAAAGAAAAAAAGCGAAAATATAAGGTTTGAAGCTTGAAGTTTAATTTGCTAACGTTGTCTCGAGAAGTTTCGGCTAAGTAAGGAAATAGCAAAGTCGACGAGGAAAAGCTTGAAAAAGCTCGAAAAATACGGTTTGTATTTCTATAATCTGAACTCAGTCATTATTTGTTATATTTATATACAGATGACAATTGTTAGTGTTAGAATTATGATATTTTACAATTGAAATGGATTGATTTTGGTATGTGATGAATTTATCAAATTTATATTGATTGAAATAATTTTGATTGAATTTATATTGATTGAAATATATAATATATATATGATTTATGTAAAAATTTGAATATTGAATGAATGTCATATTGAAAAAAAAATTATATTGATTGGAATATGATGGAATTGATATGAATATATGAGATTTGTGATAATTGAATATTTGATATTGAAAAGTGAATTGAGTTGTATTGAATTATGAATTAATGTGAATAATTGAAATATATTTGTTGAATTGAATGAAAATATATGAAATTATGAAAATGTGTGAATATATGTGATTATTAGAATGGTATATTGATGAAAGATTTATTAAATTGAGAAAGTGAATCAAATACCCTATTAACAGTATCGGACCAGATTGGATACAAATGGCATGCCATTGGATTTGTGATGTGATGGGGAGATTTGTAGTTCGGCCGAGAAGATGTTTCTGTTATTATATACTTCGGTTTATCCGAAGAGGCATTTAATGCCTTATTGGTGTGTTTGGGAGGATATGATATACTGGTGTGTTATGGAGGATTTATAATATTCCGGGTGTGTTTGGGTTGGATATTCTGGTGTGTTTGGGTTGGATATTTTGGTGTGTTTGGGAGGAATCCGCGTATCTATCAGAGTCCGAGTCTTGTTAATAGGGGTAAATAAGTGAAAAGATAAATCGAGTGAATTTGATTGATTGAGCTATTAGAATAAAATGAGAAATTGAATTGAGAATTGAAATTGAGATATGAGATTGAAAATATGAACCAAAAGGTTCATGAAATGAGTGAAGTTCAAATGGATGATGATTAATGTTAGAATGAATTAAAATGGTATATTGTTAAGAAGTAAAGTGTGAATACAAGTGAATTGTGAATATATTGTATAGAATTTATACGGTAAGTAAATGAAATTCATCTATAAAATAAATAAATGAATACTTATAATTGTTATTGTGATTTTAAGTTTAATTGTTATGTTATTAAGTGTTCGGATTATGGAAATACTACTGAGTATACCATACTCAGCGTACGGTTTGTTTCCGTGCGCAGGTTAAGTAAAGATAGAATGTTGAATCAGCATCCCAGGCCGATCCCAAATTCAATGAGGTAAAGTGTGTTAATTATGGGTAATGGCATGTACCTAGGATGCCTTATGTGTGTGTCATTTTGAAATTGTAAATGTAAGGATGAAATAAATAAATTTAAGGTTTGGTTATGGTATAAAATAGGATTTGAATAATTTGGTATGAATTTGAATTTTTATGAGACAATGTCAGATTAATTTTGAAATTCCCTATTCTAAATTGGGAAAATCATTAAAAATTGTATAAAAATAATTATGGGCTATAATTTATATTCTTAGAATCCTTAATGAGTCTATTTTCAAGATAAATAAACGGGAACATCACCCGAGTCCTGTGCTATGAGATAATTAAATTTTAGTAAAGAAAGGTCGAAGCTGTCAAATAGCAGACCAGGGGTAACTTTGAGGAATAAACTGTACTAATTGGCTAAGCTAAAAATTCTGAAATTTTTATGGTAGAAAGGTATATGAGTCTAGTTTCAAGGAAAATTAACGGAACTTAATTTGGAGCTTCGTAGCTCTAGATATAAATATTTTAGTGACTATTGCTTAAGAAGACAGCTTTGACATGAACATAAGAAAATAATGGAATTGTGTGTAATTATTCTGTAAACTCCGATAATGCTCCATAACTCTCTTCCGGTGATGGTTTAGGGTTAGGGGGTGTTACATGGGGTTTGGGTGTTAGGGTTTACAGGTTAGAGTTTTAAGGGTTTATGATTTGAGATTTAAGGTTTAGGGTGTTGGGATTAAGGTTTATCGTTTTTAGTCTTAAGGGTTTATGATTTGAGATTTAAGGTCTCGTGTTTAAAGAGTAATTAATTAATGTTTATAGTTTTAAGGGTTTATGATTAGAGATTTAGGGTCTGGCGGTTAAAGGGTTATTGATTTAAGAGGTTAGGGGTTAGTGTTTAAAGAAAGCCATAACATTGATTTTAACAGCTTCGTAACTTAATTAAATGAAAACTTCTAATTAAATAGTTTAGTTATCAAAGTGTAACTTTTCATGATTAAGTAACTAAAATGAAATTAACTTTCTCATGGCTAAGTGAATAGTGTAGTTAATTTATATTGTTTATAAAGTCGGTTTTAGATATGATCAAAATAAAATCGAATTCAAAATAAAAATAAGACCTTATTTAATTTGTTATAATTTGGTCTTATCCAAAATAGATAATTACCTATCCATATCAATTTGTTACTTTTTTATTATTTATTTTTCAATAAATAATTTGTTATAATTTTAAAATATTAATATTAATATTATCTTTTTTGTAATTATATAAGAGATTATTTAATATATAAATTAAAAAAACACTAATTAATTTAAACCCTAAACTCATTAACTATAGTCTCCAAATCCCTAAATCATAAAACATAGACCATCAACCTTAAATCCCAACCTTTAAACCAATAATCCATAAACCTTAAAATAGTTTAGATCTATAGTGGCGTTTTTAAAAAAGCGCCGTTAAAACTCAAGCTATTGCAGCGTTTTCCACAAAGCGCCGCTAATGCCACTGAAGTAAAATGGCATGGTTTTGCTTAATATTTTTGTGGCGTTTTTAAGAAAGCGCCGCTAATGCTCGATCTTTAGCGGCGCTTTCTTAAAAACGCCGCTAACTCGATCTTTAGCGGCGCTTTCTTAAAAACGCCGCTAATGCTCGATCTTTAGTGGCGTTTTCTTAAAAACGCCGCTAATACTCAATCTATTCGATTTTTAGTGGCGTTTTCTATTCAAACGCCGCTAAAACCGCCGCTAAAAACCTGTTTTGCAGTAGTGTTTATACTTACTTGTGCATTATTTTCTAGTTCTTTTACATGGTAAACATATTCACATTTAAACATATATCACAATACTCAAACATCTTTATAGATAAATTGACACTTGAGTTATGAAACGTAAAAGTGAGCTCTATCATCACTCATCAGATACACGGATCTCCAACACATCACATAGACTCATAGAGTCAATCATGTCCCAAAAGTGAAGTATAAAGCTATCACTCTCCAACACACCAAACATGTCCCATTGAATGGAACATATCTTACATTCCTTTATCTCTCCAACATGTCTCAAGGCCTCAACGCCCAAATCACAAAACACATATAGATGAGTACTCATAATCCTTTGGCATGCCAACTATATCCAACGATCTCATAAGGTCATAAGGCCAAAATATCCACAATTACACAATTTTAATTACTGATTTAATGCACATCATCTCTGTTCATATTTATCAATTCACATCACAACTTGTATACAATGCATGCTTGTCAGATTCACATTTAATTGCATTTAAAGTGCCACAATAAAGCTCATTGAGCCATCACGTATCCAACCATATATGAGTGTATTAAAATTAATTTATCACATTCATAACCTGTTACATTAGCATCACATTTCATAATTCAACACATACGTACTTACAGGTTTCCACACACTTTCATTACATATTTATTTTGTTAAAACAACATCATCACTATTATTCGACATATTTAACATGCCCACAACACAATACAATTCACAATAGTCATCACACATGTCTCATATCACAATATCGCATCATAATAATCAATCCATAAATATTATCATAATCACATAAATAACCAAAAATAAAACAAGAGAAATAGAAAGCTTACACTCGGAATTTAGAGTAGGGACTTATGCTACAACTAAATTCTCAAATAATGCTTTGAATCATATCTACAAGAAATTATTCCAAACACTCACCAATTATGCTTTCGCCGAAAAAGTTGAAAGCTCAAACTAGTTATTCCTTGCCTTTATCTCTACTCGTAGAAGGTTTTACCTATTCCAACGCTTCAACAAAGTAAATCACACAACAACACAATCAACATTTAGCTAAAGACTCACTTAAACCAACCAAAATGCAAGTTTAAGCTATATTCCTCATGAAATTGACATTTCGACTAACAAACTTGAAACTCACAAGCTTAATTAAAATTATTTAGGATTTGAATCGTTACCTTAGACGACAAAAAATCGAGCGTTTGATCTAAAACCTGAAAAACTTACAAGCTTGACAATGGAGAAAACTATGGTATTTTTAAGTGTTTTTCTTGGTATTTAATGGAGGTTTAAGGCTTGAATGTTGATGGAAATCATGAGAATATGATTTGGGAATCAAATTTGAAGAGTTGGAACTTTGGGAGAGTTGTGAGAACAAAGGGACGACACAAACAATTGATGGAGAAGAATAACGTAAAAATAGATCTAGTTTGAGGAAGATATATGGCGAATTTTAAAATTTGATTAAATTCTTTATAAAACTCAAACTTTTGACCTTTTTACAAATAAATACACTCTTGAAAATTAAAGGTATTTAGAACTCATTTTCAAAAATTGATTTAATTTTCTAAAAATTATAGTTGAAAACATTTACGATGTACCATGTCACAAAATTCTGAACACTTTAAGGCTAAAATTTCCATTTTACCCTAAAAACTCCTAGACCCTATTTCGGGGTGTTACAAGGGACAAATTCTATCTTGATCAATCATATCCCACTACATAGATTATGGCATACCCAACATTAGTCTTTATAGTATAACCTGTTATGGTAGACGTTTGATTATGTCAAAATATACAACTCACTATGTTGGGATAATGATGATCTCAAGTCCGAGGATAATATACATAGTTATCACTA
Organism: Gossypium hirsutum; assembly: GCF_007990345.1. NCBI lineage: Eukaryota > Viridiplantae > Streptophyta > Magnoliopsida > Malvales > Malvaceae > Gossypium > Gossypium hirsutum. Next base: position 6,932,800 of record NC_053429.1, read on the forward strand.
TGAGCAATGTTGTGACTATTATATAGTAATCTTAGAACCATACTCATAGCGAGTCAATCCAGTATGTTGGTTTTTAACACATACTCATGTATCGATTTTGACATCCATATGTCAATGACAACACTTTGTCATCAATCAACTACACATTAGTCTCAATGCATTGTCATTGTCCAAGCCCACAATAATACTTAACTAAGGACCTTTATAAGAATAATCATATTATTATCAGGACTTTATTATTAACCAGTTTATTTATATACACAGAAAAAGAAGCTGAAATAACAATGGTAATGCCTTATATTAACAAACAAGGTAAAACGAGTATGTGATTATAATCATCTCTATAGTAATCACTGAAAGAGAAGTTTTGACCGCTAGATGAAAACGTAGGATTGAAACAGGGACTTTTTCTAATAGACATTCTAACTAACTAGACTAGAGAGACACTATTGGACTTAAAAATTTACTTGGGGAATTTTATCAAACAGTGCCATATCAAACAGTGCAGTCTTAATCTCTTCATTTAAAATTGCTTTTCCCAAGAAAAGTTCATTATTAAGATCAAGTTTAAGAAAAGAATCAGAAAGCAAAAAAGTTATGCTATCCGATAATTCAATATACAACTTCTGGAAGAACTTAATTGCCTCAGCCTGGAGATCCTTATCTTCAAACAACCAATCACCAGTATCATTCTTTAAGGCTGAGATCATGTTGTGCTTCTTTCTCTGAATCGTACGGGAATGAAAGAACTTAGTATTTTCCCTAAAATGCAGCCAGTCACATCTTGCTTTCTGCTTCCAAAGTAGCTCTTCATGGTGAAACACATCTTCCAAATCCTCCTAAAGCTGTAATTATAAAAGACTTAAGTAAGCAGAATCTGATTATTCTAAGGCCCTTTGGATACTCGCCAATTTTTGCATCAATTTCGTTTTACAGACCTCTAAACGATCATAAACTAAATAATTCCAGTCTTTAATATTGTAGGTAAAATGATACAGAGATTCAACTATGTTCCTCTGGAAGCACCACTTTTCCTTAACAAAAATCGAGAAATTAAGATCTCCACCCGACCTGCCAAAAATCTAAAGGGGCGTCCTTTTGGAAAATTAAGAGAAAGAAGCAACGTCCTATGATTTGACTTTATCCTTAGGAGATGGGTAAAAGAACAGTAGACAAACAATATTTTAATAACACTGTTGAAACTTTTAGAGAAGACAATCGATATTCTATATACTCAATTATTTTTGAGATTTAATTAATTTATCCATGTTAGCAATCTCTATTTAATCTACATTATATAAATAACTATTAGTTGATAGATATAATAAAAGTACCAATAATCAAATAATAATAAAAGTCAAACATATTAATTAAAATGGAAGTCAAACATTTTTTGATGATTGAAGCAAAACAACTAAAAATTGATTTTTCGGATATTTTCTTTAATGCTATTTGAATGAAAATGCACAATTATTTGGTGTTAATGTATTTATTTATAGTGCTAAATCTTCATTTTAATTAGTATATAACTATAACATCTATTGATTGATATTTAATCTAAAATAATAAGTGTAAATGAATATAAATACAAAATTTATTTCAATATTATTATGAATTTATCTAATAAATATATTTTTAATTAATATTATTTTTGTTAATATACTAAAATATTATTGTCTAATATCAATTTAATAATATAATGGACAATAAAATATGTTTTACCGATTCAAAAGTTTCTTCACAACTTATACATACATAGACTACAAATTGTAGTAACTTTTAATAATATTATTTTCATTTTGATTGGGATGGTGTGACTTATAATTAGGTCTCAGCTCAGTTGTTATATAATAAAAAAGCATTTATTTTAATAAAGCAATAAATATTAATTCAAGGGTATTTATTTTATTTTATATTAAATCTAAAAAGAATACTTCCCAAAACAAAAATATATACTGTGGTTTGAGGAGCCAGTATCTTCCGTGATTAATTTATTGTTAGCTAATTGTAAGGTTTTTATGCAGATTTAATTTGAGTGTTTGATGTAATGGTTTTTTGCTGTTCTTCTCTATCTCTTACAATTTTTTCAAATTTTTTATTACCATGCAAAGCAAATCGAAAACAATTACGGATATGAGAATGGAAGACAGGCATATGAAGCATGTCCATTTTAAGCAGCAATTTTGTAATGGGTGATTCGGATTTCATTTTCAAGTCAACTGGGTGGACGAGTCTTGTTCCTCAGCCTCCATTTCTGGTACTCGCAGTATAGAAAACCTAATGTGTTTAGTGAACCGTGGCAATGTTTCGACCCATTTATTATAAATTTTACAATTTTTTTAACATTTTTGGGTCATAATATTATTATTTATTTCAATTATCGACTGTAAAATGGAATTAAATCCGTTTAATTAGATACAGAAAATTTCGAACCACATCAAGACATTTAAGTGTTTGACACGATTGCTAGGTCGGACCAAACCAAAGCCCTCAACTTGGCTCAACAAGGATGGGCTTAGAAGCCTGTTTTAGGACCCACATAATCACCATGAGGCCGTTTCTTGGGCACCTAGGCCCACTATTTTGGGCATGAAGTCCATTCCAAAATAAGAACCATATTCCGCCTCTCATAAGAGTTCAAGTATATCTAACCATGGGCCAGGTCACTGGCTCAATTCTGAAAATTCATCCCAAAAGTGAGAGAGTTTGGACAAAAATATAGTCTCAAAAATAGGTTTGGACAAAGAATAATGCCCGTTTTCTAAATGGGTCGAGCGTCGGGTAAGATTTTTTTGGTTCAAGCCCGACCTGAATTTCCCTAATTTATTTTTCACTATTGTTTTGCTGCCATTTTGATATTGTTTTGCTACTATTTTGCTATTATATTCCTACTATTTTATTGTTTGAATATTGTACAACTCTTGTTTTATTATTAATTTTACTACTATTTTTAGATGCTTTTCCTTGCTAATTTGCAACTATCTTAGTGTTATTTAAGTACAAAAACTTTTTTTAATGCATTTTCAATTTATTAGGAAATTTTTATTTTAATGTTTTTAGTGTATTTGATGAATTATATTTTTAAAATATTTTTATATAAAAAATAATATAATTTTTTAATACAATCGGGTCAAACTTGGGTTTAACATTTTTATTTGATCCGAGCTTATACAAAAATTTAAACCTATTTATTCAAGTCATGCCGAATCTAAACCTAAAATTTTACATTAGCCCGACTTCATAATATAGTCTAGGTGCAAGTTAAGGTTGCAAGTCAACACTACTTACACCCTCTTACAATAACTAAGGTGTGTACTTGCACACACAATTGAAACCATTTACTATATTTAAGGGTAATAAATTATCAGATTTTACAAACATGACGAGAGATATTCAATAATTTGCTACTCACAATATATTACAATTTATGCATAAATAAAGTAAGAAAGAAAAATACTAAGTGAAAACATCCCAGTCCCAGTCACATTCCAACTATGTAGCATCAATTACTTCTTTCCATTGGCATAATAGCATGCTTACTAAACAAATACAATCAATTAAGTTCTCATTTTTATTGGTTTCTAACTATAGCTAAAGTTCTCTGATCAACTAAATAAATTATTTCTTCAACGTTTAAAGAATAGGAATAACAAAATCTCTCTTTCCTCCACAGTTCTTAAATAATTAAATTTGGTCGTAGTGGGTGGATCTATAATGACACAAAAAAAGAAAAAGAAAAGAGAAACACAATATATATATAAAAACTACTTTGAACTTGAATTACTACTTATTAATAAGTATTCATTTTTTTAAGAGTAATTTAAGTTCGAATCACAGTTCTTACAAACCAAACTAAAATAAAAACATCCCAAGAAATAATGTCCAAAATAAAAAGAAAATATAATAGTTCAAAAACATTAAAAAGATGTTCAAACACTAAGGGACTCTACTGCTCATTTTCTTATTCTCCTTCATTTCTTGGTTCAGGAGATGGAACTCCTATTGGGCCTTGAACCATCCTTTGATATGGTGGTAGCAATGAACTGGGCATGATTGAGGGCTTTCCACAAATATGTTTTATATCAATGTTTGCATTCTCCATTAGAAACCTCAATGTGTGCACTAAAAGCCGGTTCCATAAATAGATCATGTGATAACTGTGGATTTGTATACTGGGCAACAGAAGGTTTTATCATGCTTTGTGAAGTCTGAGAAGCTAATCCCATTATCCTAGATGAAGTTCCTTCAATCTTTCAACAACATATGTAGAAATGGTCTCAAATTTTTTGCATCCATGGTGGCCATTCGTTTTATGTTGATATTGACTTGCTAAAGAGGACATTTTCAATTTTCATGCATTTAATGAATTTCGATAGCAATAATATTGTGATTTTTTTTAAAAAGAGTATTTTAAATTAAGCATATATCTAGTTAATGAGTTATTTATAAAAACCCGTAAAATTAATTTCATTTGTTTTGCTCCATTTGTTGAAGTGAGTATAGTATACATAACAATTTTAAAAGTAAAAAATATAAATGTCTCTATCGTGGTCATAGTTGTAGCTAGTGGTTGGGATATAGTTGGGACATAATAAGTAGCCGTGTGATTATTATAGTAATAATACTTCTAACTACCAGAAAAAGAATATAGGTGAAAGACAATAAAAGGGTAATCAAGATTTATGTCCATCCATCATCTTACACAAAAATGATTTCAAAGAAATTCTGTATGAATAAAACACATCTATTAAACACTTCGATAGTTGTAAGATCATTATATGTGAATAAAAATCTCCTTCAATCTTACGAAAATGTTGAAGTACTCTAAGAATATGAGATAGCATATCTTAATGTTGTAGGAAACTAATGTATTCTACAAATAATACATGACATGATGTAACATTTGCTATATAAGTATATTAAAAAGATGTAGCTCTCATGCAACATGAAAAAATTATAGTGGAATAAAACATATATTTAGATATTTTAGAGGCAGTAACTGTTTTCAATTAACCCAATAAGTTAATTGAAAGGTGAAGCATATAAGAGCATAATGAAACGTATGATATATGTATATATATGTTCTATAAGGAAGAATTATCCTCCCAATTATGTCTTATATTTTTCTCCTCCCTCTTCTTCTTGGTATACTTTCTATGCAGACCAGGCTTATGTTCCTAGTTGCTACGAAGACTGAAGTTCTCATCTTCAATTTTTAGAACATGGGGGATTATTGCTTCAATCTCAAGACTATAAACCTGGCAATGGGCATGCATCGGTAAAGTCTCAAACACCAAACTTATTGGCCTTTAGGTACCCAAAAAGACTTTTGGGCCTTCACAAACAGTTATATATATAGTTCAACAAGTAGCAAATCAAAGCTTAATCAATTATTAAACTATCACAATCTTCTTTCAGCATTTAATATTTATTTCGTTTAATATAACATTTGGTATCTAAATTTGATACTTTTTCCTTAATTTATTATCTAATTTTTTTTTTGGGTCTAATTTGATACCTAAACTTGACACTTTTTTCTAATTTCACACCGAAACTTGACACTTTTTCTTAACTTGGTGCTTAATCTTTTAGGGGTCCAATTTGGTACCTGAACTTGATTCCTTTTTCTAACTTGATACTTAATCTTTCTTTTTTGTTCGATTTGGTATTTGAACTTGTCGAATGTTTTACAAATTACTCCAATATACTAACAATATTATTTTTTATGAGGTAGCAAAAATAATCAATATATGACCGACATGTGACAGATAATATGTTTTTTTTATTTTATATGTTCAATTAATTTTAATTTTATTTATTTAATTAATTGTTTTATTAATTGAAAATATTGAATTTCTTTTGATTTGGATTTTTAAAACTCATTTTTTCTTATTTAATATTAATTCGTTAAGCATACTATTTTTTAAACATGAATTTTCTCTAATACTGACAATATTTTTGTAGCATAACAAATTTTTTTAACGCAATTAGTGTTTTGCATAATTTGTATAGCATTTAATAAATTTAGGTATCAAATTAAACCTAAAAAAAAGTTTAGATATCAAATTAGGAAAAAAAATGCTAAGTCTAGGTACCAAATTGGGCCAAAAATATTAAGTTCAAATACTAAATATTATATTAAACCTATTTATTTTTATAAAAAAAATTAAACAAGCTCGATAATCGGTATCTTAATTGGTATCTTCAAAGGAGGTGATATATGCCTTTAAGCTAGGTATAATCCGACAATTTTATAAGAGATATCTTAACACAAACGTAATTGGAAAATAAATGAGATATACAATATTTTCTTGACAAGTAAAAAGCTTTCATGACCTCTATTATCAACAAGTATTGGGTACAATAGTAAGATACATTACGTTTTTAAGGAGAAAATGTGAGTTCGAACTTTAAAGATAACAATAAAAAAGAGTAGCTATGAACACTAAATATAAACGATAAAATGGACATGAAATGATGATAATGATTTAGAAGTATAGAAGAGAGTAATGATATCTTCCATCATATTAAAATACTTTTTACACAAGCTTAGACATGATCGTGTGTCCCTATTTTGATTGTTACACGGCCTGAGACACGGGCGTATGTCTCAACCTTATGAGTTACACGGCCATGTGACCCCTACAGTCCAATTTTTCTGACTTTTTCTTAAACTTTTCATATGTTTCCAATTTAGTCCCGAAATATTTCTAAAGTATGTTTAGGGCATCGAGGGCTCGATTAAGAGTCGTTATGAATGTAATTGAATGTAATTAGACTATGTTACATTGATGTATGAATTGAAATGTTTACTATTCCGTTTGTACGGTAATACTTCGTAACCCTATTTCGGTGATAGATACGGGTTAGAGTGTTACAAACATAACCAAATCCTCATTGTAACATAAAATTTAAAACCAGTTGAATGGATTATTTTAGTTATGTTGTTGAATAGTTTATTGAAACAACTGTTATCCCTAATGCATGACGTGATTGTAACTATATCTTATTCCTTTTACAAGACAATGCTTACTAAAGTGTGGTGAATATTCCTAAATATATCCATCGAAACATAATTAATCTTTATGGTTCCTCAATTTGCTTTTATCATTTTTAAATGGGCATCTTTTATCTACTTATCTCACACCTATTTTTTCTATACTATATCAAATTTTGGGTTGGGTTGGTAGGCATTAATTTAGTTTATCAAAATATTTTATATTACAAAAAAAATTTATTTATTTTTTTTATCAATTTTTACATAAAGTTAATAAAATAACTATTTATTCACATCTCATTTAACTCTTTTTTATTATATATAACTAAAAGATTTTATTTATCCAAGAGAGCAAAATGTGGTATGAGTGAAATCTTGTTTGTGAGGAGCAACGTACACACTAGATCTGTTTATGGGTGAGGGGTTTGAGTAAAAATACAGATTCGTAAGATGGGTTTAGATTGTTGTAGGTCAATTTTAACCCATTTACATCAAAACCTAATTTAACCTTACCTAACCCACTAAAATTAAACCCCAAACCCAAAATCTTAACTACCCAAAACCCAATTTACATCAAAACCCAATGGCCCAAACCCTAAGCCCAAATCAAAATAAAAAAACCCTAGCCCACAACCTAAACTTTTCTCAACTAAATCTTAGCCTTTGCCACCACCAACTCCACTAGCCACACTTGCTCCACCAGCCACACTTGCTCCACCACTTACTCTACTAGCCACACTTGCTCCACCACCTACTCCATTAGCCACACTTGCTCCACCACCACTTGTACCTACAAATGAAGACATAAACAATAAAAAATATTTGGTAAATGGCTATATAAGCCTTCTCATATTTTGTATTTAGGGGAGGAAGAAGTTTTGGGGGAGAAAGTTATTGTAAAGGATTTTTGAGAGGTTTTTTGAGAGTAATCAAGGAGAAGAGTTATTGTAAAGGCTAGTTTTTGGAGAGGCTAGTTTTTTTTTTGGAGATTAATCAAATATCAAAGCAAAAGAGGTTTCTTGGTCTATTCTCGTTTTAAGTTCTTTGTTTGCTTATTGCTTTCCTTTCAGTTTTATTTTGTTTCTTTTATACGAAAGTAAAAATAAAAGGAGGAAGCTTTCCCATTTTTACCGAAAAAGTTTTTTTTTGAGGTCCGGCTGCCGTGTACGGTGGCATCGACGGTGGCCGGCGGCGGTCCGGTGACCGGACGGTGGCCGACCTTGTGGCCGGAAATCACCCACTCTCTCCCTCTTTTTTGTTATTATTATATTTCTTAATATTATATTATATATATATTCTTTTAATATATTAGGTATATTCTAAATTCTATATTACGTATATATATTATACTATTTTATGTATATATCTTTAATACTATATTATTTATATATATATTTTTTCTACATGTTATCTTATGTATATATTTTAATTATATTATGTATGTATTTTTTACACTATATTATGTACATATTTTTTTATATCTATTTCATACATATGTATATATTATATATATCTTAACATTACTAGTTATATTTTCACTATTTTATGTATATACTTCAAACACTATATATAGTATATTTCTAACACTATTACTATTTATAAATATATATATATATTTTACGTACATACTCTTAATATCTTTATTATGTATATATTCGTTGTTTTTATTTCACATTGGATACTATACTATTATTACGTTTAATATATCGCATGCATTGTTATTGTTTTAATATTGTTGTCATATTTATTATTTGTTTCAATGTATTTCCAACTCGTTTATTTTTGTCTCCCGCCTATTTTATATCATTCTGTTGTTCATTACTTTAAAGATTTTTATTCATGTTTTTACTAATTTCAATAAATAAGGCAATGTTTCGCATTTTAGAACATCGAAGAATTGTGCCCTAACTTACGGGGTTTCGGTTCTCTTGTTGGTTCTAAATAGCTAAATATCCTTTTGAGTTTTGAAATGCATGGATTTCCAATTTAAATTAAAAGACGACCTTGTACTCGGGAATTCATGGTATTGTGTCCTAACTTACGGGATGTGATACTCCGATATCTCGAGATAAGGAAATCTTTAAACAAATCGATTTAAGCTAATTCAAGAATTTTAAAATCAGTATTAATAGAAAAGATCGTATTTCAAGTCCCTTCTCGATTTTTAATTTTCGACATTAAGACACTAACTAATCAATTCGGTACCAATTTTTTGGGCGTGTCGAGGGTGCTAATCCTTCCTCGCACGTAACCGACTCCCGAACTCATTCTCTCAAGTTTCGTATACCAAAGGCCTTGTTTTAGTAAACTAAAATTGATTTATTAAAACAAAGGTGATCCGATCACACCTGATAAAAGATTGGTGGCGACTCCCGTTTTAATTTTCACTTTCAAACAAAGTCGATCCCCGTTTTCAAAAGAATGGTTTCGACAGCTTGGCGACTCCACTGGGGAATTCGAGATTCGAGCCTTAAATTGATTATTTTTTTGTCTTTTGTCAAAAATCGAAAATCGATTTTAAATTTACTGCATTGCATGTTGTCTGTTATTTTCGCGACTCTCTTCATAATATGCTTGCTTTAAGTGGTTTAATTCTTTGAGGTATCTTTGCATATCGCATCACATTATTGGTCGATTTCACCCTCTTAAGTGGAAGTGAAAAACTCACCCTCTTAAGTGGAAGTGAAAAACTACTCATTCGTGAGGTATTCACCTCCGTATAGGATAGTGGATCGCTTTCGGGATACATCCGTACCTGCGTCTTCGTGGGGTTTTCACCTCCGTATAACCGTAGGGAAATGTATTCCCCTGAATCGAACTCGGTCTGTATGAACCTATAATGGGTGAGGATCGAGGAATCTGCTGGTTCAGGTACCCTTACTTTAGAATCAAACTACATGTAATGAGCCCTAGGAGCCTACCCTAGGTAGAACCACACCAAACCCTAGTGGTTACCTGATTAGGTGCTTATTTACTCACTATTTACTTTGAATTCTATTCTTTGTATATAATACTAACTTGTTGTATTTTGATCATTTTCGCATGACATTTCATCATAAAAGGGTGTTGATTTACGTTCGGTTACTAATTAGAAGAGTTTAGCATGGAAAAAGGATTTCTTGATAGAATGGAGGATAATACGGCCGTCCGAGTGTGGTCTAAGAGAATGCAACAGGAGAAAAGAGATAGTTTGACCGAGGGATATGAATCGGAGTTGTGGGATTTCACTCGCATCAGTGTGACTCAGAACGACCTGCAAGAGTTAAGGGATATATGGAATAGTTGGAATGGCGAAGTCAAACAACTCTTTTACTGTAACTACGGCGACCTACCCTATTTGCTCAATGTAAAGGTGGACAAGTACTTGTTCCGGGCCCTCGCGCAATTTTGGAACCCTGCTTACAGTTGCTTCACTTTCGGAGAAGTTGATTTAGTACCTACGGTGGAGGAATACATGACGTTACTTAATTGCCCGAAGATTCAGGCCGATAGGGCCTATTCAAGACCTGTTAATGTCCCTCCATTTTTGAAGAAATTGATGAATATCACGGGGATGAGCGAGTAATGGGTTGCGACTCGCATCAAGCAAAAAGGGGATAGTAAATGTATTCCTTGGAGGAATTTGAGGGATTTTATTCTTGCGCACCCAGATTCGAAAAAAAGGGTTGATGTTTTTGCCTTAAGTCTCTACAGTTTGATCGTCTTTCCTAAAGCACTTGGACACATAGATGAAGTCGTCTCAGATTTATTCGATCGACTTGATAAAGGTACCACACCCGTCCCGGCAATCCTAGCAGAAACTTTTCGATCCTTGAATACATGCCGGAGAGCAGGTGAGGGAATATTTATTGGTTGCGCACAGCTTCTTTTGGCTTGGTTCCACAGTCATTTTTGGAAGGTGGAGAAGGTCTCCTATCGGGTATTCTCTAAAGATTATTCCCCATTAAGAGAATTAGTGGCCACATCGAGGCGGGACGACATCTCTGAAGAGAGGTTGATAACTATTCTCCAAAATTTACGGACCGAAGACGTTGAATGGAGGGCTCCGTGGTTGATTCATGATGAGATCTTATATAGGTGCAGTGATTTTGACTGTGTCCCTCTGGCTGGAATATGGGGAGCCATTGGATACGCTCCACTGATGGTGTTAAGGCAGTATCGATCAAGGAAGTTTATACCGGTGACACAAGGGTTAGTACAATATGAGTTCCCCTATAAAGACAATAATTATAAAAAGATGGTTCGCGAGATATCATATGCATGGAACCAAACTTGAAGAATGAAAGGATTCACTGCAGGCCCGATGACGACCTCCGAGTATGAATGGTGGTGGGGTAGGAGAGTCAACGACGACATCCCTAGGCAGAATCAAGGGAACACACAACCGATAGAGGAGCATTTACGGGTCATCCCATCCGAGTTAGAGATCATTAAGCAAGATTTTGAGAAAAGAAACTCAGAGTTGAGGAAGAAGATAGAGCAGCTAGAAGAAGATAAAATGAAGTTGGGGTTAGACATCGATATCCACAAGCTAGAGGCCGAGAAGTTAAAGAAAGGAAAGAACAAGGCCGAGGAAGATTTAGATAGTCTGAAAACCGATTACAAGAAGCTTCGTATAACAATAAAAACTGCTGGATTAGGTAAAACGTCAGAACAATGGCGTCAAGAGATTAAAGAGGAAAAGACTAGAGCCGACCATTGGGAGAAAAGATTTCAAGATGCCCGAGTACGAGAGGACACTCTGAAGAAGAGTTTGTTAGAAACTCAAAACGAAAAAGAGAAGTTACGAGCTCAGGTGGCTAAATTTGAAAGATTATTTCAGCAACATCGTAGCCATAATTTGATAATTAAGCTAAAGGCTAGTCTGAGCAGGATCGAAGAGTTGAAAGGGAAAATAGAAGAACTCGAGACCGTACTGCAAGATAGCAAAATTCGAGTGGAACTTCTTGAGACAAACAACGACCATTACAGAGAACAACTTCACCACTTTCAAAACTAGATTAGAGATAGAGACTATGTCATGGGCGAAGCTATAGCTCAGGTTCGGGAGATAGCTGATCACTTACAAACCTTGGCAGTTCAGGCTGATATATTGAGTTTAAAGTACAAGTCAGAATCAGACCGAGGCCGAAGCTTTGCTTGGCTTCTTAGGAAAGTTAAGACTTTGGGCATTAGGGCAAAGTCGTATATGTAATCATCCGTTCTATATAAAAAAAATTTTCTTCTAATGAAATTGAATTGGAATCAATGCCTCTTTTTGCATCCATTCATCCATTCATTGCCTATACATATCCTATAATCATTCTCTAAGGTTAGAATCATATAATTCACAGTTGTAACACTTTAAATCTGGAACCACGCCATTCGTATAAAACGCGTCGACAAGCTAGAGCAATGGAGGCTGAGTTCAATGAAAGAATCGAAAGGATGGAAAGAGTCCAGAAGGAATTACAAGAACAACTAGCTAAGCCACAGTAAGAAACGAGAGATTTGATAGTAAGATCTCGAGAGGAATCACTTGAACAAAATGATCAAATGGCTAGAATGATGGAGATGATATCAGTTTTGGTCAAAGGAAAAAGACTCATGCAGAACCCCGACAGTATGTAACCTCAATCAAGAATTAATCATGACCAGGATCCACTCTATCCCCCAAGATTCACTCCACCACATGCCCACGTAGCACAAAGAGGGTATACTCAAGAGGAATCCACAGGCTTGGAACAACGACCTATCCCATTTGCTCATCTAGGGCAAGAAACATTTATGTCAAATCCCGGAGCAACCCCTGCCAATCCTGTAGTTCTAGATTTAGATGATCCAGTCGAAATAGCCAAGTTGAAAATAGATGATCACGAGGCTCAAGAGAAGTATAGGAATTTGGAAGAAAGACTCAAGGCAATAGAAGGCACTGAAGTCTTCTCGGTACTAGGTGCTAAAGAACTCAGTTTGGTACCTGACCTAATCCTGCCTCTGAAGTTCAAGGTGCCTGATTTCGAAAAGTACGATCGGACAAGATGTCCAAAATCACATCTTGTCATGTTTTACCGAAAAATGACCGGTTACGTGAAAGAAGATAAGCTACTTGTACATTATTTTCAAGACAGTCTAGTAGGATCGGCTCTTCGGTGGTACAACCAGCTCAGTAAGGAAAGGATCCGATCTTAGAAAGACTTGGCGTCGGCATTCTGTGAGCAGTACAAGCATGTATCAGATATGGTGCCTGATCAAATGACTTTACAAATGATGGAGAAAAAGCCATCAGAAACTTTTAGACAGTACGCGTAGAGATGGTGGGACGTCTCAGCCCAAGTGGAACCCCCACTAAAGAAAACGGAGATAACCATCCTTTTTATCAACATCTTAAAGACGCCGTTTTATGACAAACTAGTGGGAAGCGCCACGAAGGACTTCGTGAATATTGTAATATCCGGTGAGCTTATAGAGAATGCCGTCAAGAGTGGTAGAATGGAAGGTCAAGAAAGTTCAAGAAGGGTAGCACCCATGAAGAAGAAAGAACCAGAAGCCCACATGGTGGGAATGGGAAGTCGTTATGCCCCTAATCCATATCCAAACCAACCCCGACCTCGAAGTTATCCACCTCCAAATTTCTATTATCCCCCTCAAACCCCTTACTACCAAGCACCACTTCCTTCCTACTCCGTATACGCCACGAACAACCAAAGACTCGTCACCACATTCCCACAAAACACGGTACCCACTCAAAGCCAGCCCAGAAACGAACCAAGACCAGCAAGGCCTAATCTCGAGAGACCGTAATTTACTCCTATCCCTGTGTCGTATGGGGAATTGTACCCAAAACTTCTGGAGAAACAGCTGAGTTCTCCCCATTACATGGCACCCCTTAAACCTCCATACCCAAAGTGGTATGATCCAAACGCTAGTTGTGCATACCACGCGGGGAACCAGGGGCATTCCATGGAGAATTACCTAGCTTTTAAGAGAAGAGTTCAAGGACTCATTGACGCGGGTATCCTACGGTTCGATAGTGCCAGTAATGCAACTAGGAACCCGTTCCCTAACCATGCTGTAGGGAATGTGAGCACAGTGGGGAAAGAGGATGAATGGAAAGTCAGAAGATGTGTTTCAAAAATAAGGACGCCTCTGCAGAAAATCTGAGAGGTACTGGTTAAGAAAGGATTGCTTTGTCACCCCGATAGAATTCTCGGAGAAGAAGGTCAAAGTTTTTGCAATTTCCATGGAATTGTAGGACACGACATTTAGTCGTGTGAGGAATTTAAAAGGTTACTTTAAGACCGGATGGATAATAAGGAGATTAAGGTCCTTAACAAGAGGGAAGAGACCAACGAAAGAGAAGTATGCACCTTTGACAACCAGTCATCAGGTCTCCCTTATAGCGCGGATCGACCGTTAATAATTTATTACGACGCGATGAAAGAGCCGGTGAAACCAAAAATGATAATCGAAGTACCGTCTCTTTTCCCGTACAAGGACGACAAAGCCATACCATGGAAATATGACATCAATATCGTCACACCGGAAGATGAAAAGCTCAAAGCCATAACTGGAGATGTTGGAGAGGTAGGTCATTTTACCTTAAGTGGAAGATGTTATTCGAAAGAGGTCTAACCAGTGAAGAAGAATAATGACTGGAAGCAAAAAGGGAAAGTAGTGATGTATGAGGCTGAAGTCGAGTAAGAAATTCTACCCGTGCAAGAAACTAAAAAGCCTGTGGATTAGGAGGAAGCACAGGAGTTCTTAAAATTTATCAAACACAGTGAATACAATATGGTGGAACAATTGAATAAGTAACCAGCACGAATCTCGGTTTTATCTCTGCTGCTAAATTTGGAGCCACACCAGAACGCTTTGCTAAAGGTGTTGAATTAAGCTTACGTGGCAAACAATATATCCGTGGAGAAGCTGGACAGATGGGTGAACAACTTGAATGCTGATAATTTCATTTCTTTTAGTGATGACAAAATACCACCCAATGGTAGAGGCTCCTTGAAAGTACTACATGTTACGACGCGTTGCAAGGGCTACATAATACCGAATGTGCTTATCGATAATGACTCGGCACTCAATGTGATGCCTTTGGCCACGCTTTCTAGAATTTTGATAGATCTGTCCTATTTAAGGCCCTGCCATTCCACGGTAAGGGCATTCTATGGGACAAGGCGTGAAGTTATGGGAAAGATTGATATCCCTTTAGAAGTGGACCCTTACATTTACAATGTCGAGTTCGAAGTCATGGACATCACACCCTCGTATAACTACCTTCTAGGAAGGCCCTAGATCCATTCTGCTAGAGCAATTCCATCCTCTCTCCATCAAAAAGTAAAGTTCATCATGGATGGTTGTTTGGTCACTGTCGAGGGAGAAGAAGACATTATCGCATCTATCTCTGCTGATGCGCCATATCTTAAAGTAAGCAAAGACGCAGTGGAATGTTCCTTCCGATCCCTTGAATTTGTCAATGCCACTTTTGTCGCTGAGGGAAATAGAATTTCTGTGCCAAAACTGTCGAGAAATACCAGAATGGGTTTCAAGTTAACTATAGGAAGGGTAGCTCGAGCGAGAAGAGGTTTAGGGAGATATCTACAAGGAATAGTCAGGGCTCTAAAGCCAGTACACCACAAGGCTCGATACGGTTTAGGGTTCCAACCGAACATACGTCAAAGAAGAAAAAGTGGAAGAAAGATCAGGAAAGAAGGATCGCGATAACATTAACCCGAGAACCAGAATGGGAGCCCATGGAATTCCCTCATTTGTCAAGAACACTTACGTCTGCGGGAATGATATACCCAGGGCAGTATAGTGCACAAAGCACAATGTTAATGATCGAAGAGGGTTTTCAGAGTATCAGTATAAATGTCATTGACAAAGGAGCTGACGCGAATAAAGACGTCTCAAAGATACGCCCTTGTCCCCCGGGTTTCATGTTGAACAATTGGACTGCCGAAGATCTTCTTGTAGTTTAGAAGTCTTCAGAGTAATGCTCAAACGTTAACATTCTGTTATGTCCTTAGATATAATAGAATTCTTTTGTAAGAGCTTGCATTCGCTCTTTATCATTTAAATGAATATTAATAAAGATGTATTTTGTCACGATTTTTCGCATTATCACTAATTCCATAATCATTTCATAACCTATCTTTACATTTGC
The DNA here is from genome assembly GCF_007990345.1 of Gossypium hirsutum. Lineage (NCBI taxonomy): Eukaryota > Viridiplantae > Streptophyta > Magnoliopsida > Malvales > Malvaceae > Gossypium > Gossypium hirsutum. The sequence continues at coordinate 6,948,948 of NC_053429.1, forward strand.
CTCATGCCATACCATAACATTCAGTTTGTTGGTTTCAATACTTGGATGCCCCTCTATAGTTTTCTTTTCCATTCAACTTTCAGGTGCTCAGATATCAATTGCATGAACAAACCCGTTACGAGCCCTGAAATCGATTTTGAGAAGGCTATGTGTTTAGGAGAATTCGAAGCCGAAGAAAATGCTGAAGACTATGTATCGTCTCCTGACTTGCTAAGAATGGTGGAATAAGAGGATAAACAGATTTTGCCTCATCAAGAATTTGTTGAAACAATAAACTTAGGAGCTGAAGAAAGGAAGCAAGAAGTGAAGATTGGGACCTCTATTTTAGGGGGCACCAGGCATAATTTGATTGCTTTGCTCTGTGAGTACGAAGATGTATTCGCATGGTCATATCAGGATATGTCAGGATTGGATGAAGATGTAGTGATCCATAAGCTTCCATTGAAGCCAGAATGCAAACCCATTCAACAAAAGCTAAGACGGATGAGACCTGAGATGTTGTTGAAAATAAAAGAGGAAGTCAAGAAGAAATTTGATGCTGGCTTCCTACAAACCTCTAAATATCCAGAGTGGGTAACCAACATAGTTCCGGTACCAAAGAAAGATGGTAAAGTATGAATGTGCGTGGATTATCGTGACCTGAATCGAGCAAGTCCCAAAGATAATTTTCCCTTACCACACATTGATATGTTGGTGGATAACACAGCAAAACATTCATTATTTTCTTTCATGGATGGATTCTCGGGGTATAATCAGATCAAGATGGCCCCTGAGGATATGGAGAAAACTACCTTCGTAACAATGTGGGGAACATTCTGCTACAAAGTAATGCCATTTGGGTTAAAGAATGCTGGGGCAACATATCAGAGAGCTATGGTGACGTTATTCCATGACATGATGCATAAAGAAATAGAGGTCTATGTCGACGATATGATTGCTAAATCCCGAGGGGAAGAAGAGCATGTAGTGAACCTGAAGAAGTTGTTCGACAGACTGAGAAAGTTCCAGCTAAAGCTCAATCCGGCCAAATGTACGTTTGGGGCTACCTCAGGAAAATTGCTTGGCTTCATTGTCAGCGAGAGAGGCATTGAAGTTGATCAAGATAAAATAAAAGCCATTCAAGAGTTACCACCTCAGCGCACGCAAAAGGAAGTCAGAGGATTTTTAGGGAGATTAAACTACATTGCCCGATTTATCGCTCAACTTACCAACTAATGCGACTCAATCTTTCGACTCCTTCGAAAACATAATCCCGGAGAATGGAACGAGGAGTGCCAAGTGGCTTTTAACAAGATAAAATAGTATTTGTCTAGTCCTCCAGTGCTAGTACCACCAATGCCAGGAAGATCATTGATATTGTATTTGACTGTGTTCGAGAATTCAATGGGTTACGTACTGGGGCAACATGACGAGTCCGGAAAGAAAGAAAAAGCGATCTACTACCTCAGTAAAAAGTTCACTGAATATGAGGCAAAGTATTCGTCCATAGAACAATACTGTTGCGCTCTGGTTTGGGTAGCTCAAAGACTCAGGCAATATATGTTGTATCATACGACATGACTAATTTCAAAGTTGGACCCAATAAAGTACATGATGGAATCACCTGCACTCCCAGGAAGAATAACACGATGGTAGATCTTACTATCAGAAAATGATATCGTCTATGTGAGCCAAAAGTCGATAAAAGGGAGCGCAATAGCTGACTTCTTAGCAACTCGAACAACGGAGGAATACGAGCCATTGAGATTTGATTTCCCAGATTAACACTTGATGTGCATTACAGAAAAAGAATGTGAGTCATCAAAAGAAAAGTCATGGAAGATGAGCTTTGATGGTGCATCGAATTCATTGGGTTATGGGATTGGAGCAGTCTTAGTATCACCAGAAAGAAACCATTACCCACTCACTACCAGGCTAAACTTTTTCTGTACCAATAACTTTTTCTGTACCAATAACATAGCAGAATATGAAGCTTGTATCATGGGACTTCGTGCAGCAATTGGACGAAACATCAAAACTTTAGAGGTATACGGAGACTCAGCCTTGGTGGTATACTAAATCCGTGGAGATTGGGAAGTGAGAGATTCAAAACTGGTCAAATACAGTAATCTAGTGGCAGATCTAATTAAAGAATTCGAAGAAATAACTTTTAATTACCTCCCACGAGAAGAAAACCAATTGGTTGATGCCCTGGCCACTTTGGCTTCAATGTTCAAAGCAAACAGAGAAACAAAAATAATGCCTCTTCAAATGAGCATATATGAAGTCCCTGCACATTGTTTCAGCATTGAAAAAGAGCCAGATGGACGGCCATGGTTCCATGATATCTTAAAATTTGTCAAGAACCAAAAGTACCCCGAACAAGTAAATGAGAATGACAAACGAACAATCAGAAGAATGGCAACGGGATTTGTTCTTGATGGGAACATCCTGTACAAAAGAGGAAAAGATCAAGTGCTCTTGAGATGCGTAGATGCTGTTGAAGCCAGAAAAATACTTGAAGATGTCCACGAGGGAATTTATGGGACACATGCCAATGGTTTCACTATGGCCAGGAAGATTATGAGACTCGGTTACTACTGGCTGACGATGGAAAGCGACTGCATTAGTTTTGCAAGAAAATGCCACAAATGTCAAATTTATGGCGATAAGATTCATGTAGCCCATTCGCCCCTTCATGTAATGACTTCTCCGTGGCCCTTTTCTATGTGGAACATGGATGTTATAGGGCCAATTTCCCCAAAAGCTTCTGATGGACACCGGTTCATTTTTATGGTTATTGATTACTTCACAAAATGGATAGAAGCTACTTTGTTTGCCAATGTGACAAAGACTACAGTTTGCAGATTTTTGAAAAAGGAAATCATTTGTCGATATGGTTTGCCTGAGAGAATCATTTCAGATAATGCCTTGAATCTGAACAACAAAATGATGAAGGAAGTGTGTGAGCAGTTTCAAATAAAGTATCATAACTCGTCACCCTATCGCCCAAAAATGAACGGAGCTGTTGAAGCAGCCAACAAGAATATTAAGAAGATTATTGGGAAAATGACTGAGACATATAAAGATTGGCACGAAAAGCTACCATTTGCTTTGTATGCATATCACACATCTGTACGGACATCTACGGGGGCAACTCCTTTCTCTCTGGTCTATGGAATAGAAACTGTGCTACCTATCGAAGTTGAGATCCCTTCTTTACGAGTCTTAATGGATTCGAAACTAGAGGAGGCAGAATGGGTTCGAGCTCGATATGACCAGTTAAACCTCATCGAAGAAAAACGTTTAAAGGTAATTTGTTACGGACAGATGTACCAAAAGAGAATGATCACGGCCCATGACAAGAAAATACGGCCAAGAGAATTCCACAAAGGAGAACTCGTGCTGAGAAAGATTCTTCCAATACAGAAGGACTTACGAAGAAAATGGGCACCAAATTGGGAAGGACCATATGTCGTAAAGAAGGCATTCTCGGGTGGAGCTTTGATTCTCACTGAGATGGATGGGAAGGAGTTACCGAATCTAGTAAATTCAGATACTGTGAAGAAATATTATGCTTAAAAAAGGAAAATCAAGATGAAAACCTGAAAAAGGGCATCTTAAAAAAAAGAAAAAAAAAAGAAAAAAGAAAAAGAGAGAGGGATCAAGGTGAAAACTCGAAAGTACGTCGTGATTAACACAAAAGATTAGGATGAAAACCCTAAAGGGCGTTCTAATGAAGCAAGCACTGGCTTAAAAAGCAAGGCGTTTTGAACGGTGGGTCAAACAGAGAGACTACAGTATTTGAAGCATTTCTGAAAACTCGAAATCTCTTACGCAAGAAAGCCACGCTCGAAAAGATTCTTGATTGAGGAATGTGGAAGAGTTCATGCGTTGAATATTTAGAGCATTTGTATTTGTTGAAATGCGATCCCCTTTCTCTTTATGACACTTTTTTTTACTATCATTGATTAACTTTCTTTGTTTGCTACATTTGAAATGAATAAATGTGAGGTATCCTTTTGTCCCTACCTGACCATTTTCATGCATCTCATTATGTGGTTCATTTACATGATAAATAGTGAAATGACATACTCTAAACAAAAGAAGTGCTAAGCATTACCCGGACAAGAATTTGATAAGTACAAGAGCCTCAAAGCAAGGACAAAGTTCAACCAGGGGCAAAAGAGCGATATCTGAGAAACGCAGATTAGTCGTGAAGCTAGAGGATGGGTACAGGGCCTGAAGAGAAAGTCAAGAGTCAAAGCAATGAACGCAGATCATCAAAAATCATGACGGAAAGAGACATATGACAAGCAAGCCCAAGGCACATAGCATGATCATGTAGGCATAAAGGCATTTAAGGCAAACATGTGCATTTCATGATAACATCATGCATGACATATACATGTATTTCAGCAGAACAAGAGATTTCGATGATAGCTGTACTGAATCAAATGAAAGGACACCTGATTTTTACCAGATGACATATTTTGGTATTTTGATGTTTTTATTTCTATCTTTCAAAAAAATCAACTCATATTGCGAGAGGTGAGTTGGGCCTCAAGTCACACGCTGAGGTATTTTCAATTTCCGTTTATGCTTTTCAAAAAGCAACTCATATTGCGAGAGGTGAGCTGAGCCTCGGGGCACGCCGAAGTATTTTTAATTTCTATTTTTCAATTTCTGCTTTTAATTTCTGTTTTTCAAAAATCAATTCATATTGCGAGAGGTGAGTTGAGCCTCAGGGCACGCTGAGGTATTTTCAATTTCTGTTTTTCAATTTTTGCCTTACAAATTCTGCTTTTCAAATCAACTCATATTGCGAGAGGTGATTTGAGCCTCAGGACACGCTGAGGTATTTTCAATTTTTGTTTTTTTAATTTATGTTTCTAAAAAAATCAACTCATATTGCGAGAAGTGAGTTGAGCCTCAGGACACGCTGAGGTAATTTCAATTTTTGTTTGTCAAAAATCAGCTCATATTGCGAGAGGTGAGTTGAGCCTCAAGACACGTTGAGGTATTTTCAATTTCTGTTTTTCAAAAAAATCAACTCATATTGCGATAGGTGAGTTGAGCCTCAGGACACGCTGAGGTAATTTCAATTTTTGTTTGTCAAAAATCAGCTCATATTGCGAGAGGTGAGTTGAACCTCAAGACACGTTGAGGTATTTTCAATTTCTGTTTTTCAAAAAAATCAACTCATATTGCGATAGGTGAGTTGAACCTCAAGACGCTGAGGTAATTTCAATTTTTGTTTGTCAAAAATCAACTCATATTGCGAGAGGTGAGTTGAGCCTCAAGACACGTTGAGGTATTTTCAATTTCTGTCTTTAAAAAAAAAAGCTCATATTGCGAGATGTGAGTTGAACCTCAAGACACTAAGGTGTTTTCTATTTCTGTTCTTCAATTTCTGTGTTTTAAAAAAAATCAGCTCATATTGCGAGTGGTGAGTTGAGCCTTGACTCACACGCTGAGGTATTTTCAAATTCTGTTTTTCAAATTTTGTTTTTCCAAAAAATCAACTCATATTGCGAGAGGTGAGTTCAGCCTCAGGACACGCTGAGATATTTTCAATTTCTTTTTTTTTTCAATTTATGTTTGTCAAAAAAATCAACTCATATTGCGAGAGGTGAGTTGAGCCTTAGATCACACGCCGAGGTATTTTCAATTGATTTTTATTTTTATTTTTTTTCAATTTATGCTTTGCAAAAATCAACTCATATTACGAGAGGTGAGTTGAGCCTCGGGTCACATACCGAGGTATTTTCAAAATCTAATTTACAAATTTTGTTTTAAAAATCAACTCATATTGCGAGAAGTGAGTTGAGCCTTGGCTCACGTGCTGAGCTATTTTCAATTTCTGTTTTTAATGTTTAGTTTTAAAGAGTTAATTTATATTGCGAGAAATGAGTTAAGCTCAGGATCATATGCCGAGTAAAGAATAAGGACTGGAATTAATCGAAGACACAGATTTTATATCCCTGAAGTTACAGTGAAGCTAATTAAAGTTGCAGTGGAGCTGATCGATGATATCAGATCTTACTTTTCTAAAAGTTGCAGAAGAGAAGACCACAAATTTTATCTGACTAAAGCGATGGAAGAGCAGATTGAAGCTGTAGATCTTATCTTTTTGAAGTCACCTTGGAGTAAATCGAAGCTACAAGGCATATATCAGAAGATGCAGTGGATTTGATCAAGACAACAAGGTACAGTGGTTTGGAAAGAGACTACCTGGATGAGAAGAACACCAAATAAGTCCATACTTAGTAAGACCGGGCAAAATTGGCCTTTCTTTGTGTCTTTGCTTTATTCATGTTACACGATAATAAGCAAAGAGGGGCAGCTGTTGTAGGCCAATTTTAACCCATTTACATCAAAACCCAATTTAACCTTACCTAACCCACCAAAATTAAACCCAAAACCCAAAATCTTAACTACCCAAAGCCCAATTTACATCAAAACCCCAATGACCCAAACCCTAAGCCCAAATCAAAAAAAAAAAACCCTAGCCCACAACCTAAACTTTTCTCAACTAAATCCTAGCCTTTGCCACCACCAACTCCACTAGCCACACTTGCTCTACCACCTACTCCATTAGCCACACTTGCTCCACCACCTACTCCATTAGCCACACTTGCTCAACCACCACTTGTACCTACAAATGAAGACATAAATAATAAAAAATATTTGGTAAATGGCTATATAAGCCTTCTCATATTTTGTATTTAGGGGAGGAAGAAGTTTTGGGGGAGAAAGTTATTGTAAAAGATTTTTGAGAGGTTTTTTGAGAGTAATCAAGGAGAAGAGTTATTGTAAAGGCTAGTTTTTGGAGAGGCTAGTTTTTTTTTTTGGAGATTAATCAAATATCAAAGCAAAAGAGGTTTCTTGGTCTATTCTCGTTTTAAGTTCTTTGTTTGCTTATTGCTTTCCTTTCAGTCTTATTTTGTTTCTTTTATACGAAAGTAAAAATAAAAGGAGGAAGCTTTCCCATTTTTATCGAAAAAGTTTTTTTGAGGTCCGGCTGCCGTATACGGTGGCACCGATGGTGGCCGGTGGCGGTTCGGTGACCGGACGGTGGCCGACCTTATGACCGAAAATCACCCACTCTCTCCCTCTCTTTTTTTTGTTATTATTATACTTTTTTAATATTATATTATATATATATTCTTTTAATATATTAGGTATATTATAAATTCTATATTACGTATATATATATATATTATACTATTTTATGTATATATCTTTAATACTATATTATTTATATATTTTTTTTCTACATGTTATCTTATGTATATATTTTAATTATATTATGTATGTATTTTTTACACTATATTATGTACATATTTTTTTTATATCTATTTCATACATATGTATATATTATATATATCTTAACATTACTAGTTATATTTTCACTATTTTATGTATATACTTCAAACACTTAATATAGTATATTTCTAACACTATTACTATTTATAAATATATATATTTTACGTACATACTCTTAATATCTTTATTATGTATATATTCGTTGTTTTTATTTCACATTGGATACTATACTATTACTACGTTTAATATATCGCATGCATTGTTATTGTTTTAATATTGTTGTCATATTTATTATTTGTTTCAATGTATTTTCAACTCGTTTATTTTTGTCTCCCGCCTATTTTATATCATTCTGTTGTTCATTACTTTAAAGATTTTTATTCATGTTTTTACTAATTTCAATAAATAAGGCAATGTTTCGCATTTTGGAACATCGAAGAATTGTGCCCTAACTTACGGAGTTTCGATTCTCTTGTTGGTTCTAAATAGCTAAATATCCTTTTGAGTTTTGAAATGCACGGATTTCCAATTTAAATTAAAAGACGACCTTGTGCTCGGGAATTCATGGTATTGTGTCCTAACTTACGGGATGTGATACTCCGATATCTCGAGATAAGGAAATCTTTAAACAAATCGATTTAAGCTAATTCAAGAATTTTAAAATCAGTATTAATAGAAAAGATCGTATTTCAAGTCCTTTCCTGATTTTTAATTTTCGACATTAAGACACTAACTAATCAATTCGGTACCAATTTTTTGGGTGTGTCGAGGGTGCTAATCCTTCCTCGCACGTAACCGACTCCCGAACTCATTCTCTCAAGTTTCGTAGACCAAAAGCTCTGTTTTAGTAAACTAAATTGATTTATTAAAACAAAGGTGATCCGATCACACCTAATAAAAGATTGGTAGCGACTCCCGTTTTAATTTTCACTTTCAAACAAAGTCGATCCCTGTTTTCAAAAGAATGGTTTCGACATGGATAAAAAAATGAAAACAAGCTTAATCTAGGGCAAAGCATTTTTGGCCCAGACTCGACCCGGATTCACAAAAGGATAAAAAAATTGTTATTTTTGTTGTTTTAATACTATTTTTTTATTGTTTTCTCCCTATTTTGATACCATTTGACTATTATGTTCTACTATTTTGTTGCTATTGTTTGGATAATATATAACACTTGTTTTATTGTTAATTTTATTATTATTTTATAGGCATTTGCTTGTTAAGTTACATCTGTCTTAGTGTTATTTAAGTATACATATATTTTTTTTAAATTTATTTTTAATTTGTTGGGAAATATTTATTTTAATGTTTTTAGTATTTTTGATGTATTATATATATTTAAAAATTATATAAAAATTAATACGAATGGGTCAGGCCTGAGTTGTAGTATTTTTATGAAGGCTGGGCTTGGGCAAAATTTTAGACTCATTTTTTGGGCTGGGTTGGGCCCAGGCCTAGCAAACGAGCTTAAAATCTTGATTGGGCCCGGTACAAACCTGACTGGGCCTATGAACACCCCTAGTGTCACGGGCCACAGTTTAAAGCCCGTGACCATTGCACCAAATGCATTCGATGGAGGTCTATTGTGTGAAGATCATTTGGCCTGTAAGAACTGGCCCGATTCAGTAACCTGTTGGAGAAGCCTGTCAGATTAAAGCCTGGTTGGCCCGATAATGAAGATATGATAACTTAGGCAATTTTGCTAACTAATCTTAGAAGATTGATAGAATCATATATTGTAAAGATTAGATTAGATTTGATAAGGTATATCTTGTAAATCCCTAAAATCAAGGGATATAGTTAATCTCATCCGTCGATGTAAATGTATTTTGATCGTCAATTTTGGGAGAGCTCAACTATAAATAGAGAGCCTCCCCCTCATTTATACTCACTCCATTCATTGTTTCATTATTCTTTATAAATAACAAAGTATTGATAGTATTTACTCAAACACCTTTGGTGCGTTCTTTTATTGTTCTTTTGTTGCTCATTTTAGCAGAAATCGCTTCAACTATACAATTTGGTGCCTTGGAGGAATTATTAAGGAATTCTTATTTGAGTAAAGGTTGACTTAGGCGTTTGGACAAACGGATTGCCTAAAGCCGCATGGATCGTGAAACGAAAGATCTAGCCCTGTGACAAGTGGTATCAGAGCTATTAGTTCGAAGGTACCTTTGGGATATCGAAAGAAGAGTTCGAACAAATGCGAGCTAGAAAGTCTTTGAGGTAGACGTTGTCGGCAGTAGAGGAACGTGTGGGTAAACTCGAGGGATCCATGGAGGATGTAAAGGTGGCACTCGATCGGGTCGAGGATCACATAGAAAACTGGAAGGAGCAGTTTAGAGACTATGTAAAGCTGTCTCTTGATTTCACCATGGATAAGGTAAACGAGTTGTTTAATTCATACAGAGATAACCTATTGGAGAGGAACGATGCTCTCGAGGCCATGATGATGGCTTTGAAGGAGGAAACAATGGCCACGATGATGACTTTGAGCACAAGAATAGATGAGCTCGAGAGACAGCTAGCCTTGTGTCGAGTAGCTGTGGGGAAAGGAGTGTCAAGTGTAGCACTCAGTTACAAGAATGTCCTGAAGTCGAAAGAGTTTATGGGGATAAAGTCTGCATGCAATGTGGATAATTTCTTGTGAAAGATAGAAAACAACTTCCGTGCCAAAGGCATTGTGGATGATACGGTTAAGGTAAACACTGCTTCAATGTTTCTTATTGATATTGCACTTTTATGGTAGTGAAACAAGACCATATATAAAAGGCAAGGTGAGATTGTGATGTGGCAACAGTTCCAATGTGAGTTGAAAGGTCAATTTTACCCAGAATTTACCGAGGAAGAAGCTCGAGCAAAGTTGCAAAGGATAATGCAACGGGGCATAGTGGAGGAGTATGTTCGAGAGTTCGAGGAACTTATGCTCCAAGTTTCAGATGTGTCCGAGAAAGAAGCATTGGTTGCTTTTCAGAATGGATTGAAGTCGTGGGTCAGACATGAGGTGGAACAAAAATGTGTCCAAAAGCCGTCGGAAGCCATGATGGTAGTCGAATCCATGGTCAAGCTTGGTCTAGGGAAAGACAAGCTTAGGTCTTCCAAATTTGAGGAAAATGGTGTATGTGAAAGGGATCACAAGGAAGATGTTGTTGATGGCAATGGCAACAGCGACAATAGTGGTAATAGGAAACCATGAGTTGAAAAGAAAAAAAACCAACAGAAAAAGGGACAAGTTGAAATGCTTTCTCTGCGACGGTCCACATATGTTGAAGAAATGTCTGAAGAAATCCGCGCTTAAGGAAAATCTTATGGGTAAGGCCTTGGTACTTGGTTCTAGTGCAAGAGGTGTCAAAGCCAAGGAGGTCGAAAGTGAGAAGAAGCCAATGGAGTGCTTCTTATGTCATGGTTTTCTTAGGTTGCGGAAGTGTTCGAGGAAGCCTGTCATCGAAGGGGACGATGGAGTAGACAAAGAGCCCAAGAAGCTTGGTTCGAGTAAGGGAAAAGTCGAAGCTAAAAGGGCAAAGAGGAGCAGCAAAAAGAAACGAGTAAAGTGTTTCTTGTGCCGTGGTTTGCATGAGTTGCGGAACTGTCCAAAGTAAGCTGTAGTCAAAGGAAAGACAACGTCTGAGCTTGGTGAGTCATTGGAGGGGCTTCCACTCAAGGAAGATGTGAGTTTATCATATAACTTAGGGGAAAAAGTTACGATGAAAACAGAGAAGCTGGGGCCAATGAGGCTCAATTCGAGTGGAGTGTCAGAATTGGTCGAGTCATCGACAAGGCTTCCACCTGTGAGAAAGGTCAGTGGTGCATTAGACTTCAAGGGAAAAGAAGTGATGCAAGTTGGACAGTTGACCAGAGTAAATGTAACGAGTAGGACAGTTTGAGTTAAGAAGTGACGTAAGTCGAGGCAAAAGTCTCAAAGGAAGGGAAAAGCTAAGGCGTTGAGACAAGGCTGAGTCGAATCAAGTCAGTGCCATTCAGAAGTCGCAATGAGGGCGTTGTGAGAATGGGTGGGGGAGAATGTCACGGGATGCAGTTCAAAGCCCGTAACCATCGCACTAAATACATCTGATGGAGGTTTATTTGGCTCGCAAGAATTGACCCGATTTGGTAACCTATTGGAAAAGCCTGTCAGATTGAAGCCTGATTGGCCCGATAATGAAGATATGACAACTTAGGCTATTTTGGTAACTAATCTTAGAAGATTGATAAAATCATATCTTGTAAAGAATAGATTAGATTGGATAAGGCATATCTGGTGAATCCCTAAAATTAAGAGATATAGTAATCTCTTCCGTTGATGTAAATGTATCTTGACAGTCAATTTTAGGAGAACTCAACTATAAATAAAGAGCCTCCCCCTCATTTGTACTCACTCTATTTATTGTTTCATTATTCTTTGTGAATAAAAGAATATTAAGAGTATTTACTCAAACACCTTGTGTGTGTTCTTTCTATTGTTCTTTTGTTGCCCCTTTTGACATAAATCACTTCCACTATACAAATTGGTGCCTTGGAGGAGTTCTTAAAGAATCCTTACTTGAGTAAAGGCTGACTTAGGTGAGTTTGGATAAACAAATTGCCTAAAGCCGCATGAATCGCGAGACGAAAGATTTAGCCCCGTGACACTAGTACGTACATACATGCATATATATGAGCTACTGTCAATATATATGCATACATATATATGTATATATTAGTACAAAAGCGAAATCAAGAATTTTATTTGAAAATTTTTAAAAGAATTAAAATTAAAATATAAATTTACTATTAAATTAATTTAAATATTTACAATCTCTAAAATAATTAAAAGGATAATTTTTTATTTTGGGGCCAACCAAATTCCCTCACTTGGTGTGGGGAAGGTGATACGTAATCCCAACATTTTATATAAATAAATCATGGTAAATATATATAATTAATATATGAGATGAAAAATAAAATAAATATATAAACATTTCTTATTTGAAAAATTATGAATTTATACACATCTATATATATATTAAATAAGATTAATACGAATATAAAAAAAAGATTACTAAGTTTGACACATTTATTTTGTTTTTGAAGTTTGATTAAAGAAATTACGAATATAATGAAAATTGTTGCCTTCAATTACATCATGTTGGCGCCGAAAGTCTTGACCATGAATCGTTTTATTTCTGTTTTTGATTCTTTTTGGTAAATTAATAATTTAAAAAAAAGCATAAAAGATTGGGTATTACATCATCATCATCATTAATTAGAAATTCACATAATTGTAAAGCATTAATAATAACATGTTGGGCTGTCCGAAAGAGCCTTGCTTAATAGATAATCATGAATGTTAAGCATAAAATAATCTAAATACCCCACACAACACAACATGCTAACAACATTATCATAATCATTTTACAAAAATAAATATAATCTTTTTTAGGCTATATGATGTTAAATAAAATGCTGGTAGTGGGCTAACAGTGCATAATGCAAGATTTACTTTATGGTAAAATATATTTAATTATTAAAATGATAGATCTAAGGTTTATCATAAAAAAACAAATTACCACTTCTAAGTGTAGCCAAATCTATCATAAATCATTATTAGAAGACCTTATCATAATAAAGCATAGTGATAGTATTTGTAAAATTAGAATTTGATATTATGAGAAGTAGGGTAGGTCATCTGAGACTTGACCTTTTGTACATTATTAATGCAATGGTTTTCTTGGGGGCTTTTGATAGTGGTTTCTTGGTTGACCACATTTTATTGCTAGATTGGTCTAATGATTACAATTTTCAATGGTTTGATTGATAAATGCCAAAAGTAGCATATTTTAGCATCATTTTTAATACGTTTTTAGATGATTATTCGGTTTAAAATGGTGAATTTTATGCTCTTAATATTTTAAATTCATATTTCTATACTTAGGAGAGCATTTGGGAGCAAAAGGAGCGAAAATCGAAAAATAGGAGCAAGTTTCATGAGCCACACGGTCATGTGCCAAACCGTGTGGAAATCCTGAATCACACTTCAAACCTTCAGGAAAGCGCATTTTTTAGGTTTTTCAGGCATTCTAAGACCTATATATGACAAAAATAGGAAGATGGGAGAGAGTCGTCATAGAATACTCAAGAAAACAATTCGAAAACACCATTGAAGCTGACTTTGAAGCAGATCCATCAAGATTGAATATCTTCTTTTGATTTCTTTGAAGTTTATTATGAGTTTTTTTGGTTTCTTGTGGTTATACTATTTTTGAGATGTTTTTATTTGCTATTATGAACTAATTTTCCAAATACCCAGTGAGATGAATCCTAGGATAGATTTTGTTATTTGATTTCTATTTTTACACAATAAATACTTGGATCTTGTTCTCAATTATGTGTGGCTAATTCTCGGTTTGATATTTCTAGTTTATTGATCTATGTTTGATGTGTTTAAATCAGAGGAGGAATAGACCCTGTTTAAGAGTAGATCTAGAGTAATTGAGTGGAGTTGCATGCAATCTTAGAAATAGGGCGACATAAATCTATTGTATTTGAGTCAAATCTAATAGAGAAATCCATAGATAGAGGTAATGTGATAATAGGAGTTTTAATTAGAAAGAAATTTCAATTAATCAACATAGCATTAGTTGCTTTTAGTCTTGAAGAGAGATATTAGCATAATTTAGGAGTTCTACGGATCAAGATACTTAGTGAAGAAATTGCGTAATTTAGATTGATAATGATAGATGAAGTCTAGGTGGATTCTTTCCTGGGTATGTCTTGCTTCTTGGTTGTTAATCGATTATTTTCCTGATTTGTTTTTTGTTGTGTTTTTAGTTAATTAATTTAGTTAATTTTAATTTTAATTTTAATCAATCACTCCAATTTGTCGGTTAAATAATAGAAATACGATAATTACTAGTACTTTTAGTCTTCATGGGAACGATATTGTTGTTCACTATAGCTATCTTATTAATTGATAGGTGCACTTGCCTTTTTCGGATTTTTAGTTGTTTTACGATTGCGTGATTGATCAATGTGATGCATCTGTGGTTTGTTTATGAGTTTTTCCTATATTGTGGTTTTGTCAGATTTGCCTTTCACCCCTTTATGGAGTATTCTACAGACATGACATTTGTGCATCAATTTGAAGTGTTTTATTTATCATTTTTACTATGGGCTACTTTACCATTTATGTTGAAAATTGCTTTTTGAAATTATTGTGAAAAGTTTGATAGTGTTTATCATTTTTGTTAAAAAATGCTTTTAAGAAAATAAAACGTCAATTTAGACACGTAAAGTAGAAGATTTAATAGGGGATTAGTAGTGAAGCCAAGGGGCTGGTAGGGGCCTTCATCCCTCCTAGAATGGAAAATTTTCCATTTAGGCCCATTTATAATTTATAAAATTTTAAATTAAAATGGTAAAATTGCACTTTGGCCCCCCAAATGATAAAAATTTAATTTAATCTTTTAAAAATTATAAAGATATAAGCTATTAAAATAATGAAATTGCATTTTTACTATCGTAAAAATATATAATTTAATTCCACCCTTCCCAGAAAAAATTTTCTGACTTCGCCCCTAAAGGGATAGAAAGATAACTTTATTGAAAAGCATTTTTCAAAAGCCAAAATTTTTAAAATTTCAATTTAAAATCAAGATTTTGTTTGCAAAACTAATTGTTTACCAAAATTTTTGGTTTAAAATCAATGTTTGGGTTAAAAAGCGCTTTTCAACCTCAATGGTAAAAAAATCCTATGTACCATGTCTTTATATTCTTACTGTCTATATTCTTTGTGGCACTGCCACTTTAACAATGTTAACGACCATGCAAGTGTTGTAAACAGTTAATGTAATACCCTGAAAATTTTTACAGTAAGATATTATCCTTGATATAGTAAAATAAGAAAATAAAGTGACAAAAAGGAAAATTTTGAGTTATGTCAATATTGAGAAGTATATTATGATATATTAATTCAAGAAAGGACTAAATTATAAAAGTGAGAAAAGTTTTCTTGTACAAGAGTAAATACTCAAAATTTGAGGGGTTAAAGTGTAAATATGAAAAAGTTGAAGGACCAATAGTGTAAATATTTTAAGAGTGGAATGATCTAGAAACTAAGGAAAATGGATGAATTAGGACCAAATTGAATAGGTGAAGAACTATGAGGGACTAAATTGCAATTTAGCCAAATTAAATGATGACTCAATGATGGAATTTTAAAAGATAATAAGGGGCAAAATGGTCAATTGAAAGAGAGAGAAATATAGAAAGTAATGATGATGTTGATGATATTTTATGATTATTTAATTAGATATATATTATTTTAATAAGATATTTTATTATTAATTATTTAGTATAAAAGGAAGGAAAGATGAAGAATTTTCATCATCTTTCCATGCATACAACCAACGTTAGAAGAGAAGGAAAAGAAAGAAATTTTCTTTTCTTTACAATTTGGTCCTTCCACCAAAAATTCACCATTTTCACCTAAAAATCAAAAGAATTTTCATAGCTACTAAGAGAGAAAAATGTTAAGGAGACCTTGGGGAGTTAGGATATCAAGTTGGATTCAAGAAATAGAAGCTGGAGGAGAGAGAAAATCAAGTTAAAGATTAGTATCAATAGAACAAGGTAAGTATATCAAGATTTCAATATGTTTTTTAAGTTTGTTATTATTGACAAAGCATGGAAATAATGTTATAGTAGAGTTTTCTTACATAAGGTCCTATGTTCTTGCTATGTTAGTGAAGAGAAAATAAGAGAAAGTGATGAGAAATGGTGTAGAAAAAGAAAATAAGGGTGTTATAACATGGTAATTAATATCTTGTACTAAAACAATTTTAGACAGCAGCAGTAGTCTAACTTTGCAAAAATCATAAAAATTGTAGAAATTTAATTATAGGATTAATAAAATATGAAATTAAAGCTTATTAAGTCTAGTTTCTTATAGAAGAAATTATGTAAGCAATGGAATTTTAAATCATGAAATATGATGAATTTTGTGAGACAATGTCAGAATGATTTCGGGTTCCCTTGTTCTGACTTTGTAAAATCATAAAAAATTGGATAAAAATAATTAGGGACTTAAATTTATATTTTTAGAATCCTGAATAAGTATATTTTCAATAAAAACAAATAGGAACATCATTCGAATTCTGTACAAGGAGATAATTAATTTTTAGTGGAAAAGGGCCAGAACTGTCAGACAGCAGAATAGGGGTAACTTTAAAGAATAAACTGTACTTATTGGCTAAACCAAAAATTCTGAAAATTTTATGGTAAGAATATATATAAGTATAGTTTCAGGGAAAATTATAAGATCTTAATTTGGAGTTCTATAGCTCCAGATATAAATAATTTAGTGACTATGACGCAGATAGACAGCTTGAATATTCATAAAAGTAAATAATAAAAATTATGGATAATGTTACTTACAAGTGTGTTATCTACATTAAGGATGTGGAATGGAGAGGAGGAGGAGGAAAAATATGTATGAATATTCATCTAGCATGGCTAATTTGTATATTTTAGGCTTAGGGACTAAATTGAATAAAAGTAAAACTTTATGGGCAATTTTGTAAAAAATGTCAGAAATGACCAAACTGCATGAAATGGATTATTTTATTATTTAAATTACAAAATTGAATGAAATTATTAATTTAGTTCAAGATCGGGGGAAAACATGTTTTAGGGATTAAATTGAAAAGTGTTGAAATTATGGAAAATTCTGATATTTTATAGAATTCATGGACTGTTATCAATACATATGAGAATAATAGCTGGAAATAAGGATTAAATTGCAAGAATTTTATTTTCCTGACCCTAAGGATGAAATCGTCATTAATTAAAAGTTTAGGGGCAAAATGGTAATTTTTCCTAGAGCATTAATTAAATGCATTAGAATATGAAATGAATGAAAATGATGATCAAATTTATTTATAAAGATCCGGACGACTCAAATATGAGACTTGATCGTGGAAAAGAAAAGATATTGGATTAATGAAATTATAAACACAAACAAGCAATTAGGTAAGTTCGTGTAACTTGAATTATATTCTTAAATGCTTGAAATGTATGTTATTATGTGAAAATAATTTGAATGTTCATTGCATGAAAATTGATGAAACATTGATATATTTGATAAAAAGGGGAAGAAATCCTAGTTGAATGAAAAGAAAATTCGATGGATCTCTGAAAAGGAATTGATGGTAAAAAGGATCTAGCCCGGACGGGTGATCCTATTCTGATATAGCCCTCCCGAAGAATACACGTAAAATAGATTTAGCCCGGACGAGTAATCCGAATTAGGGTCTGAATTTAGCCTGGACTGGTAATTCAGATCCAAGCTCATTAGAGTAATTGTCGTTGCAGTGGATTTAGCCTGGACTGGTAATCCCGACAATACTCTATGAGTTTATATTATAGGGGATTTAGCTTGGACTGGTAATCCCACTGTAAGGATGAGGTTCGCGGGATTGTGCTCTCTGATATGAAATGTGTAAGACCATGGTTGAAAGATACCATGGCAACCTGATATGAAATGTGTAAGACCATGGTTGAAAGATACCATGGCAACCTGATATGAAATGAACAAGACCATGGTTGAAAGATACCATGGCAACATGACAGAAAATGAGTAAGACCATAGTTGAAAGACACTATGGCATCATGTCAAAGATAAATAAGACCGTGGATGGGAGATATTATGATATCTGTTGAACAATTGATATTCAGGTAATATGTATCAGATGACGAATGATTATATGAAATGGTTGTGTAAAATGTTTACAAGAACTGGTCATACGGAAATATATGTACAAAATAGTTGTATGAAATAATTATGAAGATAGATAAACGAAATAAGTATAAGTACATGGAATATAATTTATGTTAAGATATAAGCTATTACCGGAATAAATATACATAAAATATATGGAAATGATGGAGCATGAAATATTGATATAATGAAATGAATGATATATGCTTATGAAGAAACGGTAAGAGCATGATATGTTTTATGACATGTACACATATGATTATCTTTGTTATGCTGATACAAGGAAATTATGTAAGTTGAGACTATTATTAAACTCAAGTGCGATATGTTGAGAAAATAGATATATCAATGTTGAGTTTATATGAGATATGTGCAAGTATACTAACAATGTTGCTGTCTGATGCTTATACAAGTGCCAAACTGTTGAATGAATGGTAATATATTTATTTATATGATGCATTGAATCGGTAAGTATTTAAATTTTTTTTAAGTGATCTGCAAATGGTAGTAATGCTCCGAAACCCTGTTCTGGCAGCGAATACGGGTTAGGGGTGTTACAGTTAAAGACGTTGAACGTTGGTCAAATGGCTTAATTGATGCAATTTGAGAGTTTGAGGGCTTAATTGAGTGTGTTTTTCACGAAAAGGCTTAATTGATATTTTCGCCAAAGTTCAAGGGCTTAGCCTTTATAATTTGCTCTGAAACTCATTTTTTTTTCACTAACAATGCATGATACTCATAAATTGACAATACATTAAATAATCTCCCTTTAAATAAACTCTTAACCTTTTAACATGCATCAATATAAAATTCATAACTGAGTTGATATCACAAGTTAATCAAATATCAACTGATACGAGAAAAGTTTAAATAATCAAAATTAAAAAAAATGAAAAAAATGTTATAAAAGAAATATCAAAATAGATGAATGGTCAAATTTGATCTAAATTAAAATTTTAATCTATTTGTTTTATGTAACTATTCAATAAATATTAAGATATATATATATATAATATTTTAAATCAATATGATAGAAATATTAGATTACTTTGAAAATTTACATGCATGACATGTATATTTATATTGATAAATCCAATAATTTGATTGTTAAAATATTAATCGTACAAAGAGAAATGAAAGATTGTAAAACTTATATATATTTGATAATACTGACTTTTACTTATAGCCCCTTCCCAACCTTTAAATCAGAAGAAAAATACACTTAAACGTGCTCGAACTAAGGCTCAATCCATTAGATGACACATAATCCAATTATGACAAAAGGATTGAGTAAATTAATAACTAATGAAGTCAAGTTATTTAAAAGTATAAATTGAAATCACAATAACAAAATAAAAGGTATATTTTTATAAAAAGTAGTCTTTGTAATTTTAATAAAATTTTAAGAAAAATATTTTTTTATTTTTTTTCAAATAACAAAAATTGAAACTCCCTTATAAATTTTTTTATCAACAATGGAAATGCATATTTTTGCAGTGTGGGATGGCAAAGGTAGCTAGCTCTCTTTAAAATAATGGAATAATAGATGCATTTAAATGTTAAAAAGAAAGATCCAAAATAAGATTACTAATGAAGTAGGCTTGTGAAAGGCACATTCTAGGAATCTTCTTTGAGGAACTCAAATACTCTTTTAATTCAAGACCCATGTGGGGAGAGGGATTTGCCAACCACCATATGCAACCAATACTCTTCTCTTTCAACAACCCTTCTTTTGTTTAAATCAAGACTTCTTATCATTAAACAAAAGTTTATAACCTCTTAATGCTTTCTAATTATAGTCACTTTTCTTGAAGGAGAATTATAAACAGATCATTTGATCCATTCCAGTCTCAGCTATGAACAACTAGATTTACTTCATATATATATATATATCAATAATATCAAATAAATCATTGGATTGGATTGGATTTCAATCTGATCTACAACAGGATTTGGCATTTTTTATGTTAATTCAGACTTCATATATATCTACTGCAAATTTTGATCATCATCTAGCTAGAAATAAGAAAAGTCATGTCTATCTTCACCAAGTTGTTGCTTTCAAACATTTAAAAATGAATTCGAAAAACAGGATTTTGAGTTTTGTTCTTCTAGAAAACCATATGACAAAACAAAAAATTACCAAAGTTGCGAATGTCGAGGTTCAAATTCTGACCATTTTGATGTATCCAAATTCATGGGATATGCCTTTTGAATTGTACTTATAAGAGAAAAAGTTAGAATAATTTAATTATCATACATTTTCTTTTCCTTCAATCGGAGTAGATTTTATTATATTAATTGATTTTTTTTAAGATCTTACAATATCCAGTAATTATACTGATTTATGATTAAATTTGAAGTTAAATTAGGTTAAATCTTTAAATAGAAATATTATTTTCTTGTGCACAAGACTCAAAATACGACCTGAATGCAATAGTCAGCTAAAATAAAGTTTTGTAAGAAAGAAAAACATGGTGAGACGGATGGAAAATGAAATGGAAAATCTCAGGAGACACATAGAATATAGCCAACAAATATTTGTACGTTCTCCCTCACCCACTTTTTTTTTTCATTTTCAAACATGCACACACAACAAATAAGACAACAAACAAGCTCATGTTCTTACAAACAGCCGCATTAGCTTAAAACCAATGGATTATGAACAAACTTTTGGGATTTGCTTATTCCTTAACTAAAGGTGGTCTAAGATTTTTGTTGAAAAGGGCTAAAAATTTAAACCGATGCCATGGGGGTGAAAGAGAAAGAAAAAGACAGCTTATTTTCTTTACAAATCACTGTGGGGAAGTCCAAATGGAAGCTGATAGCAAACGCCTGGATTTCCATCCTAAAACGAGCCTGTTGTTGGCCAACTCCTCCACTCTGTATCCATCATTGAATAAGCCCAGCAGTAATTTTGCTTGACAATGATTGGCAAAGCTGATGTTAACAGGCTTGAATCCCATGGTAGCTAACCATTTTGACCAACCACGGCTTTCTTCCTCTCCTCCAGTTCGATAAATCCTGGCCAATGATCCAGTTATTCGTGGCCCTAGAAATACTCTTTCGACCAAGCCCCGAGCACGGTTTTGCATAGGGAATCCGGCTTCTAGAGAGTCGTAGACGGCGGAGTAATGGTGCAATGAGTCCATGAATCGCCCCACAAACCCTCCATCTCCAATGGGTCCGACTTCTTCTTCCACCAGGGTCACTAGGCGTGGGTTTAGGGTCTTGGCCCCGGATAAAAACGAAGCGACTGAATCAGGTGCTCGATAGCTAAAGTGAGGCAAGTGCAACATACAATTGATGATCAACGCCTCTCCTCTAACTAATTTCAAAGTTGAGGGTCTAAACGTTTCATCAGAGTCCAGCCTACACTGATGGAAAGAAAAGGGTTGCCCAATGGAGGCTGCAAATGCAACCAATCTTCGACCGGTCTCTTGAATGGTCCCGATCGATCGTCGGCCACTTCCGGATCTCGATATAGCCGTGATCCTAAGATGCGGGGCTTGTGGTCCGTCTTTCCTAGACACCAAGGCTTGCATCAAAGACGCCCATTGGATCCCTTCCATAACATCATAGTCTACTATGTGGATCCTCCTATCATGAGTCGTTGCTTCCAGGATTGCTTGATTGGCCGTAAAGTGACCAAATTTAACATACGGGGACATGTCTTGCAACAGCTGAAAAGCAGAGAGCATGTCAGTATGATGATGCTCATCACGGTGGTGGTGTGGTCCATTGGTTATTAAATGCTTCCCGTGGCCACCACCGGAGCCTTCGAGTAAACCCTGTAAGGCCTCGGTAAAATAGGCAGCTAACCTTTCCATGTTGGTTCCATCATTGGGGGAAACCAACTCCTTGAGCCGAACCAATATCACTCGAGCCAGTTCACGGCTCTTGTTATCCCCGCTAGCGCTTCAGCAGCGGCCATCAACAGATGAATCAACCTCAACCCCTTGGAATCCTCATCACCGTTGGTTTCTTCATCGACAACCATGGTATCAATGGAGACTGAGTTACTCGTTTCATGTGCGACTCGAGCTAGCTCAAACCCAGTTCCATCATCCATCATGGACTCAATGAGGTCTTGAAAGTCATCTGGGTCGCTTGAAAACGAATCCCAATCAACAACAGGGGATCCCCAGTGGTTCCAAGTACAGGCAGGGCTGTCGTCAGTTATGGACGTAGTGGTGCTGTTACTATAGAAGTCGACCTCGAAGGCGTTGTCAATGGCCATTGCCATGGCTGGTTACTAGATTAAGGACTTTGAGTGTGTCAGATTTATGTGAAGAGTGTCTAATTTTTGGGGTTTAAAAAAGGGTGGGTTGAGAGAGGAAAAGAGCTGGAACAAGAGACAGGAAGGGTAGGAAGTTAAATGAGTGAGGGAATTATGGACTAAGATGGGATAGCTGATCCTGATGTTGGTTTGGTTTTATATACACCCCACCCTGGGTCTTAATCATTGTATTAATATACTTCTTTCAAACTTTTTGCCCCTCCTATTTTGTGATTATTTTAATCCTACAAGTATTGTTAGTATGAATTTTTTTTCATGTTTTCCATGAAGGTACATCAATCAGCCATGGCTTGGGACGTCGATCTTCTCTTGCTCTAGCCTTCAAGGACTGACCCTTGAATCCTTATAGAGTTTGATGATGGTTCGGCAGCAAGACTAGGGCCTTGTTGGTTGGTTCAGAGTGGACACTGCCCTGTCCTCGTAGAATTTGTCAATTATAATTGTATTATTTGCGAAAACTTAATTTTTTTTAAAAATTAAATGAATTAATTTCTTAAAATATAATTAATAAATATAATAATTCCCTCAGATAAAAAAATTAATAAATATATATGTTTTAATTAAAATGAAATGATAATGATGCGTATATATACATATATATTTAATCATTCGAAACTGTTTTTTTGTTATATATTTTATTGTTGATAAGCAAAAATAAAATGATCTTTGGGGCCATGTTTGAAACTGGAAACTTTGGGGCTGTCGAGTGTCCTTAATTTGGCAATGGTTGCGGGCTCTGCTCCTGCTAAAGTTAGGTTGGTCGAAAACGGAATTAGAATTGCAAAATTATTTTTAGTCCTAGTTAAATTATCCTACCATACAAATAGTATTTATATTCTACTAATTTAACTATATTCTCCTATCTCTCCCTATAAATACATGATATTGGTTGGCTAAAAATATTCAATTTTGGAATATTATTATTCTGTCCGAAAATAGTAAGAATTTATTTTATAAGTATAAATTATATTTCTAGAAATAACAATTCTATTGGTTTCTATTAAAACAGAATTACTTTTCTACTGAAAATAATAAATCATTCGAAGTGATTCATGGTACGATAATAGCGGAGAAGGTCATTCGGTTGAAAGCCAAGAACGTTTAGGATCCATCTCGCACAAAGCACATGTACTTTTTGAGAAAAGTTTATTGCTATAAATATCACAAATCGATTCGATTTTCAAAATTTTATTTTTCTTTATTATAGAAAACCGTTTTTAAATCGAATTTTTTTCCAATAGCCTTCTCCTCACCACACGTGTACTTCACACATGTTTACTTCAACAACATGAAGAACAATTGTCTCAGGGTAAGTCACTTTTATAACCTTACCCTCAATTGGGAGTAGGCAATTGTTATCAACACCTTGTCATAACAAACATGGTAGGTCACTTTATAACCTTACCATTGATTGGGGGAAAGAAATTGTTATCAATACCTTGCCATAATAGACCTTGCCACCCTTACCTCGCCTAGCCTCAACCTCGTGAGTAATAATATTGCCTATAGAAAACACTTCATCGGTTATGGCCCTCATGGGCATACCTACACTTGACACATGGTATATTATCTATCCACCTCATCAAGGACATATATCATATCCCCCTTTGCATGGAACACACATGCATGGGGTCTCATTTGATCCATTTTAATCTCAGTACCACCTATCTAAAAGTTTACTATGCTCTCTAAGTGGCTAACCATGACAAGACAAGCATAGGCCACGCGTTTAGACCCAAGGAATGGTCACCCTCTACTATAAATACCTATCGTTGGCCTTAAGAGGGGATCTTCTTCTTCAATCATCTACCCCTATGCTATATACTTTCTTCTTCTCCTCTTCCAATGGCTCTCAACACTTTACCATGTGAATCGCCATCCTTTTCTTTTGACCTCTTTTGGTCATCAACAAACCTACTTGAACTTAGTTCAACTCAATTAAAAATCTTGAAGACAAAACCCAAATCTTCAAATACAAGCAAAAATGGATTGTAGTTAGAAAGAGAATGAGTGGATTTTTAGATAGGATCAATATATGCGAATGTATCTGAATTTGGTAACTTGTACGTACTTGGTACCTAAACTTGAAAATCGTAAGCCAACCTGGTGCTGTCTTTTGGTACCTAACTAACACTGTTAAAATACACTGATGAGACACTAGTGATGACCAATAATATAGTGACATGTGGTAGCCTCACATTAGCACGTGTTAAAACATGATTTTTTTTTATAAAAATATAACTTTTTTACACATAGAAGAACTTAGACAAATTGGTTATCCAAGCTCATCTAAATCTAGACAATTATTTGTCCAAGTTCATTCTAGACATATTGTTCTTTCATTTTATTTGTTTTGTATATTTTTAATTTTTATAACATATCATTTAAAAAATTATATAAAAATATATAAGTTTGCAAAAATATTAAAAATATTATTTGGCACAAGAATAAACCTCGAAACTATTGTCTAGATACATTTGAACCTGGACAATTTTTTGTCCAAATTCATTTCAAATCTGTTTTTGAGTAATTTTATATATTTTTATTTTTATGAAATATTATATTTTATTATTATGAAATTACAAATATATAAAAACTTACATTTATACAATATATTATTTCACATCAAATTTTATAAAAAATATAAAATATATATTTCCAAATATATAAAAATAAAAAATATATATTGTATAAAACATCAAAATTTATAAACTATGAAAGATTTATGTATTTTAAATTTAATAATAATATAAAAATGATAATTTATGAAAAATAAAAAAATATAAAATACTAAAAAACATGTTTGGAACAAATCAAAATAAATGATTGTCTAGATTCAATGCATCTGGACAACTAGTTTCGATTTACTCTAGTGTTAAATACTATTTTTATTTTTTAGATTTTGTATATTTAAATTTTATAATAATATAAGAAAGTTGATAAGTTATAGAAAAAAAATTTTAAGTACATAAAATACTAAAAAAAGTATGTCTAGAATGAATCCAGATAAACGGTTGTTTAAATTCAAATGAACTGAGACATCCATGTGTCCAAGTTCTTTGCCTATGTGTAAAAAGTTATATATATATATGTATGAATTTTATAATTTTTTTGTCACGTGTCACCATATTATTGGTTGTCAATCTAATATCAGTGTATTTTAATAGTGTTAAGATATCTAAAAAAATATCAAATTAATTTATAATTTTCAAATTTTACCAATTAAATCTAATTTTTTTAAATACTATGTAAATATAAATTATCTTTTATATATATATATATTAACTTTTTAGATAAAACTTAAATTTGAATATAATTTCATATACACGGCATTAATATCTTCCATCGTCACCTTAAAAAAAATTTACAACGGTGTGGTCATTATAATTTGAAAATAAAGAAATCAGCACCATCATGATTGCGGCTAAAAACATTTAAGAAGAGGCTAAAAACGGCCGGCAGTGTGCTTATGTCCGTGAAAGCGAAGCGAGGCGCCTCCGAGTTGGTGGGGGACACAGCAGAGATGAGCAGTTCCTGTTAGGACGGCCAATGGTATTTAGGACAATGAAAACTCAAAGTGGCCGTTGAGACATCAATTTCTTCTAAACCGTTAACCACACCTGCTATTATTTTCTTTTTCTCAATCTGTACTACAATTCCTTAATTTATTTATTTTTCCTATTCTTACTTGGCAGTACAATTGTTTTTAGTAGCAGCAGAAGTACAATTTACTGATTAAAAAGGTGAAGAAAAGTCGAAAAATAGAATTGGACTTCTTTTTTAAGTATTTGGATTAATTTTAAATTCTAGAGTCGTTATAGTTGAGAAGGTTTTACTTCAATATCACCTTTAATTTGAAAAAAATTGGTCTCAAACAGTAAAATGCGTAAGGACACGTAATTATTAAAAAAATTAGATAAACTATACAAATGATCACCCAACTATGCCTGTATTCATGTTTTAGTGACTTAACTTTAAAATTTTCAATTTTGGTACTAATGTTTTATATTGGTCACTCGCGGTTAAATTGAAAACAAAAAGCCATTTTCTAATGGGTATAATAATACATTTAGTCCTCAATAGTTACATATCCTATCAATTTAATTATAAATCTAAATAATTTAATAAATTTAGCCCTTCACATTTACAAATTCTATCAATTTGATTTCAAACTTCCTAACCAAAGCTTTCAACTTTTAAAACAGTCATTCCGCATCTATTAATTGTTTTATTTGTGGTTGATATTATCCAATTTGACACATAGCCCTTTTTGTTTATATTTTCAAAAAGTTAGCATTAGAAATTTACTAAACACCATTAAAAATAGTAGAAAATACACATTTTAAAAATATAATATATATAATAAAATTATATAAAGAATTTAATATTTGTAAAAAATAATTTTCACTCTGAATAGCATAATTTTAATTTTTAATTAATTTGGTGAATGATTTGACACTAAATCATATTATGAGTGATACGTATTTACAGTGGATTTAAAAATTAGAAAAAAATTAAAAAAATTGAACACATAATAATCTCTTATTCAGTTTATAAAATTAAAAAATCATTATCTATGTAACAAAAGGAAATTCAGTTAATTCATTCATATTTTTTCATAACTTTTTCTTATATAATTATTGATTGATCAATTGGATTTCTTAAAGCCATATTTTTTGACTCTAGATTGAATTTCCAATTTCAAAGACCAATTTCGAGGACCATTTCTATGTATCTTGAAGGAAACATCACAATGTTGACAACAAGAGTAATTCTAAAGTAATTCTTTTAAAGGGTTTCCCCTTTTCTTTAGCCAAAATTTTATCAATCAAAGGGTTATAAAATGTTATATTTAGAAGAAAACTAATGAAAAAGAAAAAAAAAAGGAAATAAAGTTTCAAGATAAACTTATTGGTATTAGGGATTGGCTCAAAAAAAGGTTCGTTAGTTAAGAGAAGTTTTTTTTTCCTTTTTTTTTCTTTTTGGGATTTATGAATTTATGGATGTGCAATGCCTCTGTTAGTTTGAGGAAATTGAAAGAATTTGTAAATGTAAAGGGTTAAATTTATTGATTTATTTAGAATTAGGATCAAATTGATAAAATATGTAAGTATTGAGGAGAAAATGATTATTATACCTATTAGAAAAAGACTTCCTATTATCAATTTAACGACGGGTAATCAAAACTGGAAGAAATTCAAATGTTACTTCCTAAATTAAAATTTTTTTAAATTTGGATGACTAAAACAGGAACCCGAGTATAGTTGGAATAACCATTTTTATATTTTATCAAAAAAAATTGATGCGTTAAACATCAGAGTCCAACCTTTTGTTGAAAATCAAAGTTCTAACTTTGCATCCCATCTAACCATAAAGTCGAGTTTTGATTCATAATATATATTTTTATATAATTGATTCATAATAATTAATCTCTCAAAATCTTTATCAAGGCAATACATAAATGTATGTTATGTATAATATGAATGTCACTATAATGAATATGTCATAGTTTTGTAGACCAATTTATATCACCTATCTTGTTCTTGTGATGTTGTGCATAAAGGTATTATTTGTCTTAAATATAAAGTAAAAGATTTACAAACATAAATTAATCTTTTTTTTCCTTTCTCGAAGAAAATCATTAAGGACCTCTTTGAATAGATAATGTATTCACTTATGATTAGTATAAAAAAATAATAATACGCTTAAATACTGTAGCGACACTATAATATGAAACAAAAATAAAACTAAATTCATTGCATTAAAGATAAACGCCCATCCAAAAGGACTTTAAATATTAACTAAATTTTTATCACCAAAATGTGTTACATGTCTTATTTATAGAGTCAAATCTCCCTTCTTCTTCTTTTTATTTTTATGTTATGGTACTATAATCATTCCATAGTTTTATTCAAGTCTAGTATTACACGAGCTAGTTTTCGTGCTCGGGCAGTGAATAAATTTAGTAAATATTCTTTAAGAGGTATAAAAATAGGTTTAAAGGTTTTTCAAAATTTTTCAAAAAAAATTAAATTGGTTTATTTATGTAATTGAGCTTTTGAATTAATAAATTGCACCCACTAAAATTTTTGAGTGACGGAAACTATCATCGATCATTAACAACTGAATTAATAAATATGTTAAGATCTTTTGTTGACGCGGCCATTAACAACTGATGAGTTAAACATAAAATAAATTTTGTTTTTTATGTCACTTTAAAAATAATTTAAAAATACAAAAATAAATAGTAAATAATTTTTATTAGGGAAATTATTAGAGTACATAAACATTAGGTAGCAATTCTCTTTATATTATTTATGGATATTACTATTATTTTTATCCCACTTTCAATTCAATCAACACATGACACATCTCCTTACATATTCTTTTTCTTAATTATTGGGAAGATTACAAACTTCCAAGTTGTGCTCATTATGGAAATTGGTTTCATTTATTTCTTAAGGAAAGTTATAACCACAAAGTCAAATTTTGATTGTTTAATTATTTAAAAAATCTTTTATCATGATGACATATAGATGTTATGTATAATATGAATGTCACTATAATGAATATGTCATAGTTTTGTAGGTTTATATTAACAATTTCGTGGAACAAGCATTAAAGGTGTTATTTGTCTTAAATATAGAGTAAATTATTTACAAAATTAATATTATTTTCCCCTTTTCTTTTAAAGGCAAACCATAAATTAATCTTAGATTTAAATCATTAAGTCTTTGATATTAAAAGTGTTTTTTGTCTCAATTATAGATTAAAAGATAATTTGCATTCTAATATAAGTATCTTAAGACACAATAAATTAATTGTTAAAATAATAATTACGAATTCTAAATTCATATATATGTTTGTCTCACAAAATAATATTACGTCTTAAAATTAAATAAATAATCTAAAAAGTTGAAAGCCATCTTAGCTATTTATTCAAGTTAATTTCTCAATTCTCAACTTCATTAAGAGTTGGATGAGTGCAATTGATATGTTCATACTTACACTAAATTCAATAACACTCACCGGTTACAATGATTATTACACATATATTATTAAATAGCTTTCGAGATGCAGTATTCCCTCATTTTCTACATGTTGACTAACCTATTTTTCCCTTTTTTCTACATGTTGACTAACCTATTTTTCCCTTTTTTTTATTTTTTTATGAACGATGAAATCCATTAATTCAAGAAAGAAGTTAAACTACTTCAAAAGAACAAAATATTGTATAGTAACTATGCTTTAAGTTATATAAACAAATTAACTAATAATACACCAAGAAGCACAGAGTGAAGCATTAATAGGGCTAGCTTTATTGATTAGTTTTCCTCTTAAATGAGCTTTTACAATCTCTTTAATCTGCACCAAAACAACATCTTCAGTCAAAAAGATGCACCAAAATACATTTTGGTCCTTTGTCTCCATATCATATACAAATATACATTTCAAGCAAGCTTAAGTACAGCAACAAGCAATGATTTTCCTTTAAGTTTTAATATTATCCAATCTAATTCTTGTCTCTAAGTTCCCACAACTCTATGAATGGAGCAAAGAAAATGTGATCACAAGTCCCTACTACATCTATACAGAAAAAGTAACAAGTCTCAACAAAAACCCCAAAAGTAAGCAAGCGGTCCTGAGTAGGGAGCCTATTGAGAATGGCCATCCAAGCAATAAAACAATTAATGCTTGGAAATATGCAAAAAGAACCATAACAAATGTTGTCACTCCACCTTCATATCATGAGTTCTAATTACCTCCCACAATCGAGAAGTACTCACTTTAACATTAGCAAAATGTTGAGAAGTGACAGCAATGAAAGACTTCAACTTTTGCATCTTCCGCCAATTCTAACTACTTATCAAAATAGGAGCTACATCCAAAAAAAAAAAAAACACTCATACTCTTTTAACAAAAATTAGTTTTAGTTATGCATTTCTTTTCTTTTTTTACAAATTAATTAATTTACTTATTTATTCATATTTCTGATACCTATATGTTAACAATGCAAGATTATTGAATCAAAGACATCATCTTGTAAATGTATAAACTTTAATTATGTTATTTTTAACAAATTTTTATAAAATTTATTGATGCATCAATACCCATCACACCGTCTAAGGAGAGGGGGGAAACAGTTTTGATGACGAAGCCACAAGAAATAAAACATTGATAATTGAAGTCAAAACACCCCACAATTGGCCTATTGCAAAACCACATTAATTATGATTTTAAAATAAAGAGATCTAATGGAATATTACTCCCTAATTCCCTCAATAATTTAATACCAAAGTTGTCAACTCCCTCAACTCATTAAAAAATTTAGACCCATACAAAATATTCACTCGTACATTCCTAGTAAGACATGAGATTCCTTTGTCTCTTGTAAGAACCACAAGATTCCCCTTTTCCTTAGAATTAAAAATAAGCACTCTTTGATCATCTACTTAAACCCCCAATAATGCATTCATCAACTAGTATCTTTTTTAGGGTCTCCAATAATAATTATTCACAACCTTTTAATCATCTTTATATGTAGATTAGGTACAAGAAAATTACATTTTTAAGTGCATAACTTTTCACAAATAAAGTTTGGGGCTAGTAAAATTTTTAGAACTTTTAAAAAATTAATGAGAATTTTAAAAAAATTTGGAGAACTAATTAAATATTTTTAGGATTAATGAGAACTTAAAAAAATTTAAGAAAGCTTAACTAAATTTTTTTAAAATTTTCGAGAAAACAATCAAAATTTTCCAAACTTTTGGATGCGTTGGGCCACCATTACGGTATTTGGATTTGAACAAAATAATTTTGTATAATCATTTTTAAGATGAGATTAATTTGTAGTTTGATTTTCTTTAACCATAAATTATACCATATGTTCAAATATATATTTAAATTACAGGATAAATTATATGTATTCATTAGCGGATCGAGTTGAGCTGAATTTGCATACGTTTTATGCTGTTTTAATAGTTTTGTAAGTTAATTAGATTGAATATACATTATATAATTGAATTATGGGTAGCTCAAAAGCAAATCAGAACATAATCAATAAGAAATTAAAAAGGTAGAGAATGATCAGCTTTTTCTAAACTGGATTTACAACATTATTTTGTGCTAGATCAGGTGGTGCTTCTGATATATTCTGAAACTGCAGGTTTGGACTTAGGGATGACTGAATATGAGGGCGCTGTGTATTGAACAACCGGCACGTTGATAGCAGTTGAAAATTAATATATTTTGGATGACGACAATTTTGGAACTCGCATTGCATGGCATTACCTTTTGTTTTTCGTTTTGTCTTTGGCTGGACATTCATTGAGCTCAGTTGGGCTTCCACCTCATTAGAAAATGGAGTTTTTAACTTAACACTTTAATATATATATATGTATAGGGATTGAAGTGATATAAAACAATTCTTTGTTATTTTGGCTTGCATTTCAGAACTTTGAAGTTTCTATCTTTGTTGGGTCATTGTAAACAACAACCCTAGGAATAAACTTTATCGATGTTGGTTAGAAAAATCAAGACATTTTCTAGTTTTGGTTTTATTACAATTATTAATTTCTTTATATCCCAGTATCTTTTAATCATTAGCCATTTGAAATTATTGATTTTTTTCCCGATTAAATGTTAACTCAATTGGCATTAACATTATTTTTAGTGTAAGAGGGTGTAGGTTCAAATGCGCTGAAATATATTATCCTTTTATTTAAAAGTTAGAGTGGAACTATAGATAGTTCTAGGCAGAGCACTATCCCTTTCAAAACTAGTTTTGAAAAATATAAGAACTCATGTTTTTTTCTAGCTTCCCAAAATAATTTTATCTTCACTTTGTTTATGATTTAATTTTATGTATTATACATTAAAAGTAGCTACAAGACCACTATGAAGAAGATGGTCTTATCGTTTCCAAATGGCTGAGATTGGCTTTCTGTTGACTAGTGTTAATTGAGGAATCGATTTTGTTATTGAGAGAATATTTTAAAGTATTATTTTTTGAGCTATTAATTTGAACCTCGAACAGTAGAGGTATTATATTTGGAGTGTCTATGCTCGATTGTATTTGGAGCAAATTATATATATCTTATTATAAGATATAAAATGATCAATCATAAATTCAAGTCCCCGTAATTTTATTTCTTATTTTAACAATATTAATAGTTAGACTTAAATTTTGAACTATAAAAAATATAGGGATTAAATTTTAAATTTACAAATAATACGAAAACTTATATCATATTTTAACTAAAATTCAAATATAAGCCAAATTTCATCCGGCTTACGTTAATTTTATCCTAAATGTCTAAAAGAGCTCTTAGTTAATTAAACTTCCTTTGTCCAATTTCCATATCATTGTTGAAGTTGTGAAAATTATAGTTTATTGCACTTTCCTTCATTAATTAGCTTATCTCGTGTAATTTGAAAAATTAAAATTTTTTCTTGGGAGTTAGGTGAGATAAAAAAAATATTTTTTACTTTAATTTGTGAATTAGGATTCGATTTTTGCCCTAAATATGATCAACATTTATTTTCTTAATGATCCTACGAAATATAGAAAATTAATCACTAAACTCGTTCGGATGAATATCTTAAAAGGAAAAAAAACCTTTACATATATATTTTTGTCTTTCATGTTTATTTTTCTTTGTTTTGCGTTTTCGAAATTTCTCCAAGAAAAGAGATGGCTTGAATTTACCGATCTTCCTGGTGCTTTGCCTTTTGTTTTGAATTGAGAGACATTTCTCAAAATAAAAAATATCTGCCATCTGATATTTGTTTTAATATAATTATATAGTTCTAATTAAAACCAATATTATAATATGCACAAATTGAGTTACAATTAATATAATTACAATTAAAATATTATACAAATGGACGAGTTAATAACTAGAATATATCTACGTTAAATTTAACCCTAAAAAAATCAAATTAAAATTTACATATGATAAGACTTAAACTTAAGCTTTTAAGATCCAAACATAATCTTTACATATGACCACAATATCCTTCATTTGTACTACTATTATACTCAAAATATAATTTTTTTCAAGTTACAATTATATTATAAATGCAAAATTGAATTACTACTTCAACCCGAACTAATTAATTAAAATGAGTGAAATAACTAACTATAATACTTAAAAATAGATAAATAAAAAAAATGTCAAAAATTTATTTGTATAACCGTTAGATGAATGTTGTGTTATCAAAATTCATAAGATTTATTTTTAAAAATTATGTTAGATATAAATAAAATAAAAAATTCAGAGAAGCGTATTGAATGATACCAATATTGTGATCCACGTGGAGCGATAATGTGGAGCTAATACTGTAATCATAATTAATCTCAAGCTTAAGCATATGGTTATTTTAATTTAAAGAATTGCATACTTTTTGGCTTACGTAATACCTGATTATTAAAACAAGTTAAAAGGAGAGATTTGAAGGCCAGTGATGCTAATTACATTAATTAAAAAATAATTGGAGTCAAAGGGGAAATATATTTCTCTTTATTAAACACAATCAAACCCTTTTTAATGTATAATTTAACTTCATATGAATTTAAAAAATGTTATTATTTTATTAAAAAAATAATGTTGTTGTCGACGTTTCTGTGAAAAAAAAAATGATTTACAACTTTTTAAAAGATTAATAGATAAATTTAGCTAAAAGAAACATTGAGATCTAAATTTATTATTTTATTATTTAATACAAAATTTTCAAAAAAAAAATAGTGCTGAATATAATTGAAAATTAATATTTTTAAATATGTTGGATAACCAAAATTAAAATATTAGATAGAATTTTTTATAAAAAAAGTAGATAAGTATTTAATTATTATTTAATAGAAAATACGTTTAATTATTTTTATTTTAATTTTTAATATTATATTATTTTTTTATCAAACTATATTCAATATTTGATTTTAAATAACATAGACATTGAATATTTTTAATTTAAGTTTAAGGTCAAACTCAGAGTAAGACGAATTGTGAAGTGCTCAAACTTCATAGGCCTATGTTGAACAATTGGACTTTAGGCCCAACTTATCTTTGGTCCAGTGAGCTTACGCCTGGTTACTTTCAAATATTCATGTTTATAAATATTAATAATAGGATAATTACCTTATATATTGTCGGTAGAGTAAAAAAAACTCCACAAGCAAATATAAATTGATATTATTTGTTTTTAGAGTATGATAATTAACTAGTTAAAAAAGATTTTTAGCATTGTTTTAAACTTGTTTGTGATGTTTTTTACTTTACTGACAGTAAACATATAACTACCCTTAATAATTTATGAAAAAAATAAATAATATATGAATAATTTCCTCATATCCAAAATGATGATTTGGTAAATTGTTAGACTCCACAACTAAATTCTAAGAATGTCAATCAATTGAATTTTAACTCGATTGATATGAGCATCGTTGTCGATACAGGAGGACGTAAGTTCGAGTGCGCTGAAGTATATTATCTTCCTATTTATAGGTTCGGTAGAGGCTATGGATAGTTTTAAGTATCGTATAAAAAAGAACAGATATAATCAAAATTTATAATAAGATTACTTAAAAAAAATTCTAAGAATAATAGATATAAGAAAAAAAAAAGTAAAAATTCAATAATTAAAAAAAATATACAAATATTTAGATTCTATTTATGAAATTAAAATATTTCATTGCTATTTTCTGTCAAAACACACTAATAACCATAGGACAATTAAGGCTGCTATAATTTTTTATTCATATCTCGAGAACTTAAACTAGAAAGCAATGATAAACATTAAGGCATTAAGTCGGATTGGGCTTAAACTCGTTTAACCTTGAATTGAAACTTAGAATAAAAATTAGGCTTGTTGCGTTTTCCGCTTTAATGATTCCATTTGGCCCTTCAAAATAAATATACTCTTGAGTTGGACCTAAAGAATAAAATATAAACAAGTAATTTTATTTTATTTTAGGCTTAAAAGTTCTCAACTTATAAAAAAAATCAAACTCTTCGCGTAAAATACACTTAATTAAGCCATCAGACATTAAAAAACACATCAATTAAGTTTTTTGATTAATTATTTTCGTCGTTGATTATTATTGTGATGACGTGACCAATACTCCAAAGAGGTGTTAATGTATTTTGTTTTTGAATTTTGATTATTGTTGGTATTAGATGAAATTTTATGATGCAAAATGCAAAAGACACGTATTTGGAAGGGGTGGATCCATCACTGGAGTTTGCGATAACCTCTTGGAGACATGACGATTGAGGCTTTGTAACTTTTCTTTTGTTTAATAACAAAAATAGATTTTCTTCCACAAACATGGACTCCAACTGTAGTGTAAGACATTCTATAACAAATGTAATAAGTGTAACAAATTGATTTTCAATGGCATCAAAAAATACGATTTTAGAATCCCATTTTCATAAACCGAGTCTATAAATTTAAAATATGAATATTTATGGAGTTTATATAAAAATATATTGAAGATTGGTCAAGAAATTTTGTCGATTAAATAGTTAATTAAGACATAAGGACTAAATTGTAAAAGTCCAATTACTATAGATTTTTAACTAAAAAAGACTTGGAGACCTAGATAGCAATTATCCAAAGGACCTAAATGTTTAATAAACCATTGTTTTATTCTGTTGGTGGATGATGTACATTATGCCACTTAGTTTGATTTAAAAACTAAATTACTATAATAAAAGCTTATTAACCTAGTTAACTAATTAGTTTAATTAAATGAAAATCTTTGTATAAAACATCTTAGTGGAAAGAAAGATGATATTATCATCTTCTTTCATCACTTCTTAAAGAGAAAAAGGAAAAAATAAAAGCTTGAAACCATCCTTTAACTTTTGGCCATTAAAATTACCAGGTAATTAAGTTAATTTCATGTAATATATATGGATTTATGGTTATGGGAGCTTAATTTAGGTAGCCCATGTTCCAATTTAATCAATTGTTAAAGTTTTAGCAAGTTATCGTTATTGATTAATTGGTGAAACAAGCTTGAAATGGATGGATTTTAAGCTTAAATTGTGAAAATGACTAGTTTGTAAAGTTAAATTAGCTTATTTGTTAATATTGTTACATTAGGAACTAAATCAAATAAATGTAACATTTTTCATAAAATTTACAAATTGTTGTTCATATTCTATCATAAACATTCTTCCTTGTCTTAGATACATAATTTTTTTCTACATTTGCTTTACAAACATTTGGTTTTCCAAAAAGATGTCCCAGTTAATTATCTTCTCAGGAGTTACATTAATCAATGTTTCCCACCACTAGTAGACTTTTCCTTCTAGAAAATATATGACACATAAGAGACTGTCTTCTGGTGTATATTTCAATTCATTTATCACCCTACAAACTCGAGATAACCACTGCTCAGCCATAGTTGGGTCATCACCCTTATCACCTATAAATTCTTTTGTAACCCTCTTTCGAATTTCTTTCACAAGGTCTACTTTGGGTGCAATTGCAACCATAACAGGTGGTGTAGGCTTTGTTGGGCGAACCACTTCTGGTTCTGGTTGCTGAGGTTGTTGAGGTTGGGGTGCTTGAGTATTCCCCATAAATTGGTTGAACATTTGTGTCATCATCGTAAACAAAACATTCCTAAATGCATTTCCAGTAGCTCCCAGACTAGTTGCAGCTACCAGTTCAGGAACCGGAGACACATGACTTTAAATTTCTTTTCCAAACATATCTTTAGATCTTTCAAACATTTTATTAACACTACGAAAGAATTCAAATTAGTTCAACACACACAATGACTAAGTTAGAGGCGTATCATGCATAATGGGACGTGACTCAACCTTTGGTTTTTCGAAAATTGACTCAACCTTGACTCTGATGCCAAACTTGTAACATGCCAAACCCGACATTATGATAGGATCCGAGTATAGTGTGTCACTTCTTGAAATCAAACTAAATTCAAAACAATTTTGGCTAAAAATTTAAAAAATTTTAAAGTTATAAATATAAATCATTTGATCGTTGTTGCTTTACTCAGTTTAAATGGAATCATTAACAGTTTAAATAACATTCAAGCCATTTTCGCGTATAAGTGCAAATATAATAATTTCATTAAATAAAATGTATTATTTTAAAAACGCGTATTAATACTTAATAGAAGTATTATAAAACAGAGTCTTATCAAAACATAAGTTCTTTATACAATTCATTTCCAAAATACTCTTATGTGCCACCTCCGCTAGTCATGCATGATACAAACACAAAGTAGTAGACTCACGATAAAAGTAACACTCTGGCATAGTCCTTCTAACAAAGCCTTCCTTCAGTCAACAAGCTTGAGAAGGAAAAAAGGTAATTGAGTAAGTTCAAATGAACTTAATGAGTTCTAAAGAAAAATCATACATAATTTTACTAATAATACATTTGAACATTTCCAAAGGATTCAAACACACATAGTACACCCAATGGCCTATATAGGACACAGACAGACTCAGTATGCTAACTTGCTTATCACCCGGGCATATACTGTACGCCAACTTAGAATAACTCAGTCAAATCTATCTTCATGCCAGCCACGTACTCAAAAATCAAAACCAGAAGTATATCACTCAGTCATATTCATATACGTTCTCCCCCCTAACTCCTTGTATCGTTCTCATTCAGAATAGCATGTTTTATTATGACCTGCCAATCCGGTTTGATATATAGTTGCCGTACTAGAGGGTACACAAACATATCTCCTCATCTCTATCACCACATATCTGATCATATCATATCATACATATCAGAAGCAAATGGTACTGGCTTGAGTATGAAGAATGACGATTACTTTATCTCGCAGATGGACTGCACATAAACAAAAGACTGTGGATAACCATTATCCTCACAACATCTTTCATCCATTACAAAGGAGGATTACTTACCTTCTACGAATTATAAAATAAAGAAAGTTACAACACGTGGAAGTAAGAAGGAACTCGACAAAAACTCTAGCATAATCTACAAAGCAGGTCCCTTGCCTTTATCGCTTAGACCTTCGTTAGATTCTTGAGCTAAAATGAAGATAATTAAACATATCAGATTATCAATCTACCAAATCTAATCATGCATGCAATAACTAGCAACACTTAGTCCAGAATCAGGAAGTTTCATTCATCCTACATTTTACTAATATTTATGCATATAAAATGAAAAATACGTAAATTATTTAGAGAGTAACCTAGGGTTCATTAGTAATTACCAGGGAACTGCCACTAACGTATAAGTTAGCTGAATACTGCGAACCTTCACTATGAAGAGGTTTTCTGAACTTAGGTTTTCAAAGAGTTTAAGAGAAAATCAAGGAAGAAGAAAACGTAAATGTGTTTAGAAAGACCATCGCTATCCTTATATACTTAAGCATAGAAAAAATGATTAGTGAAAAAATTAGATAATTCCACGAACACTTTTGGTTCTCGTGATTAAGTGCACTTAACATAATTTAAGTCTTATCATCTATAGTAGTCTAGTTTCTTTCTAACTAAATCTCAACTTAACTAACTAAATTGCTATTTTGAAATAATAAAAAAAATATAAACAACTTCGAACTTAACGAGTTCAACCAAAGCATTTGGGTTGGGCGGATACTTAACAAAAGAGTCCGCCAAAACGCAGTACTCGCCAAAACTATGAGTTCGCCAAATGGCACAATACACATAATTATATGCTTAGCCACAACAAACATTTTACTTATTCATATCTATCCTTATTTTACCAACTATATGCCAAATAGTAACCAAATATAGAGACTACGTCGGACGAGCTGTTACACAAACCCTCAAAGTGAACTTCATCGATTCAATATTAAGTCTCGAAGACCTTTGAATCCAAATTAATTCAAATTGTCAAGCAATCAACTCTCCAAACCCGTTTTCAAGATCAAGTCTCAAAAACATTGAAGCAACCCACTACCATCCACGATTAAGTCTATACGACTCTTGTATTGAAGCTTTATTGAAGAAAAAAATCGAAAGATTTATTCATTGAAAGAGATTCTTTTCATTACCAAAGAAAATCTCCAAAGCAAAAACACGACCTTGACCTAGAGGGATCAAATCACTCTTCATAGAGAAAAGACAAGGCCACAATAGGATGTCGTAACTATCGATGCTCGAAACACCTCAAAGGGGTGTCATTTGCTCTTGTCCACCATTACATGATCTAGCTTTAAAGCCACTTGTTAAAACTAAAATAAGTTCTATGTAAACTTAATAAACTAAGGTCTATGATATTAGATCATCAAAAACAATATACTAGATGTAGAAGCGTACCTGATTCGATTGGTGTGTTGAAACTTGTAAGTCTTGTGGTTTTGATCTTTCAAATTAGCACACAAGTTTTTTTCGAGAATGAGACTCTCATTTTTTTAAAGATGAATCATAAGAAAAGTTACATTACATGTAGTTTGGAAACCATAAATCTTATAGGTAACTACACATTTAGCTTTATTTACAATATCTCATCATCGATTAGGAATTAGCTACTAGAGTATTTATAAATATTCAACTCATAATTTATTAAATAACTAAAGCCCAGTTGATCTTAACTGTATTTGATCACTTTTAATTTTTTTTAATTTTATGATAAAAAAATAATAGCATACCATTATTCTTATTATATGTATATATATTTAAGTCCATAATCTAATATTTTTCATTTAAGTCTATTGTCTAACATTTTTCATTTTCTTAATTGAAGAAACTGAGAAGAATTTGAGAAATTAAATGAAAATCTTATGTTGAAAAATAACTTATAACAAAAAGTTAAAACAAAAATTGAATTGCCCTATTTGTGGTTTTATCAAATCTAAAAGCAGAATAGGAACAAAAAGAAACAATAAAGAAAAAAATAACTTACAAATAAAATAAAAACAATAAGTGATCTTAAAAAATCATCCTATTCAACATAACTAAAACTTTTTTACACATAATAATTAGGATTGAAAGATGGCTAATATTTTAAATATACTAGATTAAGGTATATCCACAATGTAAGTGAAAAAATGTGAAAATATATGTTAAGTCCAAAAACGATATCTGCTAGTAGAAAATGAGCAGTGCCTGCTTAAAACAATTCCAATTGCTTTAGGCACCAACAACAGAAAATGAAGAAAACTAAACATACAATATATTTACGCATTTTGATTTTCCTACATCTGTAGGGCCTAGCCCAAGGAAAATATCCACTATCCTAGCTCTAGTACAACAAGTGTACAATATCTAGACACCTCTTCTCTAAGTTTTCCCCTAAAAACTTAGGACCTAAACCAAGTCACATACTTGATTATTTTACTCTATGAACTCAAAAAGACGTCCATCAATGAACAAGAAATAAGTGCTCTCAATTCAGTACATAACCTATACAAGTCTCAACAATATAAAAGTAATTGTGACTTGCTAACTTACTATATCATTTACAATTAATCTTCTTTCAAGATAGACAAGAAATAAGTGCTTCAAGATTATTTAGGTAATTTAGAAAGGTAACAAACTCACTAATATGAGCTTTAATGGACTCACCTTCGACCATTCTAAACGTGTAGAGACATTGTTTTAGGAACTAACTTGTTGGCAAGGGATTTCGTCATATATAAGGCTTCTAGTTTCCTCTATAACGCAAATGTTGTTTTCTCCATCGAAACCTCTTGTAACACATTATTCGTGAGGCATAATTGAATAGCAAATAGAGCCTTTTCATCAAGCTCTTGCCATTCTGACTGATCCATATTCGCGGGCTTCTTCCCTATAATGACCTTTTTCAGACCGTTTTGACCCAATATTGTTGTCATTCAAACTTGCTACAAATTGAAATTTGCAATTCCATCAAACTTCTCAATGTCAAATCTTCTTGTTGTCAACTCTAAACGAGTTGAATTTAGAAATCGAATCAAGCTCTGATATCAGTTTGTTGGGGATAAACCCATGTAAGCAACGAACAAGAATAATAAAGAAGAAATTAAAAATATCGAACACACAAACTTACGTGGAAAAACTTCATAAAAGAGGATAAAAAACCACATGCAAATAGAGATTTCACTAATATAAAAGAAGTACAAAGATGGAGAGGATCAAAATAAGGAAAACTCGAAACCCCAAAAGAAAAAACCCTTCAAACTCAAAAACACATAATTCTCTCAATTTGTATATTTTTTGTTGTTTTAAACCTAGGGTAACTAAGTTCTATTTATAGGCTGAAATTAGTAGCATTTATGACTAGAATATTCTTAGGTTAATCAAAGTTTAATGGGAAACTAAAATAGAGAAGAAAAATTAAAAAAAAATTAAAAACACGTCGCAATGTGGTGTTTGTGTCATCGGGACAAATAACGATCACATTGTTGAGGTGAAGACATTTCTTCTAGTCGGGACGAAGAGTCTTCCCTCATCACGATGTCACTCACTGTCTTGGACAAAATATGAGGCATACTTTCACATCAAGAAATCTGTGAATAAATTGAATAAATTCTGAAGAACATTGCATCAATTCTGAAGAAAATTGCTCTTCAATCCTATTCAACTAAAAAAAAAAAGAAAAGAAGAAAGATTAAACTTATTTTCAAGATCAAGTTTAGAAAGTCCCTAAAGCAGAATCATCTATCTAAGGTAAAGTCTAAATGACCATTAGAAAAAATCTCTTCTCAATCTGATTGCATCAACACAAAGGAGATAAAACTCACTCTTCAAAATCAAGTCTTAATTACCCTTGAAATATATTCAACCATCCAAGATCAATTCTTGAAAACCATTGGATCCAAACTCTCTCCAAACCTATTTT
Organism: Gossypium hirsutum; assembly: GCF_007990345.1. Classification (NCBI taxonomy): domain Eukaryota; kingdom Viridiplantae; phylum Streptophyta; class Magnoliopsida; order Malvales; family Malvaceae; genus Gossypium; species Gossypium hirsutum. The sequence continues at coordinate 6,991,112 of NC_053429.1, forward strand.
CAAGATCAAGTATCTCTAGCCCTTAAAAAAACTTCATTGGTTCAAGATCAAGTCTTGAAGACCTTTGAATCCAAATCAAATCAAATTCTCAAGCAATTAACTCTCTAAATCCGTTTTCAAGATCAAGTCTCAAAAATCCTTGAAGCAACCCACATCCCTTCCAAGATCAAATCTAGACAACCATTGGAACGAAGCTCTATTGAAAAAAGAATCATAATTTCATAAACAAAATTTCATTAATTGGTTCCAAATTTTTAGGTTTTTTTAAGTTGAAGCCTTACCATTGGCTTTTATTGTTTTTATACAAAAAGATAAAATTTCCCTCATAGTAATATAGTTTACTCTGTAAAAAAAATCTTAATCATTTCGTAACTGAATTAATATCTGATTGACTCATGATATCAATTTAATCAAAGATTTTAAAAATGATACAGATATATTAATAAAAAAAATCCATTAATAGTGTATGAAAAAGAAATTGAATCATGAGTGTAAATCCGAAGGTTGTGTAAATAAATATCTCCATTATTGCTTTTTAAACAAATTTAGCTTAATTAATGTTGTTTGTCTTAATGAGTCCAAACCCCGTATCATTGCTGTCACGACCAATGTTGGATCTTACTTTTTGTAAGAAGAAGGAAAGATTCCTTAAAAAATGAAATATAATGAGGACAAGAAAAAGCATAACTTCCATTTTTAAGTTAATTCAATTACATCAATCAATCTACATTTTTTAAATTTATACAAAACGATTTAAAACTAGCTTGAGAAAAGAAATTCGAATTTCTTTTTTAGTAATTTTAGGAGATTATTGAAAAAGAAAAAGAAAAAGAAAGGACCCATTTGATGAACAAAGATTAAATTAAGACATTAATAAATTTAGGGGAATACTCAAATCTCTGATTGAGTGATGTTCTAAAAATCACATGTTTGTGTTCTCAATAATTCATAGCCTTTTTAAATTGTTCTGTAGGAATTTTCATGTGCTTGACTTAAACCTTCTTCATCCCTCATCTAGTAATTCACGTATGGTATCATATTCTGGGAACATTTTCTTATTATAATTGTATTCAAAGTAAAATTTTAATAACATTAATAATTCGTATGGTAACACATTCACAGATTCAAAATATTTATTTTTTATCAAGACAAATTATAAGAATTGTAATATCTTTTTAAATGAGGTTTCAGTTTCGAATATTATGATAGAAAAATCAAGATTTAATGTAACTATTGAATACTAAAAATTTTAAATAAATTTATTTTTTTATCATATTATTCTTTCATATTATATTTATATCACATATCATATTCAAAATTTACTTAAAAAATTCCAAACAATAAACCCTAATATCTCATATTGGAGACAGAGATGGAAGGCATCAAGTATAAACAAATACAATGTATAGGGAAATATATAGGGGATGGGACCCCATGCCTTCCATTTCACAAGTAGACATGACATCTGAAATCTTTGGCTTCAGCCAAATGGTTCAGACACTTGATGATGAGATTCAAAACATTTGCCCAAATGTAATAATTCCATCACTCATGACCCATATCCATCATTTCTTGGTTTTGCTCATCTTTATTTAAGACCCCAGGGAGCAGTAGCTATTTAATTTAATTTTTTTTACAGATAAATATTTATAAATTTGTTGAGGGTAGGTTGGATTTGGACAAGGTATTATTTTATTGAGGGGTTTTGTTTTTCTAATTTTAAGGGGAGCTTAAAGAAGTTTTTAGAATTTTGAGAACATTTAACCTTAGGTATTGAAGTCTTAGTTGATGATTTAGTCCCTACAGACACAACATGTATCATTAATATTTCTGATAATACTGACACTTTTTCTGTAAGCTTGTAGATCGTATTTGCATCAATTAAGATGCTCCTTAAACTCTGTGAATCCCTTTGAGTTCTCATTGAAGTACAAAAGATGGAATCCCCAAGTAAGACAATAATTTTCGTTGAGGATCTGAGGCCAACCTCCTTTCAACAAAATTACTATTATTTTTCTTAGAAAAATCCAAACTTAAAAAGTTCTTAAGCTTCTAAGCAATATTCGCTCACTTAGGCAGTTGGGTTTATTGTCAGAACCAAGTTAAATTTGGGTTGGACTCATGCATATATAATAACAATGACATACGTAGTTGTATTTAAGCTTGATTAGAAAAATGAGTTTCAAATTATCTAAATTCGACCATAGTGATAAATAGTTAACTCCAGCCCATTTAGGCTTTCTCATTCTTTTATATTTTTTAAAAAATATAGTTATTTTTCCTCATCCTAATTATAAAAAATCATAATTTTTTTATTTAACATTAACTAATTACATACATTTTACTATCATTAAAATTTTCTTTTATTAAATTTCTAAATATAAACAATATAAGACTCCATAAATTCTTTTAGGAAGCCAGACTTGAATAATAAATTTTTGATTAAAATATAATTTTATGATGTATTAATTTATAGTTTCATCAATTTTTAAGGGATTAAACATAATTTTCTTTATTTTGAATAATTTTACCATAAATTAATTTTAAATTTAATCATTTAATAAGGAATTATATAACAAATTTTCGTTGATACTATATTATTATTTTTAATTTTTATACGTAATATAAAGGGGAAAACTTATCTAGGCTTAAATCTATATTTTTTTCTCAACCTATCCGATTTCAAGAGAGGTTTGGAGTTTGGATGATTAGCTATAGGTATAGATATTAAGCAACTTTTTTTTCTTCTCTTATTGTTATTGATAACATTGAATATATATTTGACACACTTCATTTTCATAATTGACACATAAATTGATTATACTGAAAATGAAATCCCCCATTTGAGGTACCTATTGTCATCTTCATGTGGAATTTCTTTTCCTAACTGAAAGTATGAAAAAAAGAAAAAAGGATTTTGGTCATTGTCTGTAACATCTTCAAGCCCAAGAAGATCATTCGATGAAGAGAAAACCAAATGAAAAAAAAAAGAATGGTGTAATATATAAATAATGAAATCAAATGAACAAAATGAATGGTGTAATATATGGTAGTACTAATTAACGACTTGACTTTGTTTTTGTGTTTGGGTTTTTTTTTTTTAGCAAAAACTCCATAGACGAATATCGCCAGCTTCCTCATAAAGATCATCGATCGTTGTCATGGACGGTGGATCAAATGGGGTTACATTAAAAACCTGATCACCGAACTTGGGAGATTGCATTTGCAGGCTGTCAAAAGAGTACCATGGTTCCATCATAGAAACAGGCTCGTCCACAAGAGCTTGTATAAAGAACACATCATCATCGACTTGATTAGATTGTGAGGAAGTGGTGGAGGATGTGGAGGGCGCAAGTGGTGGAGATATTAGCGGGGTGGCAGCGGCGGCGGGATTGTCATCAACAAAGCTATTCGCAGCAGCTGCAGCGACCCTTTGGATTGACTTGGGAGACATTATGGTATCGGGAATGTAATGGGAGGATGTAAGTGGGAAGTTGAGATTTGCTGAGGAACCTTTGAGGCATAAAAGTGCAGCATCATAGGCTCTAGCAGCTGCTTCTGGTGTTGAATACGATCCTAACCAAATCCTTGTTTTCTGATTTGGGGCCCTAATCTCTGACACCCATGAACCCCAGCTCCTCATTCTTACACCCTTGTACTTCTTTTTGCATAATGATGATGGTGGTGATGATGATGATGGTGCCATTTGCTTCGACTGAGGTGGTTGGATCTTGTGCTCAGTCTTCACCATTGGCAAAGTCTGCAGATTGCAGAATACTGAAGCAATGCTTTAATAGAAGGATGAAACGTGCTTTGTGTAGCTTTTGGGTTTGGATTCTTTGTTCTTTTTTTCTTTCTAAAGTGATGAAAGCAATGAAATAATGATACAAGAACTGAATGCGGGGGAGAAAAGAAGGATGTTGCTTTACTATTTATAGATGGAGGGGAGACTTGGGTTTTCACACTTGGAAAGATCCATTTGGTCAATAAGTATGGTTCCACATATGAATATATATGGACATGGCTGACAGAAATTAATTACTTTCCTGCTTCATGGTAAAACCCCACAGTTCTCTCCATTGTCTGCAGGTATAATTAATATTTTCTACCAAACATGTGGAATTCAAATATGATTAATAAGAACTGTCAATTTGCAAACTTTTAATGGAAATGGGAGTTGACATTGAATTTTAACTTTAATCTTTAACACCCTTAATCCTTCCCTTGTAGGAAATGATATCTTATGACAAAAAAATAGATTATATAAGGCAAAAATAGAAAACCCTTTTGTTTAATTAATGTAATCATGTGAGTTAAAAAGAAAGAAAAAGAGGGAAACATAGGATTCTTCATAGGCAACTTCCAGGATCTGCAGGCTTTATTTTTAATGAGCTTTTTGGGTGTGCTGTAATGCATATAAAATTGTAAGTAAATTATACTCTTAATCACTAAATTATGGATAATTTTTATTTTGGTCATTTAATTATAAAAAGTTTTAAAATAGTCATTAAATTATTGAAAGTTTTCAAAGTCACTAGGCTACTAAAATCGTTGTTGTGTGGCCTTTTTTGTTCGCATTACCTGCACCAATCGAAAGCTCTCGTTCCACTTTTTTTCTTTGGTTTAATTTTTTCCATGAAACAATTTTGAACATTATAAATCTGCGAATTAAAATTCAAACAACTTTCTTTTTTGATCTTCAACATTGACCGTCAGATCAACTTAGATCTAAAGTATGTTCTTCCATTTGTCAATAGGTAGTGATCTATCATATTGATCGTCGAATCGTTTCTTGGAGCTCGTTAGCTAGACTTTTTTTAAGAAAAAATTAACAACCCAGTGACTTCAGTGACTTAAATAAAAACTTTCAAATAATTCAGTAATTATTTTATAACTTTTTAAAGTTGAATTATCAAAATGAAATCTTATCAATAATTTTGTGACTAATTGTGTAGCTTAACCAAGAAAAGAAATGGTGACAAAGTTAAATTAACACATCAGTCAAGATTAGAAACGTGCTGTCTAAATAGTAGAACTCTGTCGCATTGAGCAATCTAGAAAAAAGCAAAAACGAACAAAAAAAAAAAAAGGAGAAAAAAGAACAGCTGTTGCTGCTCTGTCACACTGCTCTCAAACCGCGTCTCTTTGCCTTCCATGCAATACTTCAAAAATTCTCTCTCTTTTCCGACAAAGTAAAAAAGTTAAGGTTAAAAATTGGAGATAAAATTAATAAATTTTAAAGAGTTATGTTAAAATTTTTAAATTAAATTATTTATAAATATAAAGAATATATTTTTATTTAAAAAATTAATTAAATGACTTCAATTAAATTATTAATTTTTTAAGAGAAATTAAAAGTAAATTTTATTCACTTCATAGAGAGTAGGCAAAATGTGTTAAAGATAAAATAGTGTCTTTTAACTCGATAATTGTAAAAACTTTTTTTATTTGTTAGGGATAAATTAATATTTTCCCTTTTAATTTAATAATTTGTTCATTTTAGTATTAAATTTTCTTTCCCATGTAAATATTGAAATTTGATAGCTTTTTTCTAATCTAGTCCCTAAATTAGAATTTTGTTAAGGTATGATGATATAGTACTTAAAGATTACAACGGGTCATCACCTGAAAATTTTAAATTTTTTTAAAAAAATAAAATTTCTTTATAATTTTTCAACAACTCTTTTGTATCTTTTAAATTATATATATATTTACTTTTTCAAATGATGACGTTGTATAATCTTATAATATAACATCATCATACTGTTGTGCGGAAGCGTGTAAAAGAGTAAAATTATTGTACTAAAAAATCACACTAAGTTCAATTCCCAGGAAAGAGAGGTGGATCACAAGGATCGCTTAAGTACCAGGTCTTTCCTAGCCAGAATATCCCTCAATCGTAATTTAATAGCACAATAAATCACTACAATCACACATACAATTCATGCAGAATAATACAATAAAGAACACAAGAATTTAACGAGGTTCAGCAAATTTTGCCTACGTCCTCGGGCACTACCAAATATGTTTCACTCCAAAATACAAGTGAGAATTTACAAAGAGAGAGAGAGAAAACAATGCCTTAAGTAGAGAATGGCAAGTTTGAGATACAGAATGAGAGATGGTTATGCCTATTTATAGTTGAGGTTCAGGGATCAACCTGCAAAGTCACTTTACAATTAGGGACCATATATTGCAAATATCTCAGATTTTATAATGCCAATATCTCGATACCCATATCTTTGACTTTCCAATATTTGATACCCATATCTTTGACTTTCCAATATTTGATACCCATATCTTTGACTTTCCATAAATATGGATAATTCCCAATAATCTCCACCTTGAAGATTTGATTCGAGTAATCTTATCTTCACACAATTCTCTCTGCCTTTGTCAACAACACTTGATAGTGCCTTCTTCAATTGTTAAACATGCAGAATATTGATCAAGTTCAAACAATGTTCGAACTTGATTGTTGTTACCACCTTGGTCAACATATCTGCGGGATTATCTGCAGTCTTAATCTTCTGAAGGTGAATTTTCCCCCCATCAATAATTTCCCGCACAAAGTGGAAACGTACATCGATATGCTTTGTACGTGCATGATAGACTTGATTCTTTGCTAAATGAATAGCACTTTGACTATCACAATACACATTAATATGCTCCTGAACCAATCCCAAGGTTTTAACCATACCTTGTAACCAAATAGCTTCCTTTACAGCCTCTGTTACAGCCATGTATTTAGCTTCTGTGGTTGACAACGCAACTGTAGACTGCAGTGTAGACTTCCAACTTATTGGTCCTCCAGCAAGAGTAAACACATAACCAGTGGTTGTTCTTCGTTTGTCCAAATCACCGGCATAATCAGAATTAACGTACCCAACAACACCTTTACCAAGTGTAATATCCTGCTTGAACAGTAATCCAATATCCATGGTCTTATGAATATATCGTAGAATCCATTTCACAGCTTGCCAATGTCCTTTTCCAGGATTATGCATATACCTGCTCACTATACTAACTGCCTGTGAAATGTCGGGTCTTGTACACACAATTGCATACATCAAGCTACCCACTGCATTAGAATACGGAACTTGCAATATGTATTCTCGTTCCGAATTCGTCGAAGGAGATAGTTGTGCAGAAAGCTTGAAATGAGAAGCTAACGGGGTACTTACAGGTTTTGTCTGCTTGTTCATGCCAAACTGCTGTAGTACCTTTTTCAAATACTGTTTCTGAGACAAGCTAACTCTATCATGAGCTCTATCTCTCCATATTTCCATGCCGAGAATCTTTTTAGCTTCTCCTAGATCTTTCATCTCAAACTCAAGGTTGAGTTGAGTCTTCAATCTCTCAATTTCAACTTTACTCTTAGATGCTATCAACATATCATCAACATATAAGAGCAAGTATACGAAAAATCCTTCTTGTAGCTTCTGAAAATACACGCAATGATCAAATTTACTTCTTGTATACCTTTGCCCTTTCATGAACTGATCAAATCGCTTGAACCACTGCCTTGGAGATTGTTTCAATCCATAAAGCGACTTTGTCAGTTTGCAAACCCAATTTTCTTTATCAGCAACCTTGAATCCATCTGGCTGAGTCATATAGATTTCCTCTTCCAAATCACCGTGTAAAAACGCGGTCTTCACATCAAGCTGAACTAGTTCAAGATCATATTGCGCAACCAAGGCTAGCAAAATCCGAATAGACGAATGCTTCACAACTGGAGAAAACACTTCATTGTAGTCTATTCCTTCTTTCTGAGCGTAACCCTTTGCTACTAATCTAGCCTTGTATCGAATTTTATTTTTATCAGGAAATCCTTCCTTCTTTGCATATACCCATTTGCATCCAATTGCCTTCTTTCCCTTGGGTAGTGTCACCAACTCCCAGGTCTTATTTTTATGAAGAGACTGCATTTCTTCATTCATTTCTTGCTTCCACTTTACACCATCAGGGTTACTTATTACTTCTGTGTAAGTAGAAGGAACATCATCATCTGTAATTGGAAGTGCATAGGCCACTATATCATCAAAGCGAGCAGGCTTACGAATCTCTCTTCTTGGCCTTCTCTATGCAATTGAATATTGTTACTGTAGAGATTCTTGGGTAGGAACCTCTTCATCATTTGTCCCTTCAATATTAGCTGGATCATCGTTAACCTTTTCAAGCTCCACCTGCTGCAAAATACTACTGGTTTTGTCATCCTTTTGTGAATCCTTGTACTTCAACATGGTTGATTCATCAAAAGTCACATCTCTACTGAAAACAATCTTCCTTATATCAGGACACCAGAGACGATATCCTTTTACTCCATCAGTTATACCCAAGAATAATGCTTTCTTTGCTCTTGGGTCTAACTTAGATTCTTTTACATGATAATATGCAGTGGAACCAAATACATGCAAAGAATCATAATCAGTAGCAAATTTACCAGTCCACATCTCCATAGGAGTTTTTCCATTTATTGCAGTTGATGGCAAACAGTTAATTAGATGGCACGCATATGTAACTACCTCAGCCCAAAATTCTTTGCCCAATCCAGCATTGGACAACATACATCGAACTTTCTCCAGTATAGTTCGATTCATTCGTTCTGCCACTCCATTTTGCTGTGGTGTATCCCGAACAGTGAAGTGTCGCACAATGCCCTCATCTTGGCATACTTGTAGAAATGGATCGTTTTTGTACTCAGTACCATTATCTGATCGAAATCGTTTGACCTTTCGACCAGTCTGAGTCTCCACCATCTTCTTCCATTTCAGAAATGCATCCAAAACTTCACTTTTTCTTTTCATTAGATACACCCATACTTTTCTTGAATAATCATCAACAAAAGTAACAAAATAGTGCATACCTCCCAAAGAAGCTACTTTGGTAGGTCCCCACACATCACTGTGAACGTAGTCCAGAATTTCTTTCGTATTGTGAATTGCTGGACCAAATTTTACCCTCTTCTGCTTGCACAGAACACAATGTTCACAGAATTCTATTTTGCAAGAATTTGCACCTTTCAATAAGTCTTGCTTCACCAATGTCTGCAAAGCTTTTTCACCAGCATGTCCCAATCGCATATGCCATAATCTGGTAGCCTCTGAATCTACATCTTTTGTAGAAATTGTTGATGTTGATCCAATAACTGTACTTCCATTTAAATAGTACAGATTATTCCTTCTTGTGCCTTTCATCACCGTCAATACCCCAGCTACTACCTTTAGTAATCCATCTCTCAAAGTGATTGTGAGCTCTTTAGATTCTAGGACCCCTAATGAGATAAGATTTTTCTTCAAGCTAGGTATGTAGCGAACATCTGTCAAGACTTGAATTGAGCCATCGTGATTCTTCAATTGGATTGTACCTACTCCCATTGTCTTACAAGCGCTATCATTGCCCATAAAAACAACTCCACCTTCTAGTTTTTTAAGACTAGAAAACCAGTCCTTATTAGGACACATATGGTAAGTACATCCCGAATCCAAAATCCACTCATCTGTATGACATGCCATTGCCATGCCAACCAAGCTAAAGTCTGACTCCTCATCATGCTCCGCTACACATGCATTAGAAATAGCCTTGCCCTTTTGTAGCTTAGGACAATTCTTTTTCCAATGCCCTTTTTCACGGCAAAAGGCACATTCATCTTTGGCGGGTCTCCCTTTGGACTTTCCCCTTCTACCAGATTTGCTGCTGTGTGAACGACCTCTTACTGTTAAGACTTCTGCGGTTGTATCTCTGTGATCTCTTTTATCTTTCTTTCGAGTCTCAGATCTATACAACGCACTACAGACTGCATCAAATGTGATTGTATCCTTCCCATGAAGCAATGTGGTGGTAAGATGATCATATTCATCAGGAAGAGAATTCAACAACAGTAATGCCTTGTCTTCATCTTCAAATTTCTCATCCAAATTTAGCAAGTCTGCTAAAATTTTATTGAATGAGTTCACATGGTCATTCATCGACATACCGGGTGCATACGTGAATCGATAAAGTTTTTTTTTCATATAAAGCCTATTTTCAAGACTTTTTGTTAGAAACTTTTCTTCCAGTGTATCCCACAACTTCTTCGCTGATGTCTCCCTCATGACAGAGTATTTCTGCTCTTTGGCCAAACATAGGCGAATTGTTCCACATGCCTGTCTATTGATCTTGGCCCACTCCTTGTCATCCATCTTGTCAGGTTTTTCTTCAAGGGCTATATCCAGCTCTTGCTGACATAAGACATCCAGGATCTCACATTGCCACATACCAAAATTATTGGTACCATCAAATTTCTCTACTTCAAATTTCGCATTGGTCACAGTAGTCTTTGACGATGACTTTTCCATTTTTTTCTCCTCAATCCCAACTACAGTACGTGAACAGTGCCGTGAACGATCGTATTCCCCAAGTACGAATCTAGCTCTGATACCAATTTTTGTGCGGAAGCGTGTAAAAGAGTAAAATTATTGTACTAAAAAATCACACTAAGTTCAATTCCCAGGAAAGAGAGGTGGATCACAAGGATCGCTTAAGTACCAGGTCTTTCCTAGCCAGAATATCCCTCAATCGTAATTTAATAGCACAATAAATCACTACAATCACACACACAATTCATGCAGAATAATACAATAAAGAACACAAGAATTTAACGAGGTTCAGCAAATTTTGCCTACGTCCTCGGGCACTACCAAATATATTTCACTCCAAAATACAAGTGAGAATTTACAAAGAGAGAGAGAGAAAACAATGCCTTAAGTAGAGAATGGCAAGTTTGAGATACAGAATGAGAGATGGTTATGCCTATTTATAGTTGAGGTTCAGGGATCAACTTGCAAAGTCACTTTACAATTAGGGACCATATATTGCAAATATCTCAGATTTTATAATGCCAATATCTCGATACCCATATCTTTGACTTTCCAATATTTGATACCCATATCTTTGACTTTCCAATATTTGATACCCATATCTTTGACTTTCCATAAATATGGATAATTCCCAATACATACTTTAATGGAATTTAAGTTTAGAGACTAAATTAAGAAAAATTATCAAGCTAATAACCAAAATAGACATCTTTAACGGGCACAGTTATTATGGAGTTCAATGGTAAGACTGTTGAATTTAATTTTTATGATTTGTTAGAACATCCTAGTGAAGTGTGTCTCAGGTATGCAATGAGGATACAATTAGTTCTGTGACACAAGATTATTTGAACTTGCACAATGAAATTGAATCAATTCTATTACGTTGCAGGAAAAATCGAGTCAACTTGGAGAAATTCTTGTGGTTGAAGAAAAATTGTGGGATCCACTGTACAAAACGGATGTACTAAAAGCCTCTAAAGGATGACACCGATAACACAAAATTACCACCCGTTTATCTTGAGCTTTGGTCGCCTATTTTGCAAGCACTAACATGGGAATCAACACCACTATTTGATCGCTTTGGTCTCCTTAACTTCTTATCAGAAGACCATCGAAAGCTTCAACCTCAAGATGTGGAAGAAATTTAGATTACATATACGACTTGAGCCAAACAATGAAAAATGTTGAGCCAACGATATTAAACAAAAACACTTTTTGAGAGGCAACCTAATTTTATTTTATTTTTTTATTTATTTTAATAATTTTATTTTTCTTTATTTTTTTGTTCTAGTTATTTCTAATTTATTTTATTTTTTAATAGGAATATTGGACTCTCTTGTGGCCCCTTGCATCATTGCCCCATTGTCTTGCACATTTAGGGAAGTTCTCTCACCACTTATTTCATTCATTGGGATTTATTGCACTACATTGAGGCCAATGTATGCATTAAGTTGGGAGGGGGGAGTTGAATTGATATATGATCATTGCCTGTGGTAAAATGTGTTGGCCTCTTGCTTGTCTTTATACGTGAGTTGTATTTCTCCTTATTGCATGATATTTTCATTTGATAAATTTTAATCACTACTTTCTCAATACTTTAAAGCATCTAGACAGTAGGAAAATTTTCATTCCATGACTTGATTTTAATAAGAAAATACGTAGATTCGCTTAATTACTTAAGATAAATGTGAGTGTGAAATTGAATGCTCCATGATATTAATTTTGTGTTAAATTGATTAAGACACCATATTTGCATGATTTTTTTGCCATAAATATACTTTTGTTTCATCTTGTGTTCGCAAAAAAATTGAAATTTTTATGCATTTTTATATAATTGAATTTAGTTTAGATGCTTTTGAACTTGATATAGGTTTATAGAAGATTAAGGCTAAAGTTTTGAGATTCTTGATGGATTAGACGAAGAATCAAGGCAAAGCATAGCCAAAAACGTGAAGTTTGAAGCTTCGGTATAGCATTTCGGCACCCCTACATGAGAAGTGGCCAAGCTTCGTTGGCATCCCTGTGCCGCCTGACACTCTAATGCCAAAAGTCACGCGCCTTTGCACCAATATCGATGCTCCAATGTCAATTCCCTCTATTCTTGCTCAAAATTTCGCATTTTAATTATCTTAAGGGTGTTTTGGTCTTTTTTTTATTTTTACGACTTAAATCAAGTTTCTGTAACCTAATTTGGGTTGAATAGATGCTATAAATACCTTATTTTGAGAGGGAGTTAGGACTTTTGGCCACCGAATAGCTATTTTGTTTACTTTGTGTTCTCTCAATTTTATGGGTTTTTAAATTCCCTTTTTTAGTCAAAGGTTTTATCGATGTTTGATTTAATAAACTTATGAGACTTATTTGCACTTTGATTCTTCTTTGTTCTTTAGTATTCATGCATCTTCTGTTTTAATTACAATTGCTCAAGTTTATTGAATGTCTGGCCAATACTCAATAGCTTAAAATGGTTTTCGTGTAAATTAGAATAATTAAATTTGTAATTGTTTAATCTATTCTATACAAGTGGCAAATTGCATAACTCATTTATGTCGTAGTTTACATTTATGTGGTGTGGATGTGTGATCTAGCTTAAATGAACCTTGCTAAGGTGAGTTTGATGGTTAGAATTAGATATTTCTTATTCTTAATGCTACCAGTAAGTTAAATCTTGAGTACTAGGTTACAAGCTTATTTATCAGTTAGGGAAGTACTTTCAAACGAACTACCTCCTAGTTACTGAACAAGTAAGGGGAGATTGGTTGTCCATCGCTGAGTCAATAACTATAACAAATTTATTAAAAGCATAGAAGTTATATTTGTATTGATGATCGAATTCATAAATCAAATGGAGATTTGTCTTTGGCTAGAGCTTTTTCCCATAGCTTTTTTTCTAAATATTTTAATTATTGCTTCTTCAATCTAAGTTTTCAATTTAAATTTGATTTTAGTTTAATTTTAGCTTTTGTTTTCTTAAAACCCCTTCCAATTTACTTTTATTGTTTTCGCTTGAATAACGAAAGTTATTACCGATATATGTAAATATGAAGTTTGTAATTGTTTTTAATATTAACTTTTTTTCAAGTAAATTTTTATTTTTATAGTTCTTAACAACCTATCAAATATCTAATCAAACTTCACAATTTTAAACTTGATAATCATTGGAGTCGAAATACTATTGATTGTTCTTTGTAGTCCTTTCCTTTTAACACATAGGACATATACTCCTGTAATAATTTGACATTACCTTATACTTGACATTTATAGGTATCGAAATAATTATTATAATAAATAATAAAAAGACACAAAAACTCCGCAAAATAGTCAATAAAATGTTTTGTATAATATTAAACAAAGCAAACAAAAACTCGTTAGATGTACTTTTCGTAACTGCTTACGTTTGCATGCATGATCCGACTTTCTTCCAAGTTTCTAGAGGACAGTTGATGCATTTTATAATTTATATTAGGTTGATATGATATCGTAATTTCATTTAAAATTATTCTTTATATAAACTTGATATACTTTTTAATTTAATTTGTATTATAATTTTTTATTATGATTTGTGATAATGTCTAAAAATAAAATTATTACTTCCGTAGGTTAATAATTTTTTTAAGAAATTCGATGGGATTCTCTTAGTACTGCTGAACCAAGACCAACTATTGGTATACACTCATATTTGTGAATACCTGTAAGGTTAAAAAGTATGTGATATAAATATTCATAAATTTAAAGTTTAATTTTTCACTTTTGAGATTTTAAAATTTAAATTTAATTATTTATACTGTTAAGATATTTATGAAGAGTATAAAAATATACGACATATTTTAATTTTTTAAATTTAAATTTGATTTCGTAAATTAATTTTAGAATTTAAATTAAATTTGAGTATTATCATTTGAATCAAATTCGGTTTAATTAAGTTATCCCATGGTCACTTTTGTTTACCTTAGGTTACATTTTAGTCACTTATTTTGAAATGTTATGTTTTAGTCACTTACCTTATCGTGTTGTAACATTTTAGCCACTGAGCCATTAATTGTTGTTAACGGTGTAATGGTAAGCTGGCATGGCATGTTAAATTATCATTTCAAATAAAAAATTTAGGCTAAATTAAACAATTGATCCCTATATTTTTCGTTTTGAGCAATTTAATTTTTTTTCTTTTATGTTCTTTAAACTTTCCCTTTTTTCTTTTTCTTTTTTTTTCCATTCTCTTTTGTTTTCCCTATGTTTTCCTACATTCTCCATTTCTTTTAACATATCAGGAAGTCGAATTCACAATAAAGAAAGAAGTAGGAAGTCAAAAGCAATTATAACCAAAACCCATAAACCCATACCATGCTTCTTTCTTCGTTGCCAATTTGACTTCCTGATATATTAAAAGAAATGGAGACGGTAGGAAAATAGAGGGAGAAGGAGAAGAGAAAGGAAAATAATGAAAAAAAAAGTTAGAAGAACATAAAAGAAAAAATTAAATTGCTCAAAACGAAAAAAATATGGGGATCAATTGTATAATTTAACCTAAAATTTTTGTTTGAAATGATGATATGTGCCACGTCAGCTTACCGTTACACCATTAACGACAATTAACGGCTCAATGACTAAAATGTTATAACACGATAACGTAAATGACTAAAATGTAACTTTTCAAACATAAATGACTAAAACGTAACCTGAAATAAACAAAAGTGACCATGTTGTAATTTACCCTTAAGTTATTCATTGAATATTTTAAATTTATTAAAAATATGTTATTGACAAGTCCATTTTGTAAAACCAATATTTTTAAAAAAATTGTTGAAATGAAATTCTGAAATTAAAAAAAAAAGTTGTTATGTAACAAAAGAAATTGTAATAAATCTAAATTTAATAAAAAATTACAGTGTTAAAGAATTAAACTTAACTTCCAAAATTGAAAAACAAAAGAGAATAAAATATTTAAAATTAAATTCAAAACAAAAAAAGAGATACAAAAACTAGGAAGCATATTTTGATGGCATAATGGATTTTTTGGCCTTCTAATTTTACAATAAAAAAAATTATTTTAGCTTTTTATTTAATTTTTTGTCTCTTTTAAACATTGAATTTGTATTTTTTTATTATCAAATCATCTCAAATGGATAGAAAAATTAACGTTTATTAACTTTGTTGGTGTGGCATACATAACTAAAACATAAGTTTAAATTTAATTTTTACTAATTATGTATAATTTGATAAATAGTTAAATCTAGTCAATTGAGTCTTAACTCGATTGACATAGATATTGTTACTAATACAGGAAGATGTTAGTTTGAGTGCGCTTAAGTATATTACCCTACTATTTATAAGTTAAAAAGAATGATAAAAATCTAATTCTAAACATTATGTAAAAAAAATTAAATCTCACAATTAACTATACTCATTGTTGTTTGATTAAGAAAATAATTTTCGGTAAACCAAAATAAATAGAATAAACAATTAAATTATAATTATAAATTGATTTCATTTCTTTTTTTCTTCCTCTAGCTATCCTCCGTCCCACGTGACGCCTACCATTTGAAAACCTTTGACTGTCTGATTCAGATGGTGCTCATGGCAATGGCCATGGGAGCCCTTGCAAAAAGATAAGATTCCATATTTATGTATTTCAATATAATAATATTATACAATCTTTACAGTAAAGGTTACTAAAGTATTGCCCGTGATTTATTTTATTTATTAAACTTTTAATTTTTTTCTATTTTGGTCTTTAAACTATATAAAATTGAATAATTTTGACATTAAACACTAGCAGTTGTTTGAAATTTGATATAAGTGTTGTCGTGTGTTTTTTATTGGTCTAATAATAAATTTAGCCTTCTAATATTTATAAATTCTATTAATTTGATCATAAATATATAAAAAAATGTAATAAATTTGGCCCTTGATGTTTACAAAATTTGTCACTTTACTTCAAATTTTAAAAAAATCAATAATTTTAGCTCTCAAAATTTACGAAATGAAAATTTTTTATTTTTAAAGATTTGTAAATTAAAAAAAAACCAACACCCAAACTTAAATAAATTGAAAAAAAAATTATCATCACCACTAGCTAATCTCTCATCTCTAAAACAAGGCTTCAACTTTGGGTTAATTCCAAAACAAAGCAAGACTCTGAAAGTAAGTATAACAGATGCCATTGATTCCCTCACTGTAACACTCCTCTCTCGGTCCGGTCACCAGACTCAAGCTATAAGATGCTACAGTAATTAACAAAACAATTCATATACAATTCTAACATTAACCATTCAAATAAACAATCAAAACAATTCGTAATCCATATTTAGCATGATTTACAAATAAATATGAGTCTTAATCGGGCTTACGAAAACTATTAAGTTGACTCGAGTACAAATAAAGACTACATTGTAAACTTTTAAACATCAGGAAAAAATTCACAAAATAGGGTCACACAACCGTGTTACAACCGGTGACCATGTGAAGTTGGAGTCATATGACCGTGTATCCAGGTCGTGTAACTCATTGAAGCAGTGTGGATCTAAATGCAAAAAATTACAAACAACCATATGGCCGCGCAGCTGGGCTGTGTGAGAGACTGAGACTGTGTGGAAAATCCAATAACCATATTTATAGTACCAAATGTAACACTCCTAACCCGTATCCGTTTCCGGAATAAGGTTATGAGGTATTACTTGACTGAACAAAACTTCTATAAGATCAAAGATACTTACCAGACATAAATTATCAACAATACAAACATGTCTCATTGATTTTCCATAAGAGTTCTTACAAATTTTCAAAATAACTCACTATCAAAACATAACCGAATATCTAATAACAATTTAACTACTATCAAGTTATAACTAAAATACTTCACCACATTAGTTCAATTATAAGGCTTCTCTAAACAAAATGAGCAAGCCATCTTCGCATGGCTATAATGTATACAAAGTCGAAATATCATTCTACTAATAGTCTATCCTATACATGCCTTAAACCATGATGATATACAATCTTCTCAACTCACATAATGACTCGATAGTGTGATGATATCTCCGGCACTTCCAACTCGAGCTAAAGTATAAACCTATTAAAAAAAAGGGAAAAGAGAACACGGAGTAAGCTTCAATGCTTAGTAATTTTTAAGCAATGCAACAATTAATTTACTTATAGATCGATTATTTCAAATTCTCAAGAAATCATTCCTAGATAATTGCCATTTTGGCCAAGTATCCATGAACATAAGGCATATTTAGCAAATTCACCTCACTTGAATCTGAACTCAATTAAAACCAAATATTGAAATCACAAATAAGATCATAAGAACTCGAAAAGCATCTCATTACAAGTTTTAACCATGTTTGCAACAAAATCACAAAATCACAAATTCACTACAAGTTGTTTTCCTGAGCAACAGTCACTAAATTATTTATAACTGGAGCTAAGAAACTCCAAATCAAGTGCCGTTAATTTTTACTGAAAATAGACTCATATATCTTCTATTCATCAAATTTTCAGAATTTTTAGTTTGACCAATCAATACCAGATTTTTATTGAAATTTCCCCTATTTCACTGTTTGGCTATTCTGACCACTCTTCACTACGAATCAATTTTCTCATTATACAGAATTCGAAATATGTTATTGTTTATTTCATTTGAAACTAGACTCATTGAGGAGTCTAATAATATAAATTTTATCTTATAACCATTTTTGTACCATTTATAATGATTTTCTGAAAACAGAACAGGGGACCTCGAAGTCATTTTGACTCTGTTCCACGCCACTTCAAATATCTCATTATTGGCAATTCTTTTGCTTACACGGGTTCTTTTGTAAGAAACTAGGCTCATTAAGATTTCATGAACTAATTTATTCAGCCTCTAACTCAACTCCCACAATTTATGGTGATTTTCCGAAATCATGTTACTGCTGCTGTCCCAAGCAGATTTATTACCCATTCTTTGCATACATATTATTTAACATGTATATCACCAAATCAATCTCATATAACCTTCCACCATAACCGAATACACACATAGACATATGAGATTTTCACATATACTTCTCATTTCGCATTCACGATTCAATTCCGATCAATCTAACATATAAAAGTATGTAATACATACCAAGTATATAATACATACCTGACCAACATAATGCATTGAACATATTCAATGGTAGTTTACTACGAACATTTGAAATCATAATCTTACTCCAATCATCGGCATTAAGTTTGCTAGGTTTGAAACCCAAATCCAATCACCACCAGAAAGCATGCGGGACTTTAAGCCCGGATATAATACCAGCATAAAGCCTGCGGGACTTTAGCCCGGATATAATTCCAGCATAAATGCCTTCGGGACTTAGCCCGGATATAACACCAGCACAAATGCCTTCGGGACTTAGCCCGGATATAACACCAGCACAAATGCCTTCGGGGCACAAATGCCTTCGGGACTTAGCCCGGATATAACACCAGCACAAATGCCTTCGGGACTTAGCCCGGATATAATACCAGCATAAAGCCTGCGAACCTCATGTCCGGATATATTTCTAGTCTCATACATACTTGGTCATATAATAACACATCTCAGCCATCTTATCACTTAATAGTCATATATTACATTCGAATATAAACTCAATATGCACATCATCATTCATATTTCAGCTCAAGAGTTATATCTCATATCACTAATTCTTTTCACCATTTAATCTTAAACTCAAAATGACCATCAGACTATAAGTCATATACATGCATTATCTGTTATTCAACTTTATTCAAGTGCAAACCAAAGATTGCAATTCACCTTATATACTCTTATAAAGACATTGTCAATTATATACTAGAGGAGACTACTTAAAACTTACCTCGGATATTTTGAACAGTTGTGGATAATCTACTCGACTGCTTTCTCCTTTCTCCTTTCCCCTATCTGATTTAGACTTCCCTTGCTCTTGAGCTTAATTAAACAAATAGATTTATTTAAATTACTTACTCAACTTTACTTCTTAGTAGTCACATTTGACAATCATATAAAACTCCAATACATATTATATTTTATAAAATATGTCATGAATCGATTTCATACTTATTTAATCAATATCTAATTCGCATACATAAACAAAGATTCATATAACTTATCATGCTCTCATATGCATGAATTTAATCATACATCCGATTGTCACTATAAGTACATGGTACATACATAAGACATATATATATTCATACCTATATATGATTATCATCACTTAATCATTTATTCATAATTATGCACAACCGCATATACACATGCACATATATATATATAATGCATACTTTAATATTATACACTTTTATTTTTCAAATTACAGTATAGTTCCAAAATATATAGCTAACTCTGAATGTCATCTTATCAACATTTAGCACAATACCAATTTCCATTTAGCTTTAATGCTGCACACATAAATACCTACACACTCATATGCATACAATCCATTTAAGATCATTATATGACCCATTTAACCCTAACTACTCAAGCTTAAACTTTCATATACAAATTCCATCTCATGATCAAATGTAGAAAATTACACATAGCCAAAACCCTAAACCCTAAACCCTAAACCCTAACTCACATAGCCAAAGTATATATAACCTTAATGTCCAAATATGAATACCACCCAAAATTCTTATGACTTAACCCTTAACCCTATTTTGCCGAATATTCATTAAATATTTAGTTCACATACTCATGCATAAACGATTGAAAATTTCCTTTAACCAAACATACATTCGGCAATAGCCACAACGACTTAACAAGTCTTAGAAACATTCTTTATCATTTTAACTTCATCTATTTACTCCCAAAGACCGAATGCACATATATATAAATGAAGAATAATGCCGAATGCCATTAACTAATAAAGCCACACATACACACACAACTTATATACAAATTTTATCCTTACATAGCCTATAGCTCATTCGGCCATTCATCCCTCAACCTATCAAAACTTCAAATCGAATTCATTTGGCCGAATACACATATACTTATATAATGCACATATAACATTTTTCTTCATGATACATTCGGCTTTGGCAAAATTTCATTATAGAACCCGAATAGCCACTTCACAATCTTATGTATCATCTACTTAATGCTTCACAATTAGCATGCTAATGACATCAAAGCAATCCACCATAATTTTTTTTTAAAACACCTTAGCCGAATCTTAACTCATTCAAAACCTACCTTCAAACCATAAAATAGGTAGAATTTAAACTAATCATCCAAATGATGCTTAAGTTTCCAAGAATAACATTGAACTTACCTTAATTTAGCCAACCACCATAGCCGAATTTTCCCAAAGATTTTCTTCTTCTTTTTCTTCTAGTTACGGTAAAGGAGGAGCAAACATGGACTAACTTTGGTTTCTCCTCCCACTAAACAATATTTTATTTTTCTTTATTCATTATTTCCTTTTGTAATATAAAATATTAACATATAATAAATATAATATGTTTTAATCAATAACATGGCCGGCCACTATCTAAAAGAATTGGCTAATTTGACATGCAAGTCCAACCTTTTTGACAACATGTACTATTAGATCACTTTTACATTTGCCTAACACATTTTACAATTTTCTCACTTAAGTCCCAACTAATAAATTTCACATACAAATGACAAAAGTAAAGTATGAAACTTTCATACATGCATATTCACATATAATAAACATAGAATATGACGATTAATTATTTTTATGATTCGGTTTTGTGGTCCCGAAACCAATTTCCGACTAGGGTCAAATTAGGGCTGTCACACCAAATGAGTGTGTGGCCAGCACGTGTAACAAACTGAAATCGTGTTACCCAAAACCTCCCAAATAAAAATAGAGCACACGACCATGTCACTTATCTGTGTGTGACACATGACCATGTGTTAGCCTATATATGCCAATAAATACCTTATTATGCAAGTTACAAAACCAAAATTTCCCCTAGGTCTTAAGTATGCAATAACCATTCTTTTAACCTATCCCAAAATGCACAAATTCATGCCAATAATATAACATTTCCTATATGTAACCAATATGCCTCAAGGCACTGCAATCACATATAATCTAAATAGAAACACCTTAATTCATCTAAATATTTGCACCAAAACATTCATTCGATTAATCACCAAGCATAGATCATTCATATGCTAGCAACAAACTAGCATTACAATACCACCATTCAAGATAACGCAATCACTTAGCAAGACTTATAACATATCATATAATGTTCAAGAACAAGTATTATAACATATTCAAAACCATTATATGTCAAAGTGACTTTTATACATAACAAACCTATATATATATATGCCACAAAGCTAAATCTTGAGCGATTAAAGGTTTACTGAGACAGAAGTTGGATAGTGTGAATTCCTAGTTAATCCAATCTTCACTTTCCACAAAGGATAACTATAAGACATGATAACATAACCAGGTAAGCATTACATATGCTTAGTAAGCTCATAGATGTTAAAATAGTAAACTTACCTTGTTTCATAATTAAATGTACCAATATAATAAATTTACTTAAATTTCTTGTTACAACATATCTCAACTGTAAGGTGAGTAATTTTTATACATCCATATAATCCGTAAATTTTCTCAAACCATTTAGATTAGTATCAATTCATCAAAACTATCAAACGAATATATCATTTTGCTTAATCAAGTAAAAAAAACATTTATAATTATATGAACACGTTCATTTCCATTTACTATATAGATTTATGTAATGCATTTCCTTTTTAACCGTTAACCTGGTGAAGTAACTAAACATATACAAACACACGAGTAACTATACCATACTAGGAGGCACCAAAGTGCTTTAAAAGTAGGCACCGAAGTGCGAATCAGTAGACCCCGGAGTGCAAATTAAGAGGTTTCTCACTTATGTTTCCATTTGCATACAATTCAAAAAATATATATTTGATAGACATGAAATATTCATTTCTAACATAAACATCATATTTAAGTATAAAAGTAAATCCTATGAACATACTAGGTATTAACAACAACAAAGGAAGTGTTAGAGACAAATATGTAATTTTCTCATTTCTTCAATTATTTACCGATTGATTTGTTTCTTGATCTATACGGTAATTTATTTCAAATTACCAGTTCTAAATGCCTTATAACAATTTATTTAATGCATATGATACTGTAACACCTTTTACCCGTATTCGACGCCGGAATAGGGTACGAGGTATTACCAGACTTATACACGAGCAATCATACAAAACCGAGACGTAAATTTTCCCTCCAAAATTAAAAATTTTCACATTCATTCATGTCGTCCCTAAAATGAACCTACGACTGTAACACCCCTAACCCGTATCCGCTGCCAGAATAGGGTTTCAGAGCATTACTACCATTTGCAGATCAGTTAAAAAAAATTTTAATTACTTACCAATTCAATGCATCATATAAATAAATATATTACCATTCAATCAACAGTTTGACACTTGTATAAGCATCAGACAGCAACATTGTTAGGATACTTGCACATATCTCATATAAATTCAACATTGATATATCTATTTTCTCGACATATCGCACTTGAGTTTAATAATAGTCTCAACTTACATAATTTCCTTGTATCAGCATATCAAAGATAATCATATATGTACATGTCATGAAACATATCATGCTCTTACCGTTTCTTCATAAGCATATATCATTCATTTCATTATATAAATATTTCAGGCTCCATCATTTCCATATATTTTATGTATATTTATTTCGGTAATAGCTTATATCTTAACATAAATTATATTCCATGTACTTATACTTATTTCGTTTATCTATCTTCATAATTATTTCATATAACTATTTTGTACATATATTTCCATATGACCAGTTCTTGTAAATATTTCACACAACCATTTCATATAATCATTCGTCATCTGATACATATTACTTGAATATCAATTGTTCAACAGATGTTATAGAGTTTCCCATCCACGGTCTTATTTATCTTTGACATGATGCCATAGTGCCTTTCAACTATGGTCTTACTCATTTTCTGTCATGTTGCTATGGTATCTTTCAACAATGGTCTTGTTCATTTCATATCAGGTTGCCATGGTATCTTTCAACCATGGTCTTACACATTTCATATCAGGTTGCCATGGTATCTCGCCATGGTATCTTTCAACCATGGTCTTACACATTTCATATCGGAGAGCACACTCCCACGAACCTCATCCTTACAGTAGAATTACCAGTCCAAGCTAAATCCCTTGTAATATAAACTCATAGAGTATTGTCGGGATTACCAGTCCAGGCTAAATTCAGACCCTAATTCGGATCTGAATTACCAGTCCAGGCTAAATTCAGACCCTAATTCGGATTACCCATTCATGCTAAATCCATTTTACGTGTATTCTTCGAGAGGGCTATATCAGAATAGGATCACCTGTCCGGGCTAGATCCTTTTTACCGTCAATTCCTTTTCAGAGATCCATCGAATTTTCTTTTCATTCAACCGGGATTTCTTCCCCTTTTTATCAAATATATCAATGTTTCATCAATTTTCATACAATGAACATTCAAATTAT
Source organism: Gossypium hirsutum (assembly GCF_007990345.1). Lineage (NCBI taxonomy): Eukaryota > Viridiplantae > Streptophyta > Magnoliopsida > Malvales > Malvaceae > Gossypium > Gossypium hirsutum. The sequence goes on from NC_053429.1 coordinate 7,015,049, forward strand.
TTTCACATCAATAACATACATTTCAAGCATTTAAGAATATAATTCAAGTTACACGAACTTACCTAATTGCTTGTTTGTGTTTATAATTTCATTAATCCGATATCTTTTATTTTCCACGATCAAGTCTCATATTTGAGTCGTTCGGATCTTTATAAATAAATTTGATCATCATTTTCATTCATTTCATATTCTAATGCATTTAATTAATGCTCTAGGAAAAATTACCATTTTGCCCCTAAACTTTTAATTAATGACGATTTCATCCTTAGGGTCAGGAAAATAAAATTCTTGCAATTTAATCCTTATTTCCAGCTATTATTCTCATATGTATTGATAACAGTCCATGAATTCTATAAAATATCAGAATTTTCCATAATTTCAACACTTTTCAATTTAATCCCTAAAATATGTTTTCCCCTGATCTTGAACTAAATTAATAATTTCATTCAATTTTGTAATTTAAATAATAAAATAATCCATTTCATGCAATTTGGTCATTTTTGACATTTTTTTACAAAATTGCCCATAAAGTTTTACTTTTATTCAATTTATTCCCTGAGCCTAAAATATACAAATTAGCCGTGCTAGATGAATATTCATACATATTTTTCCTCCTCCTCCTCTCCATTCCACATCCTTAATGTATATAGCACACTTGTAAGTAACATTATCCATAATTTTTATTATTTGCTTTTATGAATATTCAAGCTGTCTATCTGCGTCATAGCCACTAAATTATTTATATCTGGACCTATAGACTCAAAATTAAGATCCGATAATTTTTCTTGAAACTATACTTATATATATTCTTACAATAAAATTTTCAGAATTTTTGGTGTAGCCAATAAGTACAGTTTATTCTTTAAAGTTACCTCTATTCTGCTGTCTGACAGTTCTGGCCCTTATTCACTAAAAATTAATTATCTCCTCGTACAGAATTCTAATGATGTTCTCGTTTGTTTCTATTGAAAATAGACTCATTCAGGATTCTAAACATATAAATTTAAGCCCCGAATTATTTTTATCCATTTTTTTATGATTTTACAAAGTCAGAATAGGGGAACCCAAAATCATTCTGACCTTGTCTCACAAAATTCATCATATCTTTACAATTCCATTGCTTACATCATTTCTTCTATAAGAAACTAGACTTAATAAGCTTTAATTTCATATTTTATTCATCCTATAATTAGATTTATACAATTTTTTATGAATTTTCAAAGTTAGACTACTGCTACTGTCCAAAACTGTTTTAGTACAAGATATTAATTACCATGTTTATTTTCTTTTTCTACACCATTTCTCATCACTTTCTCTTATTTTCTCTTCACTAACATATCAAGAAGATAGGACCTTATGTAAGAAAACTCTACTATAACATTATTTCCATGCTTTGTCAATAATAACAAACTTAAAAACATATTGAAATCTTGATATACTTACCTTGTTCTATTGATACTAATCTTTAACTTGGTTTTCTCTCTCCTCCATCTTCTATTTCTTGAATCCAACTTGATATTCTAACTCCCCATGGTCTCCTTAACATTTTTCTCTCTTAGTAGCTATGGAAATTCTTTTGATTTCTAGGTGAAAATGGTGAATTTTTGGTGGAAGGACCAAATTGTAAAGAAAAGAAAATTTCTTTCTTTCCTTCTCTTCTAACGTTGGTTGCATGCATGGAAAGATGATGAAAATTCTTCATCTTTCCTTCCTTTTATACTAAATAATTAATAATAAAATAATAATGAAATAATAATAAAATAATAAAATATCTCATTAAAATAATATATATCTAATTAAATAATCATAAAATATCATCAACATCATCATTACTTTCTAGATTTATCTCTCTTCCAATTGACCATTTTGCCCTTTGTTATCTTTTAAAATTCCATCCTTGAGTCATTATTTAATTTGGCTAAATTGTAATTTAGTCCCTCATAGTTCTTCATCTATTCAATTTGGTCCTAATTCATCCATTTTCCTTAGTTTCTAGATCATTCCACTCTTAAAATATTTACACTATTGGTCCTTTAAATTTTTCATATTTACACTTTAACCCCTCAAATTTTGAGTATTTACTCTTGTGCAACAAAACTTTTCTCACTTTCACAATTTAGTCCTTTCTTGAATTAATATATCATAATATACTTCTCAATATTGACATAACTCAAAATTTCCCTTTTTGTCACTTTATCTCCTTATTTTACTATATCAAGGATAATATCTTACTGTAAAAATTTTCAGGGTATTACAACGAGGCCCAAAACATGCATTGGAAGCGGTTCGGGACAAAATCGAGAACTTTAAAAAATTTAACAACACTTAGAAAATTTTTCACTAAATAGGGGTCACACGCCCATATGGCTTAGGACACGCCCGTGTGGGCAGGCCGTGTGGTCACATACGCTTGTGTCCCTAACCCGTGTAACTCTCTTTTTATGACGTCATCAACAATTTGAAGTCACACGGCCAAGTCACACGCCCGTGTGCTTAGGCCGTGTCCTTCACACGGCTGAGACACACGACTGTGTCTCTACCTTTGTGTTTACTACTGGGCATTCTGTTTTACAACAATTAAGATGCAGGGGACACATGGCTGGATCACACACCCATAAGGTGAACCGTGTGTCACACACGGCCTAGACACACGCCTGTGTGGATAAAACAAGGCTATTTACCAAGCCATTTGCCACCCTTATTAGCACATGCACTCATATCAATTCAAAGGCACAAAACATATCATACTTAGCCCATTAAAACATATTGACATCATGTTCACAAGAGGGCATTAACACATGAATAAACTTGTAATCAACATAAGCCATCATTCATGGCTATATACAATTAGAACAATAATCCATTATATACCAACACATTTGGCCATATCAATAATAACACATATAACCAAAAGACCAATTCTCTATACATGCCATAGACTCAAACTACTTGAATTCATCAATACCCGTAGTGATAGCTTAATAGTGTGATAGGATCTCCGGCGATCTCCATCCCGAGCTAGCTTATTAACCCTATAAGATATGGGAAGGGAAGGGGTGTAAGCTATATAATATAGCTTAGTAAGTTAGCATGTAAATAATAAACAACCTCAACCATACAATTTACATAATGTAAATTCATACAAATGTTATTTATGTTTCACAACATAACTTACTCATTCACAACTTACCAAGTGTTTATCATAACTCAACAATACAAACACAAAGTATTATAATTTACCAAAATCTCATGGTTATAATTCTTATTCAGTCACAGCGTTTGCTTTATCAACTTATAAGCATAATTTAACATATTCGGGCATTAGCCCAACAACCGAAACCCTTTCGTTGTAACATATTACAACAATTAACAAATCATTTCAAACCACATAATAAACATGCATATTAAATATGAGTATTTACATTTCGAGCATATACTTTAACATCTTTCAATTGTTCAAAACTCATAACATCCCATAATCATTTTAATAGGCAATTATGCTAATCCTTCCTCTTTTACGTATCTGATGAATCACAATTCGTGTGAATAATACATGTTATATCATAACTAAATTTTGGCCCAAAAGCCAATCACTCAATTGCCAACCAAATTTATCATGTATTTTGTCCATCACAAATATAGACCAATAATCTCAAGACTTTCACAAAAATATTCTCATGGAAATCATGAACTCACCATATCTTAAAATCAATGCGTATAACTTATGTACGTACCTGTACAAAATTTGTAATACTTACATGCTCTTTCTTTTATTTGACCTACCCATTTACTTTCCTGTTGAACCACTTGGAATACTAAAGGATACCCGGGAAATCTCATACACATAGTAAGATGCCAATGCCATATCCCAGATATGGTCTTACATGGGATTACAAATCAAAGCTGATAGCCCAGCTATGGTCTTACACGATGTCTCATATCGATGCCATGCCCCAGACATGGTCTTACACAAAATCACATGTCGATGCAAATGCCATGTCCTAGACATGGTATTACATGGGATCACATATCAATGCCAATTCCATGTGCCAGACATGGTCTTACATGGGATCACACATAACTCTAATGTCATGACATTTGTATCCTATCTATTCCTAAGGTTCAATCGGGATTTCAAGTCGAATCGTCATTGAGTCATCATTAATCAAATCCATAGAGATAAATATACATTTCATGCAATATCAAAACATTAGGTACATAATAACATAATGTTAAATTATTTACACACGAACTTACCTCGGATGTGACAACGGTGAAAAAGACCTATTTGTCCAACATTTGTTTTTCCCCCAGTCGAGACTCAAACTTCATTTTTCTTGATCTATAATATCAAATTTAGCTCACTTATTAGTCACATTATTCATTGTGACCCAAAAATTACATTATGGAAAAATTACATTTTTGCCCCTAAAGTTTCACATATTTACACTTTTGCCTCTAAGCTCGTAAAATGAAATTTATTCAATTTCTTTAAGCTACAAGCCTAGCCGAATCATTTTCATAACTATAACAGCCCAAAATTTCCATTAAAGCACACTTTTACTACATATTTTATAACTTTTACAATTTAGTCATTTTAGGTATTTTCACCGAAAATCACTTAGCAAAAGTTGTTTCTCTAACCATAAACATGTATAATCTAACATTAAACATCAAAATACATAAATTTATAACATGGGTTAAATCCTAAAATTTCATTGTAACTCAAATAAATGGTAGAAATAGGTAGATCTTGTTATGAAGGTTTCAAAAACGTAAAAAAACATTAAAAACGGGGCTAGAACGGACTTACAATCGAGCTTGGAAGCTTGAAAAACCCTAGCCATGATTTCTTCATGTAAAATTCGGCCAAGGAAAAAGATGAAAAAGAAATTTTGGCTTTTATTTTGTTTATTAAGTCATTTAATTACTAAATGACCAAAATGCCCCAAACTTAAAATTTTCTATTTCACCTATTTCATGTCCATTTTTGTCCAAAAAGTTATCCAATGGTCAAATTACCATTTAAGGACATCCAATTAAAATTTCATAGCAATTAGACACCTCTAGCATGTAGAACTCAACTTTTTCACATTTTACAATTTAGTCCTTTTGACTAAATTGAGTGCCCAAACGTTAAAATTTTCGAACGGAATTTTCAAGAAATCATTTCATAAAATTGTAGACCATAAAAATATAATAAAAATAAATTTTTCTACTTCAAATTTTTTGTCCCGAAACTACTGTTCCTAGTAGACCCAAAATCGGGCTGTTATAAACACCCTATTATTATTTTTCTCCATTATCCTAAAATTTTGTAGTTTATTCAATTTAATCCCTACAATTGAAATTGTAACGCCCTAAAATCTGACCTAAAAGTTTAGACCGAATCTCGGAGGTTACATTGATCACCGAAGTGATCGTAGGAAAAATTTTAGTTTAGCCAGCTAAAAAACAAATGGTATTTAAGTTATGTAAAACTCTCAGTTGTAAAATCTCGATATTACAAAAATTTTAGTCGAAAAGACGCTTATGTGCATATAACACAACATTTTGTACCACAGTATTCAAAATAAAACTTACAATTCAAACCGTCTATTTATAAATGCGAAATTTATGAAAATACTTTTAAAGTCGATTCTAAAACGTCGTTGTTCAAGACCTCCGGCATGCCGAGTCCAGTAACAGCATACGAAAATACTTGAAAAAGAGAAATTGAGGAGGTGAGCTACACGACCTCAGTGTGAGTTCAAAACTATTAACAGCAGATTTACAGAAGAGAATTCTAGATAGCAGTTCAATAGCAAAACATACTTATAGAGATATACAAAAATAGAAGGTAAATTCAAGACCAACGTCCCAACAGAACGTAACAATCAAGCACACCACAACGTAGACAGAAACTCAATCGATAACTCGTCAACGAGTCAGTACCAAAACACTTATCATCACAAACATGGTGTTCCAAAACGTCATTACTCTAACACCTCAATACAAGCAAAATCAGTCACACATGTTAAGTCAACCAGACAGAATACTGACATATAAACTTACACCCAATCACTTAACCATATGTGCATAAATGCAATCAAGTAGAAAAGAAACCCATCCATCCAACCAAAACACCTCTTCATCCCCCAATCACACCCCAAAAGAGCTGTTTAAGCTCATCCAACCCAACACGCCACGTAGGACCTCAAAAGGCCCATCCGACCATACACACCACGAATGTGGACTAGGTCATTCAGATAATAATACGCAGCAAAGTTGACGTATATGCAATACAGTGCATTGTGGTAAACCGCTGTACAGATATATTGTAGTTAAATTGCCAGATCAGATCAGAAATCAGTCTTCCTTCTCTTCACAACCAAACCCCAAATGTTTTATGCAAATGTATGTATGCAGACAGGCATACAGAATCAAAATACAAGATTTCCAAACAATCATTCAAACATAGAAACTCACATTCAGTCAATCAGTTATAGAATTCTCGTGCAGTCACAAAATGCATACTACACGCAAACACTCACATACTAATCACTCTGAATCAGAAATGCATACATTCATTTACCCTGATTCAATATCAATTGTAAAGTAACCTCAAGCAAGAATCAAACAATCTACTTAAATAGAGGTATATCTATACAAAACACACCAGTCTAGGCTGAATCAAAGTCCCGATCACCCTTGTTAAGACCTCGCTAAGAGTCGGAACACCTAGAATCACGATCAAGCTTTAATTTAACATAGAACAAAATTTAACAAGATAGGGCCACACGACAGTGTGGAAATGCGTAGGCCGTGTGGGGGTCAACACGCCCATGTGGAGGGGCACACACCCCGTGTGGAAAGAGGCACACACACGTGTGACCTAGGGACATGGCCGTATGATCTGGCTATGTATTTCTTTGTTCATTTGTGCTAAAATAGGATACAGGGCAGACATGACCGTGTGCCCAAAACACACACCCGTGTGGGATTCCTAAATTCCCAAATTGGCCACATGGCTGTATGGTACCCAATTTTGCCCGGAACCTTAATTCCCAATTGTACACAGCCGTGAACCGTCTAAGTGGGGACACACGCCCGTGTGGTCACAAAACCACACTGAAATTGGCTGCAATCTGCACCTTTCTTCTCAGAATCGCATTCCCAACATTTGTAATCCTAAAACTCACCTCGAAATTGCTTAACAATCCTTCAACCATCAACAAAACGAATCCCATCCGCTTTAATCAAAAAACATACAAGAGAAAAAAACCAAACTCCAACATCGAAACTTAACGATTCACAAAACATCAATAACTATTGAATTTCACATATCCAGTTCATAATTTCATTAATGAAAAAGAAATGTTCGAATCCCACACCTGACTCACGACCAAAACTTCCAGACACCGGCTTGACGACAGAGAGCCGAAGCTTTCTAAAACAAAACTGTTCTTCTTTTGTTTTTGTCCAAATGCGCAAGAAACCAAGAAGAAAATGAGAAAGCAAACCATGGTGAGGGAGAAAAGAGAACATGCAAACTAGAAAAAAAAACAGAAGAAGAAAAAATAAAAATAGAAAATAAAAATAAAAATAAAAATCCAAACTAAATACATATTTAATAAGCAAGTATTAAACTTTTTCAACAAAACAAAAATTAAATTAAGGTAATTCCCTCAAAGCACATCCAAGGCTTACACCTAGAACCCCAAGCTAAACTAACATACAACCAACCACCAAACCAGCAAACTCATTCTGACACTAAAAACGGAAACAAACTCACATGTCTGATCTAGCCACTGACCCTACCTACAAATATCAAAACTTTTAACCTTAAAAATAAGAGTGTTACCGAAATAAGCATATTTTTCATGTTTAAACCCCAAACTAAAATCCAACTTCAAACTCATCCCCACACAACTCTCAAGCATCTATGATTATAAGAATTTCATGTCAATTTCAACATATTTTCCTTTTAGTCCCTAAACTCAAAATTAACCAAATTCAATATATAATTTAGTCCATAATCACATTAAACTTTCAACCAAGCTATTTAACAACAAAAACATCAAAAACCATCGATGGAAACATTTTAAAAAAAAATTACGAAATTATTCCTGGACTAGCTAGATTAAGCTACAACGATCTCAAAATTCCTATTATGTGATTCTATAGCTAAAAATGTAATCTTTCAATGCAAATAACCAACATTAAAATTAGATGTTGAATTTCTTTATCATGTCTCTCTCTCTCTTTTATTAATAGAATTTTTTATACTTTTCGGGTACTTTTGGATGAGCGTTTATTTTCAGTGCGGTGCATTTAGCATTATTTTTGTCTTACATTACAGTATCGTTATAGTGTCTAATCTCACCATTACTGTTATTTTTACACTAATCGTAGATAAACGCAACGCTCATTTAAAGGGATTAGAATCTTCTATTAGATTTATGTGTAGTAAAAAAATATAATATTCTTAACCCAATAATCGCTTTCTTTCCCTTCCAAGTCTCATCAAATATTCTAATCTTACTGTAATCAACGTTGTTAAATTATATCTATATAAAATCTTATATATTGTCAATTAACTGGCATTTGACATTGCCGTACCCGTAACCATTCCGTACCGGTGTGTGTTTGGAGGAAATTGACAATGGAATAATGAAATCTTCTGCATTTAAAATCCTTAACCAACTGGAAGTAGGGCCAATACAATATATCTATTTTTTGGTCAACTAAAATTCAATTGGTTTATGCATTGGGGGTTCGCAAATATTATATCAACTTTGTTAAACAAGATCGATAGCTATGAGGATAGAGATTGAAAGGTGTTGGATGACAGAGAGACAATATCCTTGTGGGTGTTAGGGTTGAAGACTAAAATCCTTAATTTTGAGATAAAGAAACTTCCTGGAAAAATTATGTCTCATTATGAAATCTACAACCACCACCGTATCCACAGTGATGATGGTTCATGTAATGTTCATACAAGGTTTTTTTTTCCTGGGGTTTGTAATTAATTAAAAAATGGCACATGGTTGTTGAAAGATATATAAGTAATATATTTTTTTGTTTAGAGTCATCTGAACGTATGTAGTTCAACTTGTTTTTTTATAGAAATGGGCAAAAATATAGTGGATAATGGAAAATGTTAATGGAGTTAATACAATGCATTTAGACCATGCTTAAGTAATTCGTTTACGTTCGAAGGCTCATTCAAAAAATGTAAGGGTTTGAGTAAAAATATATATTTAAATATGGAATTAGATAAAAAAAAAATAAGGCATCTTTTTCTAAACAGGTTGAGCGTTGATAGAATTTTTTGGTTTGGGCCTAGCTCGACCTAAATTAGCCTTGACTTTCTTTTTTACTGCTGTTTTGCTGACATTTCACTACTATTTTAATATCGTTTCGCTATTATATTACTACTATTTTATTGTTATTATTTGAATATTGTACAACTCTTATTCTATTGTTAATTTTACTACTATTTTAAAGGTATTTGTTTACTAAGTTGTAACTATTTTACTGTTATTTAAGTATAAATGTTCTTTTTAATGTATTTTCAATTGTTGGGAAACATTTATTTTAATGTTTTTAGTGTATTTGATGTATTATATTTTTTAAATTTGTTTTTATATAAAAATAATTTAAATAAAATTTAATATGGACAGGCCAAATCGAACTCGAGTTTAATATTTTGTAATTTGTGTCGAGCTTGGGCAGAATTTTAGACCCATTTTTTGGGTCGGGTGAAGAAAACGGGCATAAAAATTTTACATCGGCCCAGTCCGACCCATGACCAGGTCTAAGTGCATTCCATTGATTATATATATATATATTATATCTTTACCTCCATTGAGACATGTGGCAACACAAGAACCGATCAAAGAGATTCACAAGCAACCTCCCGCCTTATACCTCCAAATGGTCAATTAGTGATTGACTACCCGCGTGCCTCAACCCCCCACAAGAAGGACCATCGATCCTTAAACACCTGGCTGGACTCTCTGTTAAGCCATCCGCTATTAATAGACCACTCGGGAATCACCACTCTCCTATAAATACCTCAAGGTGCAACATGGTAGAGGGACTCCTCTCCTCACCTCTCTTCTCCCTTTAAAAAACCATAAGCTCACATCCACTTTTATTTGAGCCCCCTTACTTTTTTTTGACTTTTGGCCCTAGAGTGGGTGAATCCACCTTTCTCGGCATCGCTTCCCTCTCCGCCTTTTTCCCCTTGTTGATGTTGTGTATGAGTGTATCAACAATATATAAAAATATTAAAGGGTTTTAATTCAAATAGTTTTACATATTTTCATTTTTTTGTATTATTAATATTTTATATTTTATTTATATAGATCATACATGTTAATTTTTGAGTAACAAATGGAATGGAAGAACGAGTTCAATCTTGTATTTAAGGGATCAATAATTATTATAAATATACTGGAAGAAAACAAAAGAAAGAAATATTGGTTTATGCTTTTACATAGAGATACAAATGTGCCGGCTTGGATCATGCTTACTTTGGATTCAAATCAATTCGGGTTCAGGTCTTTTTAGACTCGAATTTTCTTAGGCTCAAACCTGTTATGGGTTCAAATTTTCTTAGGCTTGGGCCCTTTCGGACTAGAATTTTTTCAAATTAGAGCTTGGATCGAGTTAGGTGAGCTCTGATTAATTCAGATAATTTTGAAAATTTTAAGTTATAAATATTTTAATTTTGAATGTAATAATTCATTTAATTTTTATATGATGACAACATAATTGAAATTTACCTTATAAAAAGTATACATTATATATATTTAACAAAGTTATTTTATATAAAATAATTAAAATGCTTCTTGTATGCAAAATTTATTATTCTATGATATTATATAAATTAATGAAAATATATTATTTATTATTATTATTATTATATTTTATTAATAATTGAATAACTATTTGTCCTTCTTATTAAATTTATAAACCTAATATTCATATTCTAATATTTATTCCAAAATTCAAATATATTATATAATCCCAAACCTAAATAATATATTCATTATTACCCAAACTCAAAACAAACTAATTATAACTCAAATCTCAAGTCCAAAATAAAAAGAAATTAAACCAAATACCCAAATACGATTTTGTAAAAGGTTAAAGCCCAATTCACAATCTAATTTAAAAAATATATATTTTATTAAGATATTAATATTTTAATAGTATTTTATGTATTGTTAGTTATAATTATAAACATGTATTTTAATATACTAAATTACACATAACTATTTATGTTAATTATATTCTATAATAATCTATAATATAATAATAGTTATTATATTAATACTTATAAAATATACTATTTCATTCAAGCTATATCACGTACTATAATAGAAGAGTAATACATAATATACTAATTATTATCATATTTTATTGTTTATTATACTGGTTGAAATATGCTCTAAATCCTTATACTTTTCTTATATTTGAAAGTTAACTCTCCTATTATATTATATGATATCATATCATATATCATATATCATATATAATTAATATATTAATAGTTTATATATATAAGCATCAATGATTAAGCATTATATATTATAAAATATTATATCTTTTATTATAATCTATGATATAATAATAGTTATATATAATAGTAGTACATTATATATTACTTATTATTATCTAATATTGTTTATTATTATACTAATTAAAATATGTTCTAAGTCTCTATACTTTTTGTACGTACATTTAAAGTTAGCCCTCCTACTATATTTTATAATGTTATATCATATCATATAATATATTAATAGTTTATATATATGCATTGATGATTAAACATTATAATATCATTTAATACTATATATTATAATAATAGCCATATATGTATTAATATTTTTAGTAATAGTGATATATTATATTATTATTTTATGTATTAGTAATATACTAATTTAGTATATCATTTCAAGGTTAGGTAATCGGTTTCGGTAATAGTATATTATTATATTACCATTAAAATTTAATTTTTTAGATTTTAATACTTATTAATTTTTATAATTATTATTCTTATATAATTATAGTGCTAAAAATATTTTATATTAAATTAATTTTTTTAGAAATTTATTTCACTTAATAATTTTACATAAAAACTTATTATTAATTGCTTTTCCTATTAATAAAATTTTAATATAAATATGCAAATATTATGAATATATTTTAAAAAATTATCATTTATTTATATTTTAAGTAATAGCATAAAATTATATTAATTATTAATTTCTATTATGGTTGTTCAGTTATAAAGTCGAGTTTTTTAAAATTTTGAGTTGAATTTATTTTGAGTTCGAGTTTTCTTAGGCTTGAGTTTTGTCGGATTTGAATTTTTTTAAGCTCAAATCTATTATAGACTTGAACTTTATCAAATTCAAATTGTTATCGACTTGGGTCTATTTTACGAACTCTACTTTCACAATCAAGTGCATTACATCAATTAACTATTTGTTTTACTAATAACCCCTTTTTTTCTTTTTATCAACTTGAGTAGTGCTATATATAATTGCCAGTATACTATTGATAATACACCTTACGGAACAAACGATTTAGCTTGTAAGGGATTATCCCTTCAATGATCTGATTATATGAAGTGCACTTTTGGCTGGAACACATTGATGCATGCAGTAGGTCTCATTATTATTTATTCTTACGGTCAGACCTGAATGCTGTTGATTGCATTTTTCTTGAAAATGTTAGAACAACTGGTCTTATAATGCTCTGTAACTTTTATTTATTTATTTATTATTTCTTTTATTTATTTATTTATTATTTCTTGCCATAAGCTTATGGAATGGGGCCTGTAGTTGTTAATATCAACTTTGATTTAACGAGAAAAAGGAAAGGATTGGTGGTCGTAGTTGGTATTCATGGTGTCTAACCAAAGTCAGTATCCCACATTTGCAAATGCCTTCCAATTCATTACTTCATTAATATGACTGCTGACTTTTAAAATACCAACTCTCAAATTCTGGGAGCCAAACAACCACAATGCAGTTTGAATCTGCGACCCTCAACAACTCTCCTCACCTTTAACCATTGAAGTGTTAGTCAACAAGATCCTTGAAACAGTTTGGAGCCGTGATTATCGACAGGTGACTTTGAAACAGATTGTAAAAAAAGCATTGGAGCATCCATATTCAACATATTATTCCAAGAGGAGTTAGTAGAGTGGCCGACTTTATAGCTAAACAGGCTCTGAGGTACAGCTCTGGTTTTTATCTTATTGAAGAACTTATGCATGAAATGCTACACATGCTGGAATAGGATGCTCGTGGACCCTTTACTGCTTCTGTTCTTGTTAATTAGGCAATATTTCTTTTAATGCCTAACTTCTTGTTACAAAAAAATAAAAAAAATTTCTGTGTGCCATAGCCATTACGCTAGCAAAATAGACTTGAGCTTGAAAATTCAACTGTACCAATCTGAGTTCAAGAAGAAAAAAGTACGTGAAAGTACCAATCTGAGTTCAAGAAGAAAAAAGTACGTGAAAGTCCAAGACTTAAAAATCTGAGCCCAAATCATAAGAATCCGAGTACGAGAATGATTTGGCTCGAGCTTAAGATAAACCCAGGTCAAAAATCCGAATTTATAACTCAACAATCATAATAAACATTAATAACAATATAATTTTATGATATTATTTAAAATAAAAATAAATGATAATTATTTATTTTTATAAAAATGTGTAATAAACATTTCATATTTATATTAAATTTTTATTAATAATAAAGATAATTAATAATAAATTTAAATCATAAACTAAAATAATATTTAAAAAACATTAATTGAATTAATACTATAATTATATTTGTATAATAATTTTTATGGCCAAAACAAACAGCAGCACGGCCAACTGCAAATTGTTCCAAGTGATGATCAATTCTGTTTCTTATTTCCATCTTGTTCCTCAATTTCAAAGATGAATCGCAAATGGTAGCAAAAATAATGGAAAATTTAGCTTCATTGTTGTTGAAGGATCACCAGAAAAAAAGTGCCCTCAGCTTTAATAAGAACTCATTTAAGTAAGGAAGAATCAATTTAAATAACCAAATTATTTCTTCTTCTCCAACCACACAGTTTGATTCATCTATTTCCACAACTCCCCTGCCATTGTTGTATAAAATGAATTCAGAGTTCAAATTTTGAGTTTTTTTTTATGATTATTTAATAGCATTTGATGTTTGTAGTGCTTTTTTTAAGTAATTTTTATAATTTTTTACATATTTAAATTTTTATAATTTTTAAGTAATTTTTAATAATTTTTATATTTTTAAATTTTTTTATAGTTTATCATTCGTATTGAATGAATCAAGATAAATAATAGTCAAGAGTCAAATGAATCTAGACAAATGATTATCCGGGTTCATTATAGATTTATATAATTTTTTATTAAATTTTAAAAATATTTTTTTATAATTTTAATTTTTTTTTGCTTACGTAACATGCTATGTCAACGTTGCTTGTCATATTAGCAGTTATGTCAACACCACTTGTCACATCAATAAAATTAATGAGTAAACCGATCAATTGATGATTTTTGTTAATGAAAGAGCCTAATTGATTTTATTGGGGGTCATTAAGGGCTCAATAGGATGAACTTTTTGTTCTAAGGGCTTAATTGCATTTTTTTTACTAAGATTTTTTTTATTACCCTTATGCCTATTACACTTAATAAGTATAAAGTTGGTTAATTTGGTTTAAACGGTCTTGAATTTCAATAGTGAAACCGAGCTGACAACATCAAATCATCTGATTGCCTAATTTGACCTTAATGCATGTGTTGTGCGGAAGCGTGTAAAAAAGTAAAATTATTGTACTAAAAAATCACACTAAGTTCAATTCCCAGGAAAGAGAGGTGGATCACAAGGATCGCCTAAGTACCAGGTCTTTCCTAGCCAGAATATCCCTCAATCGTAATTTAATAGCACAATAAATCACTACAATCACACACACAATTCATGCAGAATAATACAATAAAGAACACAAGAATTTAACGAGGTTCAGCAAATTTTGCCTACGTCCTCGGGCACTACCAAATATATTTCACTCCAAAATACAAGTGAGAATTTACAAAGAGAGAGAGAAAACAATGCCTTAAGTAGAGAATGGCAAGTTTGAGATACAGAATGAGAGATGGTTATGCCTATTTATAGTTGAGGTTCAGGGATCAACTTGCAAAGTCACTTTACAATTAGGGACCATATATTGCAAATATCTCAGATTTTATTATGCCAATATCTCGATACCCATATCTTTGACTTTCCAATATTTGATACCCATATCTTTGACTTTCCAATATTTGATACCCATATCTTTGACTTTCCATTATTTGATACCCATATCTTTGATTTTCCATAAATATGGATAATTCCCAATAATCTCCACCTTGAAGATTTGATTAGAGTAATCTTATCTTCACACAATTCTCTCTGCCTTTGTCAACAACACTTGATAGTGCCTTCTTCAACTGTTAAACATGCAGAATATTGATCAAGTTCAAACAATGTTCAAACTTGATTGTTGTTACCACCTTGGTCATCATATCTGCGGGATTATCTGCAGTCTTAATCTTTTGAAGGTGAATTTTCCCCTCATCAATAATTTCCCGCACAAAGTGGAAACGTACATCGATATGCTTTGTACGTGCATGATAGACTTGATTCTTTGCTAAATGAATAGCACTTTGACTATCACAATACACATTAATATGCCCCTGGACCAATCCCAAGGTTTTAACCATACCTTGTAACCAAATAGCTTCCTTTACAGCCTCTGTTACAGCCATGTATTCAGCTTCTGTGGTTGACAACGCAACTGTAGACTGCAGTGTAGACTTCCAACTTATTGGTCCTCCAGCAAGAGTAAACACATAACCAGTGGTTGATCTTCGTTTGTCCAAATCACCGGCATAATCAGAATCAACGTACCCAACAACACCTTTACCAAGTGTAGTATCCTGCTTGAACAGTAATCCAATATCCATGGTCTTATGAATATACCGTAGAATCCATTTCACAGCTTGCCAATGTCCTTTTCCAGGATTATGCATATACCTGCTCACTATACTAACTGCCTGTGAAATGTCGGGTCTTGTACACACCATTGCATACATCAAGCTACCTACTGCATTAGAATACGGAACTTGTAACATGTATTCTTGTTCCGTATTTGTCGAAGGAGATAGTTGTGCAGAAAGCTTGAAATGAGAAGCCAACAGGGTACTTACAGCTTTAGTCTGCTCGTTCATGCCAAACTTCTGTAGTATCTTCTTTAAATATTGCTTCTGAGATAAACTAACTCTGCCATGAGCTCTATCCCTACATATTTCCATGCCAAGGATCTTCTTAGCTTCACCTAGATCTTTCATCTCAAACTCAAGGTTGAGTTGAGTCTTCAATCTCTCAATTTCAACTTTACTCTTAGATGCTATCAACATATCATCAACATATAAGAGCAAGTATACGAAAAATCCTTCTTGTAGCTTCTGAAAATACACGCAATGATCAAATTTACTTCTTGTATACCTTTGCCCTTTCATGAACTGATCAAATCGCTTGTACCACTGCCTTGGATATTGTTTCAATCCATAAAGCGACTTTGTCAGTTTGCAAACCCAATTTTCTTTATCAGCAACCTTGAATCCATCTGGCTGAGTCATATAGATTTCCTCTTCCAAATCACCGTGTAAAAATGCGGTCTTCACATCGAGCTGAACTAGTTCAAGATCATATTGCGCAACCAAGGCTAGCAAAATCCGAATAGACGAATGCTTCACAACTGGAGAAAATACTTCATTGTAGTCTATTCCTTCTTTCTGAGCGTAACCCTTTGCTACCAATCTAGCCTTGTATCGAACTTCATTTTTATCAGGAAATCCTTCCTTCTTTGCATATACCCATTTGCATCCAATTGCCTTCTTTCCTTTAGGTAGTGTCACCAACTTCCAAGTCCTATTTTTATGAAGAGACTGCATTTCTTCATTCATAGCTTGCTTCCACTTTACACTATCAGAGTTACTTCTTGCTTCTGTGTAAGTAGAAGGAACATCATCATCTGTAATTGGAAGTGCATAGGCCACCATATCATCAAAGCAAGCAGGCATACGAATCTCTCTTCTTGGCCTTCTATATGCAATTGAATCATGTTGTTGTAGAAGTTCTTGGGTCGAAACTTCTTCATCATTTGTTCCTTCAATATTAGCTGGATCATCATTAACCTTTTCAAGCTCCACCTGCTGCAAAGTGCCACTGGTTGTGTTATCCTTTTGTGAATCATTGTTCTTCATCATGGTTGATTCATCAAAAGTCACATCTCTACTGAAAATTATTTTCCTTGTATCAGGACACCAGAGACGATATCCTTTTACTCCACCAGTTATACCCATGAATAATGCTTTCTTTGCTCTTGGGTCTAACTTAGATTCTTTTACATGATAATATGCAGTGGAACCAAAAATATGTAAAGAATCATAATCAATAGCAGGTTTACCAGCCCACCTCTCCATAGGAGTTTTTCCATTTATTGCAGCTGATGGCAACCCATTAATTAGATGGCACGCATATGTAACTGCCTCAGCCCAAAATTCTTTGCCCAATCCAGCATTGGACAACATACATTGAACTTTCTCCAGTATAGTCCGATTCATACGTTCTGCCACCCCATTCTGTTGTGGTGTATCTCGAACAGTGAAGTGTCGTACAATACCTTCATCATGACATACTTGTAGAAATGGATCATTCTTGTACTCAGTACCATTGTCTGATCGAAGTCGTTTGACTTTTCGACCAACCTGGGTCTCCACCATCTTCTTCCATTTCAGAAATACATCCAAAACTTCATTTTTCCTTTTCATTAGATACACCCATACTTTTCTTGAATAATCATCAACAAAAGTAACAAAATAGTGCATACCTCCCAAAGAAGCCACTTTAGTAGGTCCCCACACATCACTGTGAACGTAGTCCAGAATTTCTTTTGTATTGTGAATTGCTGAACCAAATTTTATCCTCGTCTGCTTGCCCAGAACACAATGTTCACAAAATTCCAATTTGTAAGAATTTCAATTTGCAAGAATTTGCACCTTTCAACAAGCCTTGCTTCGCCAAACTCTGCAAAGCTTTTTCACCAGCATGTCCCAATCGCATATGCTATAACCTGGTAGCCTCTGAATCTGCATCTTTCGTAAAAGCTGTTGATGTTGATCCAATAACTGTACTTCCATTTAAATAGTACAGATTATTCCTTCTTGTGCCTTTCATCACCGTCAATACCCCAGCTACTACCTTTAGTAATCCATCTCTCAAAGTGATTGTGAGCCCTTTAGATTCTAGGACCCCTAATGAGATAAGATTTTTCTTCAAGCTAGGTATGTAGCGAACATCTGTCAAGACTTGAATTGAGCCGTCGTGATTCTTCAATTGGATTGTACCTACTCCCATTGTCTTACAAGCGCTATCATTGTCCATAAAAACAACTCCACCTTCTAGTTCTTCAAGACTAGAAAACTAGTCCTTATTAGGACACATATGGTAAGTACATCCCGAATCCAAAATCCACTCATCTGTATGACATGCCATTGCCATGCCAACCAAGCTAAAGTCTGACTCCTCATCATGCTCCGCTACACATGCATCAGAAATAGCTTTACCCTTTTGTAACTTAGGACAATTCTTTTTCCAATGCCCTTTCTCACGACAAAAGTCACATTCATCTTTGGCAGGTCTCCCTTTGGACTTACTCCTTCTACCAGATTTGTTGCTGCGCGAACGACTTCTTACTGTTAAGACTTCTGTAGTTGTATCTCTGTGATCTTTTTTATCTTTCTTTCGAGTCTCAGATCTATACAACGCACTACAGACTGCATCAAATGTGATTGTATCCTTCCCATGAAGCAATGTGGTGGTAAGATGATCATATTCATCAGGAAGAGAATTCAACAACAGTAATGCCTTGTCTTCATCTTCAAATTTCTCATCCAAATTTAGCAAGTCTGCTAAAATTTTATTGAATGAGTTCACATGGTCATTCATCGACATACCGGGTGCATACGTGAATCGATAAAGTTTCTTTTTCATATAAAGCCTATTTTCAAGACTTTTTGTTAGAAACTTTTCTTCCAGTGTATCCCACAACTTCTTCGCTGATATCTCCCTCATGACAGAGTACTTCTGCTCTTTGGCCAAACATAGGCGAATTGTTCCACATGCCTGTCTATTGATCTTGGCCCACTCCTTGTCATCCATCTTGTCAGGTTTTTCTTCAAGGGCTATATCCAGCTCTTGCTGACATAAGACATCCAGGATCTCACATTGCCACATACCAAAATTATTGGTACCATCAAATTTCTCTACTTCAAATTTAGCATTGGTCACAGTAGTCTTTGACGATGACTTTTCCATTTTTTTCTCCTCAATCCCAACTACAGTACGTGAACAGTGCCGTGAACGATCGTATTCCCCAAGTATGAATCTAGCTCTGATACCAATTGTTGTGCGGAAGCGTGTAAAAGAGTAAAATTATTGTACTAAAAAATCACACTAAGTTCAATTCCCAGGAAAGAGAGGTGGATCACAAGGATCGCCTAAGTACCAGATCTTTCCTAGCCAGAATATCCCTCAATCGTAATTTAATAGCACAATAAATCACTACAATCACACACACAATTCATGCAGAATAATACAATAAAGAACACAAGAATTTAACGAGGTTCAGCAAATTTTGCCTACGTCCTCGGGCACTACCAAATATATTTCACTCCAAAATACAAGTGAGAATTTACAAAGAGAGAGAGAGAAAATAATGCCTTAAGTAGAGAATGGCAAGTTTCAGATACAGAATGAGAGATGGTTATGCCTATTTATAGTTGAGGTTCAGGAATCAACTTGCAAAGTCACTTTACAATTAGGGACCATATATTGCAAATATCTCAGATTTTATTATGCCAATATCTCGATACCCATATCTTTGACTTTCCAATATTTGATACCCATATCTTTGACTTTCTAATATTTGATACCCATATCTTTGACTTTCCATTATTTGATACCCATATCTTTGATTTTCCATAAATATGGATAATTCCCAATAATCATTGTTAGAATTGTGTGACCCAAATTCTAAGAGATTGCTTGCAAGTCAAGTTAAACAAAAATATAATTTCTTTCTAGAAGATTTAGTATTTATTAGTATAATATATTTAGCATTTATTAGTATAGTTTATTTGACTTACTAATTTAGCCTATAAATAGGCTCCTTTACAATCTTAGAATTAAGAGACACCCATTAGATTAGAACTCATAACACATTTAGAGAATTTTGTGTTTACGTTTGAGGGTTATTTGTTTTCGGGTTTTCGAGGTTTAGTTTTTATCTCCATCTTTTGTACTCTTCATTCTTTTGCCATTATAGTAAAATTATCTTTGCCCGTGGTTTTTTATCCTCTTTTGAGGGGTTTTTCCACGTTAAATTTGTGTGTTCATCTTCTCAATTTCTTCTACTATTTTTACTTGTTCGTTGCTTAATCGGGACGATCCTAACAAGTGGTATCAGAGCTAGTTTAACTTTCATAGATCAGCCCGGTCAGAGATGGCAGCAACAAGGTTTGAAATTGAGAACTTCGATGGTGAGACAAATTTCAATCTGTGGCAAGTTCGGATGATGGCAATTCTAGTTCAAAATGGCTTGAAAAATGTTGTTACAGGGAAAAAGCCTGAGAATCTAAATCAAACAGAATGGGAAGAGCTTGATGAAAAGGCCTTGTCTGCAATCCAGTTATGCCTCGCGAATACAGTATTGCAGGAGGTATTGATGGAGAAGACCTCATCGACTTGTGGAAAAGGTTAGAAACTCTTTATGCGACTAAGTCTCTGGCTAACCGTTTAGTGTTGAAACAACGTCTATTTACGTTTCGCATGAACGAAGGTGAGCTTCTTAAAGATCACATCAGTCAATTCATTACTCTTTTAAATGATTTAAAGAACGTTGAGGTTCATATTGACGATGAAGATCAAGCTATGCTATTATTGTGCTCTTTACCCTCTTCATACAAGTCTTTCAGGGAGACCCTGATTTATGGCAGAGACAAACTCTCGTTCGAAGATGTGAAGGGTCATTTGTTGAGTAGAGACAAACTCGACAATGAGTTTGATTTGAATAGCAAAGCAGATAGACAAGCTTCCGGTTTGGTAGCATCAAAGAAACGAGACAAAAGGTGTCGCTATTGCAAAAAGTTAGGTCACGTCAAAGCAGATTGTTATAAACTGCGAAATAAAAGAGCTGCTGAGAGTAACGAGGAAGATGTAGCTGGTGCTAATTTGGTCGATGAAGGCGGTGATGATTTCTTGTTAGTGTCAACGAGCGATAACTCCAAGCTTACGTCTGAGTGGGTCCTAGATTCAGGATGTTCTTTCCACATGTGTCCCAATAGAGAATGGTTCTCCACATACAGTTCAGTTGAAGGTGGAGTTGTGCACATGGGAAACGATTCATCTAGTAAAATAATCGGTATTGGTACTGTTAAAATCAGGATACACGATGGGACGATTAGGACACTCTCAGATGTCAGGTATGTACCTGATTTACGAAAGAATCTCATCTCCTTGAGTATTTTAGACTTGAAAGGATGCAGAATCAACGTCGAGTAGAGCGACATTAAAGTATCTCGTGGAGCTCTCATTTTGTTAAAAGGTAAAAGAACTGACAGTCTTTATATTCTAGAAGGTTCTACAGTGACCGGTGAAATCGGACGTCCCTCGTCCGTTACGGAGTCAAAGTCAACTCATTTGAAGCGGAGGCAACTTGGTCATAGGAGGGAAAAAGGTATGACCGTTTCGTTGAAGAGAGGTTCTCTTTTGGATGCAGGTTTTGAAAAGTTAGGGCACTGTATTCGTGAAAATAAGACCCGGGTTAGTTTTGATTTGGCAGTGCACAAGTCGAAGGCTAGAAGTCTTCCAGCTTCTAAGCATAGATTCGACTCAGTTAATTCCCTGCATAGTTCAAGATAGGCCCGTGGCGGGTTTTTGGCAAAGATGGCATTGAAAGAATTCGTGTTAAGGTGGAGATTGTTAGAATTATGTGACCCAAATTCTAAGAGATTGCTTACAAGTCAAGTGAAACAAAAAATATATTTTCTTTCTAGAAGATTTAGTATTTATTAGTATAATATATTTAGCATTTATTAGTATAGTTTATTTGACTTACTAATTTAGCCTATAAATAGGCTTCTTTACAATCTTAGAATTAAGAGAGACACCCATTAGATTAGAACTCATAACACATTCAGAGAATTTTGTGTTTACGTTTGAGGGTTCTTTGTTTTTCGGGTTTTCGGGGTTTAGTTTTTATCTCCATCTTTTGTACTCTTCATTCTTTTGCCATTATAGTAAAATTATCTTTGCCCGTGGTTTTTTATCCTCTTTTGAGGGGTTTTTCCACGTTAAATTTGTGTGTTCATCTTCTCAATTTCTTCTACTATTTTTACTTGTTCGTTGCTCTGATACCAAGAATCAACATCGAGTCGAGCGACATTAAAGTATCTCGTGGAGCTCTCGTTTTGTTAAAAGGTAAAAGAACCGGCGGTCTTTATATTCTGGAAGGTTCTACAGTGACAGGTCAAATCGGACGTCCCTCGTCCGTTATGGAGTCAAAGTCAACTCATTTGAAGCGGAGGCAACTTGGTCATAGGAGGGAAAAAGGTATGACCGTTTCGTTGAAGAGAGGTTCTCTTTTGGATGCAGGTTTTGAAAAGTTAGAGCACTGTATTCGTGAAAATCAGACCCGGGTTAGTTTTGATTTGGCAGTGCACAAGTCGAAGGCTAGAAGTCTTCCAGCTTCTAAGCATAGATTCGACTCAGTTAATTCCCTGCATAGTTCAAGATAGGCCCGTGGCGGGTTTTGGCAAAGATGGCATTGAAAGAATTTGTGTCAAGGTGGAGATTGTTAGAATTGTGTGACCCAAATTCTAAGAGATTGCTTGCAAGTCAAGTTAAACAAAAATATATTTTCTTTCTAGAAGATTTAGTATTTATTAGTATAATATATTTAGCATTTATTAGTATAGTTTATTTGACTTACTAATTTAGCCTATAAATAGGCTCCTTTACAATCTTAGAATTAAGAGACACCCATTAGATTAGAACTCATAACACATTCTGAGAATTTTGTGTTTACATTTGAGGGTTCTTTGTTTTTCGAGTTTTCGGGGTTTAGTTTTTATCTCTATCTTTTGTACTCTTCATTCTTTTGCCATTATAGTAAATTTATCTTTGCCCGTGGTTTTTTATCCTCTTTTGAGGGGTTTTTCCACGTTAAATTTGTGTGTTCATCTTCTCAATTTCTTCTACTATTTTTACTTGTTCGTTGCTTAATCGGGACGATCCTAACAAGTGGTATCAGAGCTAGTTTAACTTTCATAGATCAGCCCGGTCAGAGATGGCAGCAACAAGGTTTGAAATTGAGAACTTCGATGGTGAGACAAATTTCAATCTGTGGCAAGTTCGGATGATGGCAATTCTAGTTCAAAATGGCTTGAAAAAGGTTGTTACAGGGAAAAAGCCTGAGAATCTAAATCAAACAGAATGGGAAGAGCTTGATGAAAAGGCCTTGTCTGCAATCCAGTTGTGCCTCGCGAATACAGTATTGCAGGAGGTATTGATGGAGAAGACCTCATTCGCCTTGTGGAAAAGGTTAGAAACTCTTTATGCGACTAAGTCTCTGGCTAACCGTTTAGTGTTGAAACAACGTCTATTTACGTTTCGCATGAACGAATGTGAGCTTCTTAAAGATCACATCAGTCAATTCATTACTCTTTTAAATGATTTAAAGAACGTTGAGGTTCATATTGACGATGAAGATCAAGCTATGCTATTATTGTGTTCTTTACCCTCTTCATACAAGTCTTTCAGGGAGACCCTGATTTATGGCAGAGACAAACTCTCGTTCGAAGATGTGAAGGGTCATTTGTTGAGTAGAGACAAACTCGACAATGAGTTTGATTTGAATAGCAAAGCAGATAGACAAGCTTCCGTTTTGGTAGCATCAAAGAAACGAGACAAAAGGTGTCGCTATTGCAAAAAGTTAGGTCACGTCAAAGCAGATTGTTATAAACTGCGAAATAAAAGAGCTGCTGAGAGTAACGAGGAAGATGTAGCTGGTGCTAATTTGGTCGATGAAGGCGGTGATGATTTCTTGTTAGTGTCAACGAGCGATAATTCCAAGCTTACGTCTGAGTGGATCCTAGATTCAGGATGTTCTTTCCACATGTGTCCCAATAGAGAATGGTTCTCCACATACAGTTCAGTTGAAGGTGGAGTTGTGCACATAGGAAACGATTCATCTAGTAAAATAATCGATATTGGTACTGTTAAAATCAGGATACACGATGGGACGATTAGGACACTCTCAGATGTCAGGTATGTACCTGATTTACGAAAGAATCTCATCTCCTTGAGTATTTTAGACTTGAAAGGATGCAAAATCAACATCGAGTCGAGCGACATTAAAGTATCTCGTGGAGCTCTCGTTTTGTTAAAAGGTAAAAGAACCGGCAGTCTTTATATTCTGGAAGGTTCTACAGTGACCGGTCAAATTGGACGTCCCTCGTCCGTTACGGAGTCAAAGTCAACTCATTTGAAGCGGAGGCAACTTTGTCATAGGAGGGAAAAAGGTATGACCGTTTCGTTGAAGAGAGGTTCTCTTTTGGATGCAGGTTTTGAAAAGTTAGGGCACTGTATTCGTGAAAATCAGACCCGGGTTAGTTTTGATTTGGCAGTGCACAAGTCGAAGGCTAGAAGTCTTCCAGCTTCTAAGTATAGATTCGACTCAGTTAATTCCCTGCATAGTTCAAGATAGGCCCGTGGCGGGTTTTGGCAAAGATGGCATTGAAAGAATTTGTGTCAAGGTGGAGATTGTTAGAATTGTGTGACCCAAATTCTAAGAGATTGCTTACAAGTAAAGTTAAACAAAAATATATTTTCTTTCTAGAAGATTTAGTATTTATTAGTATAATATATTTAGCATTTATTAGTATAGTTTATTTGACTTACTAATTTAGCCTATAAATAGGCTCCTTTACAATCTTAGAAAAAGAGACACCCATTAGATTAGAACTCATAACACATTCAGAGAATTTTGTGTTTACGTTTGAGGGTTCTTTGTTTTTCGGGTTTTTGGGGTTTAGTTTTTATCTCCATCTTTTGTACTCTTCATTCTTTTGCCATTATAGTAAAATTATCTTTGCCCGTGGTTTTTTATCCTCTTTTGAGGGGTTTTTCCACGTTAAATTTGTGTGTTCATCTTCTCAATTTCTTCTACTATTTTTACTTGTTCGTTGCTAATTCGGGACGATCCTAACAACTTTTGACTCCAATTATATAAACTATGAATATATTAACCAATTATATTTAATCATTAATGCATATATATAAATTATTAATATATTACCTATGATATGATATAATATAGCATTCTATATAATATAGTATGAAGAGTATAGGGAGTTAGAGCATATTTCAACCATAATAATAAATAATAATATATAATAATTAATATATTATGTACTACTATTATAGTATGTGATATATTATTGCATAATGTAATAATATATTTCAAAACTATTAATACATACATATATATATATGTGTGTGTGTATATAACTAAGAGTTAGACCTACCAATCGATTTGTTTGAATTGGCTCAATTTGATTGTTTAATTTGGTTTTAATGTTAACAATTAGTCAATTAACAGTCACACCAACATGTCCATTAAAAATAGATCAATTTGACAAAAAAAATAATAACGTTAAGGATTAAAGTGCTAAAAAAAAGATAAAGGGCAAAAGTGAACAAATGTCAAACTTTAGGGGCTATTTTTAGTATTATGTCTATAATAATATAGTAGTAATTTTTACTAAAACTTTAATACATATATATATAGCTATGATATATTATATATTATAATAAAAGATATAGTATTACATAATATTATAATATATAAACTATTAATATGTTATATATAATATAGCATTATTCAATATAGTAGTAGGGCTAACTTTCAAATGTACAAAGAACTTAGGGACTTAGAGCATATTTTAACCAAGATAATAATAAACAATAATATATAATGATAATTAATATATTATGTATTACTATTGCAGTACGCGATATATTATTACATAATGTAATATTATATTTTGAAACTATTAGTACTTATATATAACAATTCATTAATCCGAAGTAAAAATCGAATTTACCAAACGATTTACGTGAATTGGATCAATTAATAGATTATATATTATTACATAATATAATAATATATTATATAGGGAGGGATCCGCTTATACAAATAGTTTTACACCCTTTTGTATCTCTTTGAACAATTAATATTTTAACAATTCAATCGTTGAATTTAACAATGTAGTTATACTTGCTATGCATGTAAATTTTCAAGCTGATCTGATATTTCTATCATATAGATCTAAAATACTACACACACATATATATATATTAATATTTATTGAACGACTAGAATTTTTTTAAATAAAACAAATTGTTAGAAAATTTTAATTTACATTAAAATTTTCATGTATGATCTATATAAATGAAATATAAAATGTGAATGTTAGATCGATAAAATATTAATCGAGAATGTAAAATTATTTTAATTTTACATCGATTTAAGTGGATCCCTCTCTATAGTATATAAGTATTCCTAAAACTACTAATACATATATAATATGATAGGAGAG
Organism: Gossypium hirsutum; assembly: GCF_007990345.1. Classification (NCBI taxonomy): domain Eukaryota; kingdom Viridiplantae; phylum Streptophyta; class Magnoliopsida; order Malvales; family Malvaceae; genus Gossypium; species Gossypium hirsutum. Next base: position 7,041,825 of record NC_053429.1, read on the forward strand.
CTAACTTTTGTATATCATTTCCATTAAGGATTTAATGGAGGGTGATAAAAACAGAATCAATTGAAAAACATTTATTATGAAATTAAAAGTTTTGTAGTTTGAATATCAAAATAAAAATATGCTAATAGTTAAGGGACTAATAATAAAATTTACCCTTATTAAAAATAGCGCGTGGTCGTGGCTTTGACATTGCAGTTCAATCCTAAAATTTCTTAGCTGGAACATTATTATTGGTCGATCACAGCAACTCTTATATGACCTTTCTCTTAATTGTCCCATACACCAAACTCACTCCCAGTTATCGGCGCGTGTTTTCCACCGTTTGACTCTGACAACTACGAGTCTACGACTAGCTATCAAACCCAGCAAACATATTGAACTTAAAAATAAAGAAAGAAACAGAGAAAGGAAGCGAAAAGAGTCCTTTTTTTGTGGGTTTTGTTCGCCTTTAACAATGAACGAAGGCATGGTTTTTGGCGGTCGTGCGGCGTGTTTTCTGCCTATAATCTTGGTACTATGTTTAACGAGGAACAGTAATATATTACCGGTTGCTGAAGCTATATGGTTAACGATTCCAAGTTCAGGAACCAAGTGTGTTTCCGAGGAGATCCAGAGCAACGTTGTCGTTTTAGGTGATTATTATGTGATCGATGAAAACAACCCTGATCATATCCCCACCATCTCTGCCCGGGTAATTCTTTTACCTTTTCAACCAAATTCTCCATCTGGGTTTATCTGAGTTCTTCAATTTTCTTTTTACAATTTCAATACTTGTAGTTTAATGGGTTTGCAACTTTTGACGTTCTTCATCTGAAATTTTTGTTGTTGAAGCTTTTACTGGTTTAGTTGATCAGTGATTATGTTGCTACTTTTTATGTTTTGTTGATACAAGGTTTGAGTTTGGTGATCTGAAGGGGTTCACACTGTGTGTCGAGAGTTTATTGGGAAGATGATTTGGAGAGTTTGGTCAGTGTGGCCGGATTTGGGTAGAGTATCGGCCTTGTATTCAGCACCTGCCTCTTCCTGGAGATGGAGGAGAGAGCTTATATAGAGGAACTTGACCTGGCCTCCTTACAGGTGTCCTACAATAGAGGGTCATTTGAGTGCTATTAGTAGAGCATTGGAGTGCTCTACTAGGGTGTGATTGTGTGGAGTTGTAGAGCCAGCAGTAGAGTCTTGAGCGATTCTATGAAATGTGATTGGGGGAGCTTTTGAGTGGACTCTAATGCGACTTGGTGGTGGCACCCGTGAATGGCGTGTGCGGGTTTGGCGAGCCTCTCTGGGCGAGGGGTTAGGTATAACAATGTTCGATTTTAATGTCATATATCTTGGCTTAGCCTTACTATGGGTATGATTTTGTATCCTTTTGCCAGTGTCAAGGATGTCTAGAATCTGTATTTATGGGGCAAGTCATATCCAAGAGTAAACCTTTGCTTAATCTTCCTTTTTTAATATGAATGGGAGTTCTTTTTGGCTAAGGTCAGAAATTACCCTTTGATACTTTAGGATCCTTCAATGGATCCGTATGAATATTGACAGAATAAGTTCTTTTCTTCAGTTTAAATTATAAGTATATGTTTTTAATCCTATATGCTGTTAGCTGAGCCATGAACATGGGGATAAGATATGTGCCTTCAGGTCCTAGGCCACCCCTCAAGGGAAGTCTTAGGTGCTTCTTTTTGTTTCTTAATCTGCAGAAGAACTATCCTTTCTGTTTGATGGAAAAGTCTTGAGGGTGGAAAAAAAAAATTTGTTTGGTTACCTTGGTATGGTTGAAGAATCCCTTTAACTTCGAGGAATAGTAAAAGTAAAATTAATTGGTCATTGAAGCTTCTTTTGCATTTGATACTCTTTGTGTTCGAGTTGACAACTATGACAACTATCTGTAGCTCAGCCGAAACCAAACTAGATGAGGTCATCTACATGGAATTTTCTTCCTACTATCCTCAAATGATTGATATTAATGAGTTTGAAATGAACTACAAGCAGTAAGATATCTTTCAATAAGTTCAGATTCAGGTGCTTTAAGAAAAACGAAGGGTTGGAGCGATATTGAGATCATTGATTTTAATTTTTATGTGTTTTGGAATTTATCAGGGAAACTCATTCCAACTATTAATAGTTTTAACATGGTGATGCACATATCGAATAAGTAATTTACTTTCAAACTTACAACACCTTATATCTTGTTCTTTAGGTAACATCCCCTTTTGGGAACAATCTTCACCACAATGAAAATGCAACTCATGGTCAGTTTGCATTTACAACCAGTGAGTCAGGCAATTATCTAGCTTGTTTCTGGAAGGATGGCAGTTTCCAAAAGGATTCCGAACTAACTTTGGGAGTTGACTGGAAAACTGGAATTGCTGCCAAGGATTGGGAATCGGTTGCAAAGAAAGAGAAAATAGAGGTGAGATCCTTGATGTCCTTTCAGTTGAAGTTTCACATGGGACTTAAATCTCCATAGCGTTCCAAATTTCTTATGCATTATTATATTGCTTTCTATAGGGTGTTGAACTTGTTCTTAGGAGACTTCAAGGAATAGTGGAAACCATTCGCGGTAACCTAATCTATCTCAGAGACAGGTACTCTTCTTATCACACCTAAACTGTAGTTCAAGGTGCGAACATTATAGTGAAAACCCAAATCACAGTTTATTGAAATTGCTTGAAATAAAAACCTTAAGAAACTCAATGCTTAAAGGATCTGTTCATAGGTTCACAGGGTTTATACATCTTTAAAGTATGAACATATTCAAAATAAGAAAATGTTAAAATAACATTTGCCTTTCTTTCCTGGATATCTTACAGAGAAGCAGATATGAGAGAAGTAAGTGAAGCAACAAATGCTAGAGTGGCATGGTTCAGTATCATGTCTCTTGGTGTCTGCATCGCGGTTTCGGTTTTGCAGATATGGTATTTGAAACGTTACTTTGTAAAGAAGAAGCTCATCTAGATTATATACACAAGTAGTTTGTGAAACAAAGTTAAAAATGTCTTTGAAGAACTAGAAAAAGGAAAGATAGAAGAATTCACTTAATTCTTGTTGTACCATTGACTTCCTTTCATTTCCTGCTGATTTGGGAATGAAGATTGGCGATGGTTTATAAATCTAATTTACGGCACTTCCATTATGAATGTTGATGAGTGACAAGTGAAAAGAACAAATTACTGGATGGTTTCAATTATCTCTAATCTTATCTATCCATTAGATGAGGGATATTACCAGCAGTCCTGAGTGGGAGAAGGCATACCAATATGAGATACCTATTTTAGCTAAAGAACTCTCTGATGGCACCGAGATTAGCCCCTTTTATTTTTTTTTCTCTCTAGTTTGGCTGCATTAGTGCCTGGAAACTTGTATTATGGATGATTTTCTCTTTTTACTAGTTGGTTTGCTTAGCAATTTTACCAAAAATCTCTTATATTGATTACCCCTTCTGGACCACACACCTCTTTAACATCCAACACATCTTTGATAACCTTAATCTTAGCTTTAGGAGGTTGCTGCACTTGGTCTGAAATTTCAGCTACATTGCCATCAAAACCCTCAAAAGAATACAATTCAAGAATATTAAAAATTAGGTTGATATTCAAATCAGAAGACAACTTGATCACATTAGTATTGGAGCTTATTTTGTTCAGCACGTTACAAGCCCCAACTTTTTTTTGACTTCAACTTGTGATAAGTGTCATTCAACATCCTCTCTCGTCTCAAATGTATGGTAACTAAGTCTCCCTCTTCAAACTCCTTAACCCGATGATGTAGCTTAGCAGCATTAGCATAATTCTCATTGCTTGCTTTCAGGGCAGCCATCAGCCCTTGATGAACTTCTCTTAAATGATCGGCAAAGCTTCTCCATCATCACTCACCCTAGTTCCAAGTGGGAAAAGAACCAAGTCAAGCACATGTTGAAGTTTGAGTATGTAGGCCGCTTTAGAAGGTATCTTCTTAATTGTTCTATTTACGGAGTTGTCTGCGAACTCAACTCGTCATATGATTTCCGACAACACCTATGCATATTTTTCGAACTTCAATTAACAACCTTTGTTTGCCCATCTGTTTGTAGATGACAAGTGTTAGAATTATTGATGAACCTCTTATAAAATGAAGTCAACCCATGAATGCTTCGAACATCTTTAAAATTTTATGGTCCATACCATTCTCCGATGGACATACCTTCTTCAAATATGGTTTTATGCCCTTAGCAAAGAAAAAAAAAACCCCAAAATATGACTTCGTCACACAAAAAAGTGCACTTCTTTAAATTCATATAAAGCTCTATTTTGAACACCTGCAAAACTTGTTGCAAGTGAGATAGGTATTCTTCCTTGCTTTTACTATAAATCATGATGTCATCGAAATAAAAAACAACAAAAGGAATTCAAAATTTTCTTAAATACCTCATTCATGACCCACATAAATGTGTTCGGTGCGTTTGAAAGGCCAAAGGGCATCACTAACCAATCATAAAGATCAACAGGAGTCGTGAATGTCGTCTTCCATTCATCTCAACCTCTCAATCTGATTTGGTGGTACCAGCTCTTCAAATCAATCTTTGAGAACACCTTAGAACCAGTCGTAACATTAGTTTCACGAGCCTTATATTTCACCAAGAAATTAAACTCATTAAGATAGGAACTCTAGCTAGCATGATGGTTATTAGCCTTTTCTTTCAAACTAAAAAATTCCAATGCTTGATGTTTTAAGGCTAAGAAACTAATAATGGTAAGCATGGGGAAATAGAAAGTTCACTAGAAAAATTTCAAAAAAAAAAAAAGTGGAAAATATCTCTACATTGCAAATCTGCAGTGGGCTCGAACATTACAGGTATATCTACAACAACTTCCTCTTTCATTCTTCTTATCAAAATGTTGAGTCGTGTAGAGATGGTGGAACTAAGGGCGGGGTCTTTGCTACAATCGTGACGAGCCCTACTCGTTTGGGCACCAGTGTAAGAAGTTATTTTGGTTGGAAGTAGAAGATCATGATGACTGTGTGTCAAATCAAAGCGAGGATAGGGAACCTGTAATCTCCTTACATGCGATAACGAGTCAGCAAGGTGCTCGGACTATGTAATTACGTATTGTAATGCAGGGACACCTACTATTAAGATTAGTAGATTTGGGAAGCACTCATAATTTCATTAGTATTACAGCAGCCCAACCCCTAGGATTGTCAATCCAAACTCCAATTGGGTTGAGTGTAGCAGTTGGCAATAGAGAAAAGGATGTCAGTAAAGGAATATATCAAGAGGTACCATTTAAAGTCGATAATAATACTTTTGTTACTAACTTTATTGTGTTATTCCTTTGGATGGCTTTGATGTTGCAAAGGAATTAATGGCTTCAAACATTAGGATCGATTGCATGAGATTTTATATATCTCACTATAAGCTTTTCATTGGGGGAAACAACTATCACCCTGCAAGGTATCAAAAGTCTAATGGGGTTCGAATTCACTTAATAGAAGCATCGAAATTGCACCATGAGTTGGATACATTATTAAACAAATTTAGTGATTTGTTTCAAGAGCCATCAGGGCTAACTCCTCTTCGAAATTGTGATCATTGAATCTATTTGCGACCAGGGTCCCAATTTGTGGCGGTCTGACCTTACAGCTATCCACATCTGCAAAAGACGAAATAGAGAAGCATTGTGAACATGACATTGCATAGCGCTCCAACAAGGAATTATTCGACCTCGCATATCACTCTTTTCCTCACCCCCATGTTGCTAGTTTGCAAGCATGATGGTACATGGCGCTTTTGTGTTGACTATAGAGAGCTACATGGGGCCAAAAACTTCATTAAATTAGACCTACAATTTGAATACCATCAAGTTTGCTTGGATATAACTAGCATTGAGAAGACGGCCTTTTGAACTTATCATGGCTACTTTGAATTTCTAGTGATGCCCTTTGGGTTGATCAATGCACCGCCAACCTTTCAGGCCTTTATGAATGAGGTACTCCATGAACTCTTGCGCCAATTTGTTCTTCTCTTCTTCAATAATATTTTAATTTATAAGAAATGGGATGGGCATTTGAACCATATCAGAATAGTATTTGAATTATTGTGCCTCACCGTCTTTGTTTGAAGAAATCAAAATGCTCCTTTGGGGAATCCCAAGTAGCATATATTGGCCATGCTGTGTTTGCAGCAAGAGTATTAGTTGACACAAGCAAGATTCAAGCCATTTTAGATTGGCTTCAGTTGCAATCCATAACAACTCTTAAGGGGATTCTTGGGGTTGGTGGGATACTACCGCAAATTTATTCGTATGGACAAATTGTAGCCCCTTTGGTTCATGCTCAAAAGAAGTTCCTCCCTATTGACCAATGAGGCATTGGCTTCTTTCAATGCTTCAAGAATATTGGGCTTTGGGTTTTTCTATTTGATAAAAGACCCATTGAATGTGGATTTTTTGTTGGGTTATTTTAAGCAAGGTAGACATATCATTTATGAATAAAGGTATGCATTCTTGAAACAGTTGCTTTAACTCATTCAGGTCACTGGTTGGCTCAGTGGTAAATACTAACTTTCAAAGTTTGAAGATATTTTGAGTAATATAAAATAAAAGTAATACCAACAGATATATATATTTGCAAAATACTACTAGACATAGGATATTTAAACTAGATCATCCTTCTTGAACTATCTTGCACTATCTTTACAGGTATGGACTTATAATGTGACCAATGCTGAAAAAAAGGCATTTCACACCATTATCAATTTTCTCTCAGGAAATACTGCCAATATTATCTCCTCAACTTAGAGTGGAGTTTGTCCAAAAGAAGATAGCGGCTACCTTTAAACAGCAAGAGGTCTCTGTAACTTTTTTTTTGTTTGTTTGTTATAATGATGGATGCCAAAGTTTATGTACATCTGCACGACGACCATTTTGATATACATCATGTCATTTTACTAACTTTGACTTGGTCCAATCTAGTTTGTCATTACTCACATTGTGTTACTCTTTTCATTTATTTTATACTAATAATTCCATGCAAACAAAAGTAGCCACTTTAACATCTGGAAAGTGATCAAATTGAAAGCAAAAAAATATTGCATCAATCATGGTTCTTTAATGTCGTACTCATTCTATTTTTTTTACAACTTTTGACTAACCCATTGTTTGCAAAGGCCCCATGCTGTTGAACTCCTTGCTTTTTCTGTGGTGCATGATTCCAGTTTGTCCTTATTTCATATATCTTGGTCTAGTGGGGTACCAGTAAGGGCTGATTTCCATTCACCAAAGGGAAAAAAGAAAACGAAAAGGATTGTACAATAGACGAAGAGTTCTAGCCACCGAAGCTTTCGTCGGTGATTGAATGATTGGTATTGTCATTATACACGACTTTACTAAATGCCACCTCTTAAAGATGATTGTTTAAACCAATCGAGCTAAGACTCGGTTTCGATTTTGCAAATTGGTTTCATTTGTCTTCTTTTCCTTTTTTCTTGTGCCTTATTTTATTGTTTAAAGAAAGTAACTTAAAATGAATTAATATTACTTGAAAGTAGGATACCATTCATGCAAGTGACTTTGATTGAGAACCTACTTGACTGATTCCATTGCCCCACTTTGAATCCTTTTGTATCAATAGGACCTTCCAAGTTGAAAAGTTTCTATTATAATGCCAATACTGTGTCCTTTCTTCACAATCATTCTAGCCATATATTTAAATTGGGGCTCGAAGCTTCTTCACAGGTGGCCTTACGTTCGTTCCATAAACCAGGCAGTCATGACCTATCATCTACATCTTCAGGGGACCATATATAATGTCTTAAAAACAAATACTATACATGAAAATAAATGAATACGACATCGATATGCAGAGTACCGGATTTAATAATATGTCGTGCACGGTATCATCTCTCATTTAATTCTAAAAGAAGCCAACAAATAGAGGTTTTCTTCCCTCACTTGTGTTTCTACTAACAGGACAAAGTTCTTCTCTGCTTTATATCACTTTTTTCATATTTCTATAAGCAATTCTAAAAGCCTTTTGGGTCATTCATTTGTTACAAATTTTTTAAGGTTAAATTTTTTTTGTAAATATAATTAATATCTTACCTTTTTGCACTATGATAAATTTATTATGAAAGGTCAATTCTATACCCCTATTGTTTAACATTTATTTTCATCTTTTTAAAGATTCATTTGTTTTTTATTATAAAAGAAATGCAACCATGCATGGGTTTTTAAGTTAAAATAACCAATTATTTTACATTAACACCAATGTGTTAACCTGTTCACCACCGCCTTTAATCATGCACTCCAAACTGTGTAGTCCAACCTACTTTTTCATGCAAGTTTTTTCCTTTTGAAATAGGAAAAATGTCATCCTTTTGGAAACTAAGGAATAATATCATTTTTGTTATATTTTAATGCAATTGTAAAAAGGGGTTATTGATGATTTGTGATTTGCAGGTGTAGTGTTCCTTCCACTCGGTAAAGTCCAGGCTCACCAATTGAAGAGAGCATAGTTTGCTTGTTTATCAAGCATGAAATGACATTTTTCAATCCCATTTTGAGACTCTATTTTTCTTATGAATGATCCGCATTTCCAAACATATTATATTGGGAGTGGATATTCATGTTTATCTTTTGTTTCTTGGCATCAACAAATTGCTTGAATTATATTGGCTTAATCATCAAATTCCCACATTTTATCCAAGAAGATCCTTCAGAATCCTGGAATCTAAAAGCCACTAAAAGGATTCATAGGTTAGGCTTTGGATGTGATGTCAGGTTACTGAAAGTAGACAGACAAGGTTACAAGAGCTGATGAGAAAAAAACATTAGTGAAAGGGAAGCAAGAAAACAAGAAAATCTCATGCCAAAAATACAGATTGTCTCTTATACGACATGTTGTAAAGGTTGATAGAATAGCATTTATAAAGTAAAAGGAAAGTAGTTCTGCTATCTTTTTTGACTGTTTTTTCATGTTTTGCAAAGTTTTGGTCCCAAGACTCTTAATAAGTTGATCATGGACTTAAGTTGATTTTTCATTAAGTTCCAGGGCATCTATTTGTGAACCAGATTGCTTCAAATACAAGCATGTTTTTTCCGTGACTACACGAAACTGCATCAATGGATTGTTCTCAACAAAAGTAAGACATGACCGGATCGAACACGGATGGCTTTGGTAGCTCTAGAAAACGAAATTTCGATTGGTATGGACCTTCGGGAAAAAAACTCTGAATTTTCATTTCATAGCATTAATGTCTTTAGAAGAAAAATAAGATTGGTTAACATCAGTTTTAGATATGACAGACATCTCTAGAAAACAAGCTTTGTACTTGGGATAAGTATATGAAGCAAAAGCAACAAAGGGTTGTCAAATTTTTCATCTAAAATTCACTCTCTTTTAGTCTTTCCTAAAAATGGTGGAATAAATCAACTTTAAAAAGGAGAAAAAAAAGGGGATATAAACCCCTACAAGTAAAGATGAACTTCGTGAACTATTTGATTGGTTACCTTTGTACTTAATAACAAAATCCTATCCTAGGGGTTTTGTTTCAAATCCAGAACTGAATGTTTATGATCCTGTAATTAATGGCTAAAATCATATTAAGTCATAATCATTTGTTATTGTTAGTGACGAGGCCAAATAAGGTCTCAGAGGTTCATAATTGAGATATTTGATTATATGATTCAGTGGTTGAGGCAAAGTGATTTTGAATTCAAAGTCCATATCATGCTTGCTGAATGAGAAGCAACCATTAATGGCATTATTAAGAGCTAACCATAGTTTCTTTTATCTTTTTCTTTACAATTAACCATTTGTATAGGAGAAAGAGTATGAAATTAGCCCTCTTCACCAGATGTGACAGGTCCTAATGTCTGGGGTTCATCTTTTCTATCTTTTCCTTGAATAATTTAATTTGTAAGTGCCATATCTTTCTTATTTTGGTCAAAATATTTGTTGGAGACATTTCCAGAATATTATTATATATCCACAGGAAATGCATCAGCCTTGTCATTTTTTTCTTTGTTTTTTTGGGGGGTGGAAAAAAAGATGATAATAAAGAGGCTTTTGAAATGATAATGATTTGTGAAATTTGTATGAGATAAAATCATGTTCATGGACCTGGCTTTAGGTGAAAACTATCTAATAAGGGATCAGAACCACCATGAATTCCACTTAAGAAAAACAAGCTTTGAAGCACTTAGCTTCTATGGCCTGATCTCATCATGCACTTTTATCAATTATATTTCCCATGCATAGTCTACTTCTTTTTAATAACCTTCTAAAGGAAGTAAGTGAAAGAGATTATTTATCATTTGTGTAAGTTTATTGTCTCTGTTGTTTTGCATAAACATTGTAATCATGGAAGTTTTACTGTCATGGGAGCTTGAGATAGTGCTTAATATTATACTCTGATTCATAGGTTTCGGATTCGGGTTGCATTTGTTGTTCATTATATCTGCAATTATGGATACTGTTTGATGTGTCATTGAAGTCATTTTTGGGTAAATTTATACGCTCATGATTTGTTCCTAAATATAATGACTACTAATTTCAGTTCTTATAACTGGATAGATATTTTTAAATGGATGGAAAAGTTAAAGTGATTATTTTAAAGTACTCTATCTGCAAAATAATGCAATTTAATTACTATTTTCATAGTGCTTGTTGGTTGATATGTATACTTGCATACATACACATCCATTATATATATAAATATATATTTAATATGAGGTAAAGTTTGAAATTACCAATGAAGACATATCAGAAGAAGAGCTTGAGCCTGCAGTAGAAATTGTCTGTGTTAGAAAAATTAGAAACTTGACAAACCAACAATAACTTCCAAACTCTCTAACATGATTCTAATTTTTCAGTAAAAAATCTCTAGCTTGCTAATTTCGTATCTTAAAGAGTAATTGTATTAATTAACTCAGTTAAACTCCAGATTCAACCAATCAATCCTCGACAATTGAATTCACTTTGGGTTTTTTCTTATACAAATCCATACAAAAAACCAAACTTCAAACAAAATAATGGAATTCATTAGTCCCAATCAACTTCAGCAATCACTTTTTCCTGATGAACCCATTTATGGTGGCATAGTTTCCATGTGAATTATATAATCAAACCTCACAACAAATATATTCGAAATTAAAATAATTAAGATGGAAAGCTTGGTCCATTAGCATACCTAATCCCCCAATCACTAAAGCCACTTTAAAGAAACATCCAATGAACTTAGTGATTCATAATTCATCAATTAGCCATGAGTTTCTTTCTTCTTTGTCTTATGGAACATGAAAATGGAGTTTATTATTATTATTATTATTATTATTAAAAAACCACATTTCTAGGAGCTCTCTTAGCACACCTTGCTTTGGGAATTTCTATTTTTTTTTTCCTTTTTATATGAAAAAATTTATAAAGGCAGCCATTATTAAGCTATGTGAATAAACTTTCAGCATGGGTACAACTTTTTGAAGTATATTGTTATTTTTCAATACCAATTACTTCATTAGCTTATAGTTTCTTCTTTCATTTTGCTATACATAAAACATGATCTTAAAAAAGTAAAAAACTTCCTTCACCTAATAAAAAGAGTATTAACTCTGTTTATAAAGCTTTTCAATTAGTGTCTTCTAATCTACAACTTGTTTGTGAAAACTATTGGATATTTGATGAAAGATGTAGTGAGACAGAAAGGAATAAAATAAAATAGAGAAGTAAATGAATTATGAATTTCTGTTTTTCATTTCAACATATTTGTTTACATGAACAACTATGCTTAAACAAGATGAAAATAATAATAAATAATTACAACTTGGCAAGTCTTGGAACTTGTACAGTACAACTTGCCTCTCTATTGGCTGATTTTAATCTAATCAATAACCAAAACATCTTATAAAAAATTATCATCATTTCAATGCAAGTTGGCAACTTGCAAAGGAAGGGCTCGCATGTATAAGCTCGCCTAACAGAGGTAGCACGTTTTTTTGACTTCGTAGCTTTAGTGAGCTTACACACTTGATGAGCTCGTATCTTCGAATGAGCTCGTATTGTGCGATCTGTGTTCGCCATTGCATGTATGATCACTTCGCAACACCCCTCCTTGGCCTTTATGCTGCGAACCCCAATATCATATCACAGTTTCTCAAACTTCATCTTACCAAGAGGTTTTGTTAGAATGTTTGCTAACTAATCTTGTGAATTGCAGTGAACCAAAGTTACTTCCTTAGCTTGTTCCACTTCTCTCACAAAATGATATTTGATTTGAAGTGTTTTGTTCTTCCATGGAACATTGGCTTTTTTTTTTGCAATTGCAATAGTAAACTAATTATCGCACTTCATCTCTGTTGCCTCCTCTTGATTTAAATTCAAATCATTTAGTAGCTTTCTTAACCAAATGGCTTGGTTTACAGCGGCTGTGGTTGCAACATATTCTGCTTCAGTTGTTGATTGTGCTACTGTTTTTTGCTTCTTTGAGCACCAATAGAAAACATTGGATCCCAGAGTGAAGAAATAACCAGAAGTGCTTTTCATATATTCGGTAGACCCAACCCAATCACTATCAGAGTAACCAAGTAACTTGATCTTCTCAATTTTCACAAACTTCACTCCATGGCTTAGAGTTCCTTTTACATGTCATAGAACCCTTTTTACAACTCTGCAGTGGTTCGCATTGTAACAATGCAAGTACCTTGACAACAAACTTACAACGAACATTATGTCAAGTTTGGATGCAATCAAATAAAGCAGACATCCAACCAAGATTTTATAGCTTTTTTAATCAACTCTTTCAACATCTTCATTGCTGATGAACTTCTCACTTTATGCGTAGGGGTGTTTGCTAGCTTACAATTCTCCATACAGTATTTTTGCAAAATCTTCATCCTGAACCCCTTTTGGTTTATAAAAATTGTATTGTGAGCTTGAATTACTTCCAAACCGAGGTAGTATGTCATTTCTCCCAAGTTTGATATTTCAAACTTCACTTGCATCCGCTCTTTGAAATCTACCACTAGTTCGTTGTTGCTTCCAATCAAAAGTAAATCATCAACATATAATGATATAATGAGGAAAGTTTCATTACCAGCTTTTTTCATATATAGTGTGGGTTTGCTAACATTTCTTTCAAATCCCAAGTCTGTTAGATGATTGTTGATCCTTTCATACCACACCTTTGGTTCTTGCTTTAGGCTATACAAAGCTTTCTTCAGTTTGTATACCTTTGCTTCACATCTAGACACAACGAACCCTTGAGGCTGATCAACATAAATTTCTTCCTTCACGAAACCATTTAGAAAGGGTGACTTCACATCTATTTGATGTATTCTCCAACCCTTTTGAGTTGCAAAAGTTAGTAGTAGCCTTATGGCATCTAACCTAGCAACAAGTGCAAAGGTTTCAGTGAAATCCATTCCATATTGTTAACTAAACCCCTTCGCAACTAATCTGGCTTTGTATCTATTGACTAAACCATCAGGATTCATCTTGGTCCTAAACACCCATTTAACTCCAATTACTTTCTTATGAACTGGTATGTCTACCAGCTCTCATGTTTCATTTTTGTTGATCATGCTGATTTCATCTTTCATAGCACTTCGTCATTCAACTTCTTGGGTTGCTTCTTCGAAGATGACTAGTTCCACCTTTGTCATATTACACCTTTGATAGATTTCAGTGATCGACCTGGTCCTTCGCATTCAATGGTCATCAACTACTTCAATTTTAGTTTAATCTCTGATGGGTAGTAGATCGAGTTTTAGTTCCCCCTATTCTTACATCTCCTCCTTTGTTGCATTTTATTTCAGATCCTCCCTTTATTGAACTTCGCATCTCTGCTTATAATAATCTTTTTGGAGTAAGGATTATAAATTCTATAATCTCTTTTAACACTAGAATATACAACAAAAATCCTTGGCTGCGGTCTATTGTCTAGCTTGTTTCTTTTCTCTCCTAGAACATGAACAAAGCATGTGCAATAAACACTCGTACGTGAGAAATAGAAGGTTTAAAACCATACTAGGCCTCGAATGGTGTTTCCTTTCAACAGCTTAAGTTGGTAGTCTATTTAGCTAGTAAACAACAGTGTTTACTACTTCTACCCAAAAATCATTTGGCAATTTGCTCTCAAACAACAAGCAACGAGCTATATTCATAATTGTTCTATTTTTTCCTTCACTTGCTCAATTCTTTTGTGGATTATACATGTTGTTCAATTGATGATGGACACAAGCCTCTTTGCAGAATTTTTGAAACTTTTCTAAAGTGTACTTTGCCCTATTGTTTAAGCTTATTATCTTAAGTTTGCAACTAGTTTGATTTTCCACCATAGCTTTAAACTTGAAGAAGATTTCAGCTACTTCGGACTTGTTCTTCACGAAGTACACCCAACAGAACCTTGTACAGTCATTAATAAACAACATAAAGTACCTACTTCCATTTGGCGAACTTGTTTTCATGGGTTCGCAAATTTCAGTATGTACTAAGTGTACTTTTTCACTGGCTCGCCATGTTTTGTCCCAGAAAATGGAAGCCTCGTCTGTTTCCCAAGCTGGCACATTTCGCATACATATTCATGATTAGTCATGTTTGATAAGTTTTCAACCAAATTATTTTTGGACATTTGACTTAAAGATCTGTAGTCAACATGTCTTATTCTTTTGTGTCGTAATTTGGTTTCATCTAGTGAACTAGTATATGAAATAAAAGTTGTCAAGTTCCAATTAACAACAAAACTTTTATCAACCATCATTGTTGATATGAGCTGACATCAACTAGGATCAATGATTAAACATTTATTATCCTTGCATACCACAGAATATCTCTTATCGAGCAGCTGCCCTACATTTAGTTTATTTCAATCTATTATGGAACTAAAAGAATGTTAGTTACAAGTTTAGTTCCTCATTGTGTTTTAATCAAAACATCTCTCTTTCCTATTGCTTCAATGTACTGGCCATTTTGATCTTTCACCTTAGAGTGGAAACTCTTGTTAATGCTCTTGAAGATGCTTGCATTTGCAGTCATGTGACTTGTACAACCACTTTCAACAAGCTAGCTATTTCTTTCTTTGTTAGAGGGTTCGCATCTTGCAACGAATTGGGCATCACAGGAGGGTTCACATGATGCAGCGAACTGAGCTTCGTAGGAGGCAGTGAACTAGGCTTTGTAAGAGGTAACAAACATCAATTCTTCTTGATTGACTTTTGCTGTTTGTGCCTGAGCATTTTGTTGTTGTGTATGCCCTTTATTCTTGCACACTCTTTCTTCACGGCCAAACTGCTTGCAATTTCTGCATTGAGCATTAGGTCTGAACTGACATACTCTCTCAGGGTGATCCAATTTCTTACAATGTGAGCATATTGGATATTTTTTCTTTCCACAGTCTTTTTTTACTTTTCTTTCTTCTTTGACCAACTATTCTTTCCTTTCTAATTTGTGGAGCTCGAGCCTTTTCTATTTCTAGCTTGAAAGGCTCCTCCAGCATACCCCTCTTCTTTACTTGCCCTTATTTGTTCTTGAGCATACAAAGCATTGATTACTTCAAACAGTGAGATGGTTGAAAGATCTCTCAAATCTTCCAGTGAGGATATTTTTTATTCATATCTCTCAGGAAGTGTGGTAATCACCTTCTTAACTACTTGAATGTATGCAAACTGGTCCCCTAGTAGTCTTATTTGGTTCACCGTTGCCATGATTCTATTTAAGTATTACTTTACAGTCTCAGCTTCATTCATCTTGAGGTTTTTAAAATCTCGTCTGAGATTGATCATATGTTGCTGCCTTGTCTTCTACGAACCTTGGAACTCCTCATTGAGCTTATCCCAAGCTTGTTTAGGAGTATCACAAGCCATAATTCTTGCAAAAATTATATATGAAACACTGTTTTGTAGACAAGACATTACCTTATATTTTTTTGTACATTCTTCATTATGTTGTCTCATTTGAGCAAGTGCTGGATTTACTCTCAAGGCTGGTGGTTCTATTTTAGCATTTACGACCTCCCAAAGATCAAAGGCTTGAAGATAAGTCTTCATTTTTACTACTTAGCTATGACAGTTTTCTCATGTGAAAACAAGGGGTGGAGGTGGTAAAAAGCTTGTTGAATACATTTTTATAGAAACAAAGGTTAAGACCCTTAAAGATAAGTCGCTCTAGATACCAATTGTTGGATATTTGATGAAATAATGTATTGAGACAAAAAGTAATAAAATAGAACAAATAAGTAAACAAATTATGAACTTCTGTTTTTTATTTCAATATATCAGTTTACATGAACAACGATACTTAAATAAGCTAAAAATAATAATAAATAATTATAACTTAGCAAGTCTTGAAACTTGTACAATACAACTTGCCTCTCTATTGGTTGATTTTAGTCAATCAACAACCAAAATATCTCATAAAAAATTATCATCATTTTAGTGCAAGTTGGCAACTTGCAAAGAAAGGGCTCGCATGTATAAGCTCGCTTAACAAAGCTTACGTGCTTTGTTACTTCGCAACTTTAGTGAGCTTGCAACTCTACAAGCATTAAAGTAGTTCTTTCTAGTTTCAAAAAGCGAATGGTTGATGATCTCACTTCCTCTATTGAGTCACACAACTACATTATTGCCAAGTTTCGAGTTGAAGTCAAGATGACCTAAAAGATCAATTATTGAAAGAAAAGCCTTGCGCAATGACTTGCTTGCACTCCCTCATATCAATATTTGGCAATCTTTTTGTATAAAAGGGCGGTATAAGGAAGTTGTTATTGTTGTGCTCTACTGACCTAATTGTTTATCTACTTTTCAGAATTTTTTATTTTTATTATTAGACTTGGACTTTTGAACTATTATAATAGCTAAATATTTTCACTTTAGTGCACATTTACTTATACACTTCTCACTCAAATATAACTATAGCATTTTGGTTATTGATGCAAATTCTAAGCAAAGTATTGATGGTTAATCTACTTAATTATATTCTAAGTTAAGTATGTTGGATTAAGGGAATTGTTCTAAGGGAAAGCTATAGTTAGTTTGTTGATTAGCTTCTTGTCTTATTTGATTTTTTTCAAAAAAATTTCCAAATAAAGATATTGTTGAGGAAAGTTTTTGAAGTAGCTAACTATGTGCCAATGAAAGTGCCCACTTCTATGCTCATTGTGACTGGGTGCTACTTGCTAATATTTGAAATTGAAAATTTATTGAAACTTTAAGCTATGATGATAGTATATAATTATTCAAGCCCATTAATGAAGATCAATTCAGTGGGAGAAACATATCTTAATGATTAAATTAGATCAGATCAGATCAGGTTAATCTTACCAAATGCCTTGTATCAAAGATGTTGGATTATGACAGAACTTGAAGATTTATCTTCTAACAATCCATCTTACTTTGATTGTTATTATTATATTGTATTTAACTCTTTTATCTTCTCTTTAGAAGATATTGTAATTGATCTTTTGTATGTTAGCTAGTTTAAAAAACTTGTAACACCCCAAAACTCGGCCTAAAAGTTAGACCAAATTTCGAGAGTTACATTGGCCAACCAAAGTGGTGGAGATAAAACTTCTTTATAACCATAGAAAATTTTTCACTAAACCCTTATGCTTCGTAATTTTAGTAGATTAAATGATACGTAGTTGTTTTTGGAAACAACATATAACAAACATTTAAGAACCGTTAGGAATAAATCAAATCAGTGTTTTTGAATAATTTCAAAGTAACTTAAAAATTCCCGTACCACAGTACACATAGACTTATGTGCAAAAACAAATGTGTATAATTGAAATAGTTTATCATAACATTATTTGAAATCATTTTGATCAAAGAACTCTGAAACCTCCGCTATGCTGAGCCCCAACTCTAAAACACGGAATGTACATGAAAGGAAAACACTACAGAGATGAGCTACGCGAGCTCAGTGTGAGTCCGAAACATGAACAAATGGCAAAAGACAGAGTGACACAAGAAATACTTTAAACAGACATATGTATAAAAATATCACTTACGAAAGTCTCAATCGGTATGTCAAATACAATATCAAACCACATAAATGATGTTCCAATCATACGCAATAATCAGAACATATTTCATGACATTAACTATATTGTCAATAACCAAATTTTCACACAAACAGACAAAATGTTCTGACAAATAGACATATATTCATATGCGAATGGATGCATAAGTCAAAAATCCCACCCCACCAACCAAACACCACTTCGTCCATCCAACACATCGCATAAGGGCTATGGTAGGTCCGTCTACTCTGCACACCACATAGAACTATAATAGGTTCATCCACCCAACACACTATAATATGGAACTATGCCACTTGTGTAATTGTATACATCTGAGCTGATATACATATAGGATAGTGCGGTAAATTATTGTATAAAAGTATTATAGTTAAAACTGCTAATTCTGTTTTCCTTCTCTTCATAACTAGATCCCAAAATTTTCATACTATGCAAGAATACACACATTACGCTGACAACATACAGAAACGGACATTAACATTTCCAGTTTGAACAGATTCAGATTTGATTAAATTTGTATTCTAATATTCAGTTATGACAACAATAATAAACTCATACTTATTTATCATATAAATGAGTAATAAAATTAAAGCCCATAAACGCACATATATACACAATCCAAATTAAATCGAGTGCCAAACACACTTACCGAGGCTTGAACGAGGGTCGGATTACATAAAAACATAAAATAGATAGTTTATGACTCAAAGAAAAAATTCTGCAACATGGTCGTGTGCCCCAGCCATGTGGAAGTGTTTAGGCTGTGTGAAGGCCTACACGCCCATGTCGAAGAGACACACGCCCGTGTGACCAATTTACACAGTCGTGTGAGTAACCTATGTAACTTACTATCCAAAAGTGCTAAAAATAAAAAAGCAGAGGAGACACGACCGTGTAGAGATCTCACATGCCCATGTGGAACAAAAAACCATTGAAAACTCTAATTTCCCAATTGCACATGGCCATGTGGACTACCTGTATACGGCACACGCCCATGTAGCCATCTATGTGGTCACGAAACCACACCGAAATAGCCTGAAAATCATGATTTTAATGTCGAAACAATCCCTAACACTTGGTAACCCAGAATTATGCCAAAACATACAGAATTTCATGCAATTCAGTAACAATACAATACTTCAAATAACCAATTTTAGAAACACACAAGACATTATCGAATTCCACCACAATTTGATACCAAAGTTAAACCATTTCAGAACACACACCTTAGAACGTGATACCAAACACCAAGGATCAATCGATTCGCTCTAACCAAATTGTTTGAAAACCTCAATTTCACACATAAACTTAAACTATAAGAACTTCAATTAACAAATAATAGAAACATAAGCAATTCTATCATAAACCCTCATGAATAAAACCAACTCGCTTCACATCCGATAAAACGAAACACTCGAGGACGATCAATCTTGACAGAAAACACGTAACGTGAGTGTAAAACAGAAGAAACAAGAAATCGAAAGAACTAAAATTTCGGGAAAGAACCAAAAAATAACAGAGGGAACAAAAAATATAGGAAAAATGAAAAGAATGTGAAACTGGCAAACCTCCTCTTTCAAATTTTAAAAGTAAATCTTTAAAAATTAAAAAGCAAAACCAAAATAAATTAATTCCTCAAAACACATATGAGGACTCGAACTCGGAACCCAAAAGTAGACTAACACACTCACCACCAACAAACTAGTAGGCCCATTCTTACATTAAAACATGAAAACCAACTCAAGTACTGGACCTATTCAATGACCTCAACCCCACCTCAAAACTTCTAACCACAAATTTCAGGGTATTACAACTTACTCCTCCTTCAAGAAATTTCGTCCCTAAAATTTCCAACTAATAGAACAACCATTTAAACACAAAACTCATGTAACACTCCAAACCTGGCCTAGACGTTATGACCAAATCTAGCGAAGTCATATGAGAATGTATTTAAAACCGTGTTTACCCAAAAACCTTTCCAGCTACCACCTTTTACTAAACATCGATAAACATATATTGGTTAATTTGTTTGAAAACATTTCTTAATACACGAAAGTTAAAAACAATTAAAATTATTGCTATACATTGTAGTTTCAGTATTCATAAACAGTAGTTTAAAATCCCAAATTTAAATCAAACAGTCTGAGTCTAGATATTTCATTAATACTCCAAATCATAGCAGTTAAAATTATAAAAGCATCAAAACAATAAAAACCAGAGTATATGTAGCAGTGGTCACTGTCGAGCCCTCTGCTGCACCGATCTACCTACTGCTGGAGATTACTTGACAGACAAATAAAATAAAGGGTGAGTTTTCGCAAATTCAGTGTGTACATCCCTACAGAAAAACATGCATGTAAACGGATAGTAGTCAAACAGTCATAATCGAGCCTGAGCTTTTAACAGAATCTGTGTAGCCTTAGCCTACTCAGAACAATCTCAAATACATTCAGGCCTTAGCCCATACAAACATACATGCATATCAATCAGAACAGTAATGCCCACCAACCCTGCACACCATCTCCGTCCAACTTAACACACCATGTGGAGATAAGATCGACCCACCCAGCCCTACACACCGAGTATGGGATAAAATCAACCCGTCCAACCCTACACACCAATAGGTACCATAAAACGACACATATCAATAGTTGCAGCAAAGCTGCCAGATAAGCGGCTAAAGAGCCTTTCAGTCTTCCATCTTTTCAATACAAACCCAACCCAATGCAATACAACATAAATAATATGACATACTCACGTGCAGATATAAAAACATAACACCGTCATCAAATCAAAGCAAGCTTTTACAAATATCTTAATATCAGATCAGAGTGTAGGGGTCTAAGTAACGCTTACCGACCTTTCCGATAGGTCACAGCCGACTTGGGCGACCCGTGTAACCTTACAAAACATTTCAAACAAATCGGGCTCACACGCCGGTGTGCCTTTCTCGTGTAGGCCCACACGCCCGTGTGGCTCACACGGCCCAGATTAGCCTTACCCGTATGGATCACACGGCTTGGCCCAAGTCCCACACGCCAGTGTGGTTCACCCGTGCAGGCCCATAGGTCCGTGTGGCCTATACAACCCAATTGGTCTAGCCCGTGCCTCGCACATGGCCTAGCCAACCTCACACGCCCGTGTCCGTCATACCCGTGTGGCACGCACACAGCCTGGCTCGTCGATCACACGGCCGTGTATCACTACACGGTCTGCACACGAGTCCACACGCCTGTGTGACGTCGACAGTAGCGTTTTCGACTTTCACTGAAATGCGATTTCAGATCGATTGGAGTACACACTTGGTTCCGATCGAAGCCTAACGCAATCCCGAACACTCCAGAACCTATATTTGACGATCATAACCCAAATTTTTAGTCTTTTGATTCAAACAATTCAAAATAGACAAATCTCGAAATGAGAGATCTACTTATCTTCAATGAAAAACGGCGATTACTCGCTATTTAGAACCCCGTTTAGCGATCCACAGAACCTCAAGTATCCCCTAAGTAGCAAATTAAATCCCTCTTAATAATCTCCAAAAGAAACTCACAATTAACAAAACCATACTTATCGAGCTGGCGGAATCGTTAGCAGTACGCCAAAACTAATTGAAAGAAAAAAAACAGAGGAGAGAGGTAAAAGGAATAAAAATTTCGGCAGCAAGGGGTTTGGGAAAAAAAGGAAAAACGACAAAGAGAGCAAAAAGTAAAAGGAAACAGGTTAGCCTAACATCTGATAAACCCTAGCCCCATTTAGTATTTTAATCCAACTCAAACGTCTGCACGGCTTATCAGTAAAATTAATGCCACACCCACGACTCGAACTCGGGATCCTAGGCATAATTTCTTGCCACTTAACCGCTAGACTAGTAGGCCCATTCTGTTAAGTTACTACCAATAAATTCTGATAAGACCATCAACCAAAAGTCAGACTTTATCCAAATAAAACCAAATTTTAGCTTAAGTTAAGGCTCGAACTTGGGATCTCCCAACACACTCCAAAATACTTAATCACATAAGCAGACATATATTTTGTCAAAAAATAGGGTAGAATACAACAAATATCCTAAAAGCCGAAATACGAAATTTGGGGCGCTACAACTCACCATTACACTTCCGCTGTGCACTCTGACCTCGAAACAGTATCATATCATAATAAACCTTAAAATTTCGCATATAAACCCAGAACACTTAACCACTGAACGAGATCAATTTCTTTTTCTATTACATACAACACAATGCCATATTCAAAAAGTCAAATCATTCATAAATAATAGCACACAAAGTCAACAATATCACAAAACCACACCTGACTCAATGTCACCGAGGACAGTCCCTAATCTGATTCCTAGTGGACCTGCATCTGAGACACGCTCCCGACTTTTTCCAACAATTGCCCGAATGATGCTTTTTGCAATGCCCACAAACTGACACACTCGTGCCACTACTGAAACCTCCCACATTACTCTTACTGACATTCTGTTGAGACCTGACACACTTCATAGATCGAGGCTTCAATCTCGAAGGACTACGATCTCTTTTCTTCCCACACTCCACACACCTACCTTGAACCATTTCTCTAGTTCTCTCTAAACTAGCCTCGGAGACTTTCTCTAAAACTTCTCTCACTACCTGAGTTAACGCCTTAGTACCAACCTCCGGGTTATCGCTACCCATAGCTGACTGAACGCATTGACTTTCGACTCTTGAACCAATACACGTTTTGGAGAAGTTGATGACTCCTCGAGAGTCTCACCAGATTGACCCTCATGATCTTGCTTATCACCAGAATCCATATCGAACTTTGAACTAATCTCAAGAATCTACACTACCAAAATCAAACACAAAGATAAATGTCTAAACATTACAGTTTTAATCTTAAAAAACTAATTTGACAACTTCAGAGTTTCGCACAGACTAGTATCAGAGTTTCAGACATTTTATTTTCTCAAAAACTTTTTCGAAACATTGTGGTACAAATTTTCAGAATTTTGTTTTTAAACAAACACGCGCACACATGGATATATAAAAATACAGGCCGACTTTTTACAAATCTGGCTCTGATACTACTAAATGTAACACCTCAAAACTCGACCTAGAAATTAGATCAAATTCTAGGAGTTATATTGGCCAACCAAAGTGGTGGAGATAAAACTCATTTATAACCATAGAAAATTCTTCGCTAAACCCTTATGCTTCGTAATTTTAGTAGATTAAATGATACGTAGTTGTTTTTGGAAACAACATATAATAGACGTTTAAAAACTATTAGGAATAAATCAAATCAGTGTTTTTGAACAATTTCAAAGCATCTTAAAAATTCCCGTACCACAGTACACATAGACTTATGTAAAAAAAAAGGTGCATGATTCGAATAGTTTATCATAACATTATTTGAAATCAAATCGATAAAAGAACTTTGAGACCTCCGCTATGCTGAGTCCATCTCCAAAACACAGAATGTACATGAAAGGAAAACACTACAGAGATGAGCTCAGTGTAAGTCCAAAACATGAACAGATGGCAAAAGATGAAGTGACACAATAAATACGTCAGACAAGCATATGTATAAAAATATCACTTACGAAAGCCTCAATCGGTATGTCAAATACAATATCAAACCACAGAAATGATGTTCCAATCATACGTAATAATCAAAACATATTACATGACATTAACTATATGTCAATAACCAAATGTTCACACAAACAAACAAAATGTTCTGACAAATAAACATATATTCAGATACGAAAGGATACATAAGTCAAAAATCCCACCCACCAACCAAACACTACTTTGTTCATTCAGCACACCGCATAAGGGCTATGGTAGGCCCGTCCACTCTGCACACCACATAGAACCATAATAGGTTCATCCACCCTACACACCACAACGTGGAATTATACCACTTGCGTAACTGTATACAGTTGAGCTGATATACGTATAGGAGAGTGCAGTAAACCACTGTACAAAAGTATTGCAGTTAAAACAGCTAAGTCTGTCTTCCTTCTCTTTATAACCAGATCTTAAAATTTTCATGCTATGCAACAATGCACACATTATGCCGAAAACATACAGAAAAGGACATTAACATTTCCAGTTTGAACAGATTCAGATTTGACTACACTTGTATTCTAATATTCAGTTACGACAACAATAATAAGCTCATACTTATTTATCACATAAACAAACAATAAAATTAAAGCCTATAAACGTATATATATACATGTACCAAACTAAATCGAGTCTCAAACACACTTACTAAGGCTTCAACGAAGGTCGGATTATACAGAAACATAAAACAGACAGTTTATGACTCAAAACAAAAATTTTGCAAAAGAGGGCCACATGGCCCTGTGGAAGTGTCTAGAACATGTGGAGGCCTACATGTCTATATGGAAGAGACAGACATAGGTGTGACCAAGTTACACAGCCGTAAGAGTAGCCCGTGTAACTCACTGTCTAAAAGTGCCAAAAATAAATAGCAGATGAGACACGGCCATGTAGAGATCTCACACGCTCGTGTGGCCAAGTCGTGTGGAACCAAAAACCATCAAAAATCTTAATTTCTCAATTGCACATGACCGTGTGACCACCTGTGTGTGACACATGCCCATGTGGCCGCTCGTGTGGTCACGAAACCACACTGAAATAGCTTAAAAATCATGCTTTTGATGTCGAGACGATCCCTAAAACTTGGTAACCTAGAATTATGCCAAGACATACAGAATTTCATGCAATTCAGTAACAATACGATACTACAAATAACCAATTTCAGAAACACACAAGACATTATTGAATTCCACCGTAATTTGATACTGAAGTTAAATTGTTTTAGAACACACACACACACACACACACACACACACACACACACACCTTAGAACGCGATATCAAGCACCAATGATCAATCGATTTGCTCTCACCAAACTGTTTGAAAACCTCAATTTCACACATAAACTTAAACTACAAGAACTTCAATTAACAAGTAATAGAAACAAAAGCAATTTTATCATAAGCCTTCATAAATAAAACCTACCCACTTCACCTCCGATAAAACGAAACACACGAAGACGATCAGTCTTGGCAGACAACACGTAATGTGAGTATAAAATAAAAGAAACAAGAAATCAAAAGAACTGATGTCGAGACCATTTTTAAATCGAGTTTTGGAAAATGGGAATCGACTTTAAGAAAAACGAAAACGGGAGTCGCCACCAATCTTTGTAGGTGTGATTGGATCACCTTATAAAATGTTTTGTTTTAAAACATTAATTTTGGTCTACGAAAGTCGAGAAAACGGATTCGGGAGTCGGTTACGTACAAGGAAGAGTTAGCACCCTCGTAACGCCCAAAAATTGGTACCTAATTAATTATCAAGTGTCTTTAATGTCGGAAATTTGAAAGTTTTAAGATGCAAACCTCTTTTAATTAGAATGTCTCAATTTTGAAAATTAAGGCTCAATTATTTCAAACGAGTCAAAACATCACATCCAATAAGTTAGGACGCAACATTTTAAAACCTTCGAAACTAAGCTCGTCTTTCGAAAATTTCTATCTTGAAACAACAAAACGCCATATCCAGTAAGTTAGGACACTATGTTTTGAAATCTCGAAATAATTGTTTAAGTTTTGAAAACTCAAAATCACTTAGAAGGGTGCTTGAGTATTCAAATTCAACGAGAGAAGTTGTAACCCAGAAAGTTAGGGCACTACCTTTCTCGAAGTTTCCAAACATCAAGCATTTCCTTTTAAATTTTTTTTTTAAAAGACCTTGGAATATTACTTTTAAATGACGTTTTAGGATGACATATTAATGCATCATGAAGCATAGATGTACAAAATATTCTAACATTTCCATACAAACATAAATAATATCATTATGACAAAACTAAATAACATGAACATAAGTTTAACGAAAAAAATCATACTAGGGTAAATATAAGATAATAAACAAATAAAAACATGAGTAAACTAATAGAAAAACATAATACATGCAAAAATTATACAACAATATATATCATAAAATAGCATATAAAAGAAATAATTAAACATAGCATATAAAAAAATGAAACTATGCACAAATAAGATAAATGACATACACTAAAAAAATGAATAAATGGAACATTTACAAATTATAAAAATATGATGCAATAGTTCAAAATTCATGAAATGATAATATAATATATATACATGCATAGAAAATCTATATTTGAAAATAAACTATATAAAAAGGTTAAATATTATAATATATAAAATACATAATCAAATGTATAAAAGATAGGAATAAATATACATATTTGAAAAAATGAAGAAATTAAAATAAAAAAAAAGGTTGAAAAACTAAGATAGACGAAGAATAAAATAATAACAAACCACATAGAGTAAGAACGCAAGAGAGAGAGAAATTTGAGTGAATGCTCTCAAGAATTCTTATTGTTTTCCAAAACTCAAGTGATTTACAATGAAGGGAGAGGCCTCTATTTATAGTTGAGCCTCCCCAAATCCAACGGTATAGATCAATTACATCAACAGTTAAGATTAAAGGATATCTACAAATTAAATCTCCAAGGTTACAAAATCATATCTTCAAGATTGCATATCATATCATATCATATCATATCATATCATATCATATCATATCATATCATATCATATCATATCATATCATATCATATCATATCATATCTAAGATTGCATATCATATCTAAGATTGCATATCCTTAAAGATTACATTTCCATATAAGTCAAGCTTGTAGATGGACCTTAAATCTTTTAAAGTAATGGGCCATTCTGATTGGGCCAAATTATATTTGTAATTCTGGACTAAACTTGGACTTCATTTTTTTTTGGGTTTATTATGTTTTTGTTTTTGGACTTATTTCTGGGCCCGGGCAAAATTGAGTGTCTACAGATAAAATTTAGGGAAATAACCGAAAAAAATAGAGGGAACAAAAAAAAGGAAAAAAAAGAATGTGAAACTGAAAAACCTCTTCTATCAAATTTTAAAAGTAAATCTTTAAAAATTAAAAACAAAACCAAAATAAATTAATTCCTCAAAACACACATGAAGACTCAAACCTGGAACCTAAAGGTAAACTAACACACTCAACACTACCGAACCATCAGGCTCATTCATACATTAAAACATGGAAACCCACGCAAGTGCTCGACCTATTTAATGACCCCAACGACAACCTCAAAACTTCTAACCCCAAATTTTAGGGTATTACAAAACTTGAATATATTTGAGAAACTTGTATAAGTATTTGTACTGAGTATTTGAGAGCACTTATAAGTTCATTGAGGAACATTATTGTGTTAGTGCATTTGAAATTGTAAAACCACCCGATTGGATCCGGAGCGTCATATTGATTGTTGAAATAACCTGTTCAATCAATCATTCAAAAATTTTGCAAAATGAAGCAAATACTTAAGCATGAACTCATATTTTAAAATATTTAATCATTCACAAAAACGTGAATTGATTAAAATAAATATTAAAGTCCAAAATTAAAAATGAACCTAAATGCATGCTTTAATAAGAAAAATTTAAAGAGATAAAAATTCATTACGAAAAATAAGGAATGCAAAAACATGAGACAAACTACTGTCAATGAGTTCCTTCTTGAGTTACCTCTGGCATGTGCAAGGAAAAACAATTCCAAAGCTTTGAGCAAAAAATTTTTGTTGGTGATTTACAAACTAAATTCTTAAAAAGAGAATTTAGTTGTGAGAGATCTAGTACAAAATGGTGGATTCTATACTGGGTGTGATAAAACTAGACACTGGTTGTATTGAGTTGAAATATAGTAGATTCATCTCACTGAGCTAGGTTCTGCAGACATAGGAAAATCGAACTATGTAAACAATTTCTTGTCCCCTATTTTTCTGTTGTTTATCGTAGTGCCACTATAAGAAATTATAGATGAAAGAGAAAATGTTCTCTCAATCATATCCATCAAGGTCCACATGACCTCAATATATATACAGGTAATATACTAGAACTTTACTGCAAAGGGATCATTTTGTAACAAACAAATGGTGAATGGTGAATTTGTAAGCTTGGTGAAATTGAATTAGTTGATAATTGAGTTAAGCTGGCCATTCTGTTTGTTATTCATTTCTTCTAATATTCCCCTTACATTTCCTTGTTGAAATTCTTCAAATGCAGTAACATTCAGTTAACCATGAAATCTGGAAAATGCATATGTTGTTAGTGGGTTTGTCATTTAACACATTATCACACAAAAAATGCACATCGAGCTCAACATGTTTGACCTGTGCATGTAAGACTGGGTTCGCTACCAAAGCTACAGAGCTGGTATTATCACACCACACCACTGGAGTCTATTGTAAAGAGATTCCTATCTCACTGAAAAGAGACTGAAACCAAGTTATCTCTACAGTAGCATTTACAAGACTTCTGTATTCCGCTTCAAATGTGGACCTAAACATAACCCTTTGTTTATTAGACAACCATCCAATCAAGTTGTCACCAAGGTAAATGAAAAAACCAAATGTTGACTTGGGATCTTCAAGTGAGCTTGCCCAATCAACATCAGAGAATCCTGTTAGACAAATTGTTGAGGGTTGGAAAACCAGACCATAACGTGCCTCAAACTTACCTTAAGATTCTTTTTACTGCAGTCCAATGCACATTATATGGAAAGTGTATATATTGTAAGATTTTATTCACTACAAATGTAATGTCATGTCGGGTAAAATAGAGGTATTGAAAACATCTTACAATTTGCCTATATTTCATCCAATTTTGGAAGGGTGAACCACCAAGAGAGGATAATGTTCGTGAGCTGACCATAGGAGTAGCAACATACTTGGCGTACCACATGTCTGGTTTCTCCCGAAGCTCTTTTTCATACTTCCTTTATGATACAAGTATTGTATCACCATGGTAAGGTACCTTAAGTCCAAAAAAAAATTGAGCTCTCCTAAATCCTTCAAAGAAGACTGACTATTGAGGGATTGAATAACTGATTCAATCAAAGAATTAGAGTTACCAGTACTATAATATTGTTAACATAAACAAGAAGAAACATATTACTACCAATAAGGTACTTCTTGAATAACAATGAATAATAAGCCTTGGAAGACTAAAATTATAGGTCCTAAAATAAGAAATCATGGAGTTTTTTAAGCCAGGATCTAGGAGCCTATTTAAAGCCATACAGAGCCTTATTGAGCTTACAAGCTAGTAAATTTTCATGAGCATCGACAACCTCGAACCCTAATGGTTGTCTCACATATACCTTCTCAACCAAACTCCTGTTCAATAAGGCATTGTTGGCATCCACATGTCTTAACTTTCATATGTAACCAAAACAAGCATATTGTGCATTGTTTTAGCTTTAACAACAAGACTAAATATTTTATGGTAATACATACCCGCAGTTTGAGAGAAGCCTTGTGCTACGAGTTGTGCCTTATTTCGAACAACTGAGCCATTAGAACTCTTTTTTTTTTGAAAAACCATTTACACCCAACAATGGGGCGATTTGGAGGAGGAAGAACCAAATCCTAAGTGCCATTACAAGTCAGAGCTTGTGATTCAACAGGGACATAGCTTCATGAATGTTGGAGGGTTCCACTGTACTAACAGTTGTAACATATGCTTTAGGTTTGAAAATGTTGTCCTTACTCCTAGTAACCATAAGATGGGTGTTTCCAAAAGGAAGTGGATGAGGATCATGTTGTCTAGCACTTGCTGAAGAACTAGGAGACAACGAGTTGTTAATAGGATCATATGAGACTGATGGAAGCAAAGTGAGGCAGCTTTCATGAGAGCGATTGTGGGGAGGAGCAATGGAAACTCAGGTAAAGTAGAAGAGACCACAATATGTGGTGGCGCAAGATCAAATGGTAGTGTACAAATAGAATCATCGTTGGTAGAGCTATTGATTGGATATGCTATAGATAAATCAAAACGATCAGCATGAGGAAACACACCTTCATCAAATTGTACATGTCAAGAAATGTAGATCCTACCATGTTGGTTAATACACTTGTACCTTTTGTATCCTAGAGCATACCCCAAGAACATGCACAGAATGGATCGAAACTGAAGCTTGTATTTGTTATACGATCTTAGATGATGGTAGCAAAGGCAACCAAACACTTTGAGGAATTTGTAATCAGGCTGTTGGTGGAATAAATTCTAACTAGGGGATACACCATGAAGTACTTTTGTAGGCAGTAAGTTCATTAAATAAACTAAAGAAAGGAAAGCATCAACCCAATAAAGAAAGAGGTAATGATGCTTGAGCAATAAGGGCTAAGCTAGTTTCAATTATTTGCCGATGGCACCTTTCAACCGCAGGAAACATGATGTTGAATGCCAAAATATTGGAGAGGGATGTCAAAACTATGAATTTCCCACCTCTATTACTTTAAAGCTGTTTGATCTTTGTTCCTAACTACAACTTAACATTTTTTTTTAAATATCAAAAAATGCTTGTAAGGCATCTGACTTGTTCTAGAGAAAGTATATCCATGTATGTTGAGAGAAAGGATCCACAAATGAAATATAATATTTATAACCATTTGATTAACAAACAAATGGTGAACAGTGAATTTGTTAAGCTTAGTGAAATTGAATCAATTGAGAATTGAGCTAAACTAGCCATTCTGTTTGTTATTCATTTCTTTTAATAGTCATCAAAAGTGTCCATTCCATTGTCACTTTTTTTTTATACTCTACTTTTGCATATTAACAATGGGTTCAGGTAAATTATTATTATTATTATTCAACAACTGTGGTTAATGCGTTGTATAATTTTTTTCTTTCCAATTTCTTGAGATAATCAAGAACTAAAATCACATTCTTTATATTCTTTGTACGCATTGAGCAAAAAAATTTTGTTGGTGATTTACAAACTAAATTCTTAGAGAGAGAATTTAGTGGTGAGAGATCTGTTTTTTAGTACAAAATTGAAGATTCTATACTGGTGTGATAAAACTAGGAAACTGGTTGTATTGAGTTGAAATATAGTGGATTCATCTCACTGAGCTAGGCTCTACAGACATAGGAAAATCGAACTATGTAAACAATTTCTTGGCCCCTATTTTTCTGTTGTTTATCGTAGTGCCACTACAAGAAATTATAGATGAAAGGGAAAATGTTCTCTCAATCATATCCATCAAGGTGCACAGGACCTCAATATATATACAGGTAATATACTAGAACTTTACTGCAAAGGAATCATTTTGTAACAAAAAAATGGTGAATGGTGAATTTGTTAAGCTTGGTAAAATTGAATCATTTGAGAATTGAGTTAAGCTGGCTATTTTGTTTGTTATTTATTTCTTCTAATATTCCCCCTACATTTTCTTGTTGAAATTCTTCAAGTGCAGTGACATTCAGCTAATCTCAAAATCTGGAAAATGCACCTGCTATTAGTGGGTTTGTCATTTAACACATTGTCACACAAAAAATACACATTGAGCTCAACATGTTTGACCTGTGCATGTAAGACTGGATTTGCTACCAAAGTTACAGAGCTGGTATTATCACACCACACCACTAGAGTCTGTTGTAAAGAGATTCCTATCTCACTGAAAAGAGATTGAAACCAAGTTATCTCTACAGTAGTATTTGCAAGGCTTCTGTATTCTACCTCAAATATGGACCTAGACATAACCATTTGTTTATTAGACAACCATCCAATCAAGTTGTCACCAAGGTAAATGAAAAAACCAAATGTTGACTTGCGACCTTCAAGTGAGCTTGCCCAATCAACATCAGAGAATCCTGTTAGACAAATTGCCGAGGGTTGGAAAACCAGACCATAACGTGCCTCAAACTTACCTTAAGATTCTTTTTATTGCAGTCCAATGCACATCATATGGAAAATGCATATATTGTGAGATTTTATTCACTACAAATGTAATGTCAGGTCGGGTTAAACAGAGGTATTGAAGACCCCTTACAATCTACTGAAATTTCGTCTAATTTTGGAATGGTGAATCACCAAGAGAGGATAATGATTGTGAGCTAACCATAGGCGTAGCAACGTACTTGGTATACCACATGTCTGTTTTCTCCAAAAGCTCTTTTTCATACTTCCTTTGTGTACATGCATTGTATCACCATGGCGAGGTGCTTCAAGTCCAAGGAGAAAAATTTAGCTCTCCTAAATCCTTCAAAGAAGATTGACTATTGAGAGATTGAATAACTGATTCAATCAAAGAACTAGAGTCACCAGTAACTATGATATCATCAACGTAAACAAGAAGAAACACATTACTACCAATAAGGTACTTCTTGAATAACAAAGAATAATCAGCTTTGGAAGATTAAAATTACAGGTCCTGAACTAAGAAATCATGAAGTTTTTTTAAGCTAGACTCTAGGAGCCTATTTAAGGCCATACAGAGCCTTGTTGAGCTTACAAGCTAGTAAATTTTCATGAGCATTGACAACCTCGAGCCCTAATGGTTGTCTCACGTATACCTTCTCAATCAAACTCCTATTCAATAAGGCATTGTTGGCATCCACATGTCTTAACTTTCATATGTAACCAAAGCAAGCATATTGTACATTGTCTTAGCTTTAACAACAAGACTAAATATTTTATAGTAATCCATACCTGCAGTTTGAGAGAAGCCTTATGCTATGAGCCGTGCCTTATTTCGAACAACTGAGCCATTAGAACTCTTTTTATTTTTGAGCAACCATTTACACCTAACAATAGGGCGATTTGGAGGAGGAAGAACCAAATCCCAAGTGCCATTACAAGTCAGAGCTTGTGATTTATCAAGGACAACATCTTTCCATAATGAGATAGAGATAGCTTCATGAATGTTGGAGGGTTCCACTGTACTAACAGTTGCAACATATGCTTTAGGTTTGAAAATAATGTCCTTACTCCTAGCAACCATAAAATGGGTGTTGCCAAGAGGAGGTGGATGAGGATCATGTTGTGTAGCATTTGTTGAAGAACTAGGAGACAACAAGTTTTTAACAGGATGAGATGAGACTGATGGAAGCAAAGTGTGGGAGCTCTCATGAGAGTGATTGTGGGGAGGAGTAATAGAGACTCAGGCAGAGCAGAAGAGACCACAACATGTGGTAGTGAAAGAACAAGTGGTAGTGTATAAATAGAATCATCGTTGGTGGGGCTATTGATTAGAGACGTTGTAGATAAATCAGAACGACTAGCATGAGGAAACACACCTTCATAAAATTGTACATATCACGAAATGTAGATCCTACCATGTTGGTCAATACACCTGTACCTTTTGTATCTGGAGCATACCTCAAGAAAATGCACTTCGTGAATCGAAACTGAAGCTTGTGTTTGTTATACGGTCTTAGATAAGGGTACCAAAGATAGCCAAACACTTTGAGGAATTTGTAATCAGGTTGTTGGTGAAACAACTTCTAAGCAGGGGATACACCATGAAATGCTTTTATGGGCAGTAAGTTCATTAAATAAACTACAAAAGTGAAACTATCAACCCAATACGAAAGAGGTAATGATGCTTGAGTAATAATGGCTAAGCTAGTTCAATTATCTGCCGATGATGCCTTTCAACCACGCCATTTTATTTAGAGGTATGTGGGCAGGAAACACGACGTTGAATACCAAAACATTGGAGAGAGAGGTCAAAACTACGGATTCTCCATCTCTATTACTTTAAAATTATTTGATCTTAGTTCCTAACTACAACTCAACATTTTGTTTAAATATTAAAAATGCTTGTAAGGCATCTAACTTGTTCCAGAGAAAGTATATCCATGTATGTTGAGAGGAAGAATCCACAAATGAAATATAATATTTATAACCATTTGAATAACAAACAACTAGTGAACGGTGAATTTGTTAAGCTTAGTGAAATTGAATCAGTTGAGAATTGAGTTCAACTAGCCATTCTGTTTGTTATTCATTTTTTCTAATGCTCCATTTAGAAGCTAGGAAACATTTCCAGAAAATGTTTTCTTGGTTTTACAGTGTTTGGAAGCATGAAAACATTTTACAAATGTAAAATTGATTCCCTGCTAATTTTCTGATTTGGGTTTTTTTAATTGGTTGTTTGTGATTGCTTTGTTTATTGTATCATGTTATTCATTGAATTGATTATCATGTTTTTGATTGCGTTATGATTTTTGGACGTAATTATTAATTACTAGTAGCTTAAATCAATTTTCTATATAGCTTAGAATAATTCCAGAATATGAAGTTATCTGTCGTTGCTTTCTTTACAAGGCAATGCTGTATTTTTTTTAGTAGAATCAGAAAGGTACTCTGCATAGTTGACAAGCAGCAACTGGATCACTTGTCAATAAAGTGCGATATCCTTGTCGCTACTTATTTTCTTTGGGTTTGACTCTGGATAATTATAAGTAATTGTTAATGTTGTGATTGATATTTTGATCTTGTTGATAATCTCATGAGACAGGACTGTTATAAATTGAAAATTCTTCATATTGGTCTTTAATGTAGTAGTTTAGGTAGTTTAACTCTTGTAGCAATTTAGGACCCTTCTTACTTTGATGCCTCCCCTTTCTCTTTTTCTTTTTCTGGTATGACTAAAGGTCTTTGATTTTGGAATTTTGCATATGGAAAAGTAAATTCTGGCATTATTTGGCAGATACAGTTCAGTGATTGAGCGTTTTCAGAGAAGAGAGGGATTGAAAGAGATGATAAAAGGAGTAATTTTTTATTCAAGATCAGCTGACCCTTTAAATCCTAAGGTTCTTATTTATGATGTTCTTAATGTTCTTAGACGATTGATTATAGTTCACTGTAAGCTTTTGAGTTTTGAAATGAATGTTTTATATCAAATTATGAATAGAGTTCTTTAGCTTATATCACTAAAGGTCTGCTCTTGAATAGAACACAGTGGAATCAATAAGATACTAATCTTGGCCTTTGATAAAAAAGAATTGAGTACGAGTCTAGGTTCTGGAAACATTTGGAAATTTCTATCACTTCAGTAGCATTACTCTAATTGTATGATCAAAGTTGAAATACTTGTGTTATGCTTTGTTTTATTAGTTGTAGAAAAGACTTTAGAATGCGTATTATATGTATTGATTTGTGAAGCAGATGAAGTCTCTGTAGTCTGGATGTTCAATTCAACTTCTAAATAACATTATTTATACTATTTTGATTTTCATAAAAATCTCCTAAAGTTTTCTTTGATTATGAGCTTGGATGTCATATTTTATATGTTTTGTGCATATTTTCTTATGTATGCTTTCCAACAAGGTGAAAATGGCTCATCCTTTGCAGGTTTGGGCAGCTGGTTTTGCTGTTGCTATACTGAAGAAACTCAACTCAAATAATGGATCCAAAAACGGATGGGCCGATTCCACATTACAAAAATTGGAACCTCAAATGGTTGAAGTTGTAGTGCTAGCTTCCCTGGAAAAGTTCTTTAAATCTGTTCTAAATATGCCGGAAATGGAAAGGTAGGTTTTCCCTTTATGATCCGATTTTGCTTCCCACATAAATGTTAAATGAACACATACATGCCATGCTATTTGCTCTCTCCGAATGCAATAAAATCTTGTGCGTGTGATAAACAACTTGTGGTTCCTACTGCAGAAAGTTTAGAGCAGTGGTTGATGCAGCTTTGGAGGCCCATCAGCACTGTTCGCAGCTATATCTTTATAGCACAACTGATAAGGTCGTTCCGTATAGCATTGTCCCCCTTCCTATGCTGTCAAAACCCCAACAAATGTGATTTGCAGCTCTTCCCTTTAGCATTGATGACTAGCTCAAGGCTCGACATTACACATTCTACATGGTGGCCATAGGTTGTTTCAATTACTAACCAACGACTGGTTTTAGTTTTAAAGTTATTTGGTGCTAGCAATGCTTACATTGAGTTACTGATGACAAACATTTGAAATAACATGCATTGAGACGTACAGACAATGAGAAAAAGGGTATTGTAAAGAGATTTGAAAGAAGAATGGATAGTTCTGTACTTATGTCAAACTTATTTATACATGCTTTTTTTCTCTTCATGTATTTGGCATTATGGATCTATTTGTCAGAATTCATAAATTAAAGCTAGTCCAAGATATATGAATTTATGGTTTATGAAATTTTCAAAGCTCTGTCTTATAGGATACGCGTCGAAGTGCAGTAATAGTTTTTTGTACTTTGACAGCACATGTTAATTTTAAATATTTCACATTTTGCATTG
This sequence comes from Gossypium hirsutum, assembly GCF_007990345.1. Taxonomy (NCBI): domain Eukaryota; kingdom Viridiplantae; phylum Streptophyta; class Magnoliopsida; order Malvales; family Malvaceae; genus Gossypium; species Gossypium hirsutum. The sequence continues at coordinate 7,078,011 of NC_053429.1, forward strand.
TTCTTCTCCCTTTTATTTTCTAATGTATATTCTAGCTTAATAATTGAGTATTATTATATATTTAATTTAAATTAATAAATCATTGTAATATATGTAAAAATAATTTAAAATATAAATTTATTAATATATGTAAAAACAGCTTTTCCAGAAAATATTTTTAGAAATCTGCCAAACAACAGAAAATATTTTACACAGATTCATCCAAACATCAAAAAAGTAAATCACTTTCAGAAAAGTAAATTATTTTTCAAAAATTATTTTTCGAAAAACATTTTATTAACAAACAAATGGAGCCTAATAGTCATCAAAAGTGTTCATTTCCGTTGTCACTTTTTTTATATTCTACTTTTGCATATTAATAATGGGTTCAGGTCAATTATTATTATTATTATTATTATTATTATTCAACAACTGTGGTTAATGCGTTGTTTAATTTTTTTCTTTCTCAATTTCTTGAGATACTCAAGAACTAAAATCACATTCTATATATACTTTGTATACATTGATGAAGGAGACAAAAATATTCTATTGATGAACCAGACAGACACCTACAAAAGATGCATTTGCAGTAACTCTTTTAACTTGACATAATTTAAATCCCAATGGGTGGAATAATTTTATCTGCTTACCTACTTGCCATATATGCATGTACATCACACTTTTGAATATGATGAAAGGGCTTAAAGAAACTGCATCTACTTTCAGTAGATTCCCTTATTTATTTATTATAATGAAGATTATTTCGAAAAGAAATTCGAAAAAACAGTGTCTAAATTAATTCCAAGAGCACTTAAAATGAATAAATCTATATACAGTTTCTCAATCTTTGGGTCGCAGGAAGGGTGAGGGAATAACATTTCATGGGAGATGGGTGATAAGTTGTGTCAGCCATCATGCTTCTGTTCCTGATACTTCAATCCTTCACAGAGTACTTGTGTAATTTTAGAAACGATGAATCAATCGTAGATACTGAGGAATTGAATGTCAAATAGTGAAATAAAACCGAAATTGAGATACGTGTCAATGAAATTACCCAGTTGGGAACGATATCAGGAAATGGAAACAAAACCTGGAAAAAGCTAATTGCAGGGCTAGTCATTTTCTGTGACTCTTCATCATCATCAAGGATAAGCAAAGGAAAAAACTCCTTTGCTTTTTCTATTCTTGTTTTTTATTAAAATAATAATTATATTTGATACATTTGGTGAAAAGAGTTTAATGCTGGCCGTGTATTTTTATTTGAGTCAGAAAAGTTTTATGTAAAAATAATATATTTATATATATTTTAAAATATATTTATGAAAGTTTAAAGTTAGAAAAATTGTATTAATATTTGGTATTTTATATAAAAAGTATGGTGTTTATAATAATTTTCAAGCTGAGTTGACATCCGATTGACTTATGACATCAATTTAATAAAAAACTTAATATATACTTAAAAATAATTTTATTTGACGTTCAATTAATATATACACAAACAATTATAATTACGTTAAATATATTATTTTAATATTACACCATTAAAACTTCATTTGTGAAAATTGAGATATAAATTTAAAATTGATTCCTATTATTGTGAATTTAAAAAAAGGAATAAATAATGATGTTGTAATAATTATAAAAGATGTCTGACATATCTTTTCGAATGTTTCGTGGGATTCCATCACCCAACCTGATTTTTGGTGTTGGAATCCAAATACGAAAGCACCAATTTTGCATTGTCTCCCTTCAACTATTCATTAAAAATGATTAAACCATTATTTTATATTTGGATATTTAAAGCCTTTTTCTTTTGCTGCATTATTTGATACACCAAGCTGTGAATTTAAAAATTAAAATTAAAATATATGAAAGTTTTTTAATTTAATCGAAATAAATTTTTTTATTAATAATATATATACATATATGTTGGTGATATGAGGATTAGACCTTTCGTGGATATTCAGAATATTAAAATCATTTACGTAATATAACACAACTAAAATAATCATTGATTAAAAACTCCACACTAGAAACTAGATATATATTACATGACATCAAAATTACAATGGCTAAACTGTAATTAATATTAATTGAAAACTTAAATTTATCGTAATTAATTTGCTAAAAAACCCAAACAAATATAATAAAAAAGGGAATAAGAATATAAATGTATTTCAGTGCAGACATTCGAGATTATCAATAAGAAGATAAGGACTTAAACCCTATTTACTATATAGTATCAAATAAAAAAAACAAAGAATTTTAGGTTTCAAACTTCTACCGACATATTTCTTAAATAAGATTCCAACCCTAATCTGAAAAAGAAAGATACAGTATTTCCTCAATTACACTAATTAAATTGTTTTCACTTTGGATTTTTTTAAGTAAATTTTTTTAAAAATATTATTTTAATTTAAGTCGGATATATTTTAATTTCAATTCTGTAATAAAAAAATGAAGTTTTTTTTGGAAGTCAAGAACTAGCGCAAACAATGATTTTAGAAAAAAATATATGGAGGCCACGCTTTATAGCACCCAACACCTCTAACACAAAAACCTAACATAATTTTTGCATGCATCATCCCCACTTACCCTAAACATCATTTGGTGGTCAATGAATCAAATCCCCGCAAGACTATATAAATTTTAAATAATATAAAGGAAAGCATCATATTCACACACATCCACATAAACACATTTCTTTCTCTATTTATTTTTAATTTTATTTTTTTTGTGGTTTCTATCAGCATTGCAAGAGGGTGAATTTAGATCAATGGATAAGGAAATTTATATTAAGAATGGGAGGATTGAATTCGTGGGTTGGAATGGACATTAGTACTATATTTGATTTGGTTAAGGTATTTAGAATTAATTTAATTGGTTTATTCGGTTTAATTAAATAAAGTATTAAAAAATTTAAAATAGAGAAACTAGCTCAGTCGTTGGTTAAACCAGTCAATCAGTCTAACCATTAATTTCATACCCATATTTCGGTCAATTTTTGATCCAACTATTCGATTTAATCCAATTTAAAAATGGTGGATTTAGTATAAACCATCTAACCGAAATTTTTTGAATTAATTAAGAACTAGTTAAAATGACAAAATAATGATAATAATTAGGAAAAGAAAAAAAACAACATAAAAGTTCAATTTTAAACTCTCTTTTAAAAAAAATTGTTCATTAAAATTACACATTTAATTTTTTATTTTTTTAATAATACAATTAAGTTTTGAATTCATGACTCGAGCTCTCATTAATTTATCTTTAGTTTAATTTGATTTTTTAAGTAATCCAATATAAATTGATTATGATAGCAGTTGTTACTTTGCAAATAGATATACACTATGAAATGAAAAAAATAATAGATGTCAATCAATCAAAGAGTTGGTGCCTTGGACTTATACAGCTCTTACATTTATTGGAAAATAATGCACTTACCTTTATTTCATTTCCACTTGGAAATTTATCTATAAGAAGGGTAGTTCTCATTTAGAAGTTGGCAGCGTCAGAGTGAGTACTCTCTATAGAGAAAAAAACTAAAAGAGAGAGTAAGAGACTGCTATTAGAGAAACAATGGGAGACCAAATGCCATGTGCAGCTTTGTCTAATGTATGGAACAAAGTGAAACCATTCTTGGCAATCATCTCCCTGCAATTTGGATATGCAGGGATGTATATCATCTCCTTGGTTTCTTTAAAGCATGGAATGAGTAATTTCATCCTTTGTACCTATCGTCATGTTGTTGCCACCATTATCATTGCTCCCTTTGCCTTTGTTCTCGAAAGGTTTCCTCTTCTTCTCACAGTTTCTCAAATAGATAGACCGCATTATTTCATGGATCGATTCCTTAGTTTGTTTTCTCTCTTTCCTTTGTTTTATGCAGGAAAATCCGGCCAAAGATGACCCTTCCTATCTTCCTCAGGATTGTGGTTCTTGGTTTGCTCGAGTAATGCTTCTTTTTTGCATCCTTATGTGCTATATATTAAAGCATGCAAAGGGTCTATACTCTATAATAACGCTGTTGATTGTCTACTACAGACCAGTACTTGACCAGAACTTATACTATCTGGGAATGATGAAGACAACTGCAACATATTCATCGGCTTTCGTCAACATGCTTCCTGCTGTTACTTTCATATTGGCAATGATTTTTAGGTGAAAGAATTCAGACCAATTTAATTCCATCATTTATTAATATATGTATGTGCTGAATCATTGTTTAATATGCTAATTATATCAATCAGGTTAGAGAAGATCAATTTGAAAAAGATATACAGTGTAGCAAAGATCATTGGAACAGCAATCACTGTGATAGGGGCAATGGTGATGACTTTGTACAAAGGTCCAATTGTTGATTTCATCAAATCAGGAGGCGTGGCACACCATGGCACCACCACTGAATCTGCAGACAAACACTGGGTTACTGGCACCATAATGCTTCTAGCAAGTATCTTAAGCTGGTCAAGTTACTTTATTTTGCAAGTGAGTGGAAACATATTCAAAGTTTGGTTTACACTACATGCATGTTCTCCACCTAATTGTATTGGATATGGTTTATGGTTCAGTCCTTCACGTTGAAGATGTACCCAGCCGAGCTCTCTCTTACAGCTTGGATATGCTTGATGGGAACGATCGAAAATGCAGTAGCGTCCCTTATCATGGTCCGGGGTATAAGTGCTTGGAAACTAGGTTGGGATTCAAGGCTCCTTGCTGCGTCTTACTCTGTAAGTGCACCAATAAAAACCAAATACAATGAATAACATAAACAAAAAGGTGAGATACCACCTTTTGTCTATTGCTTTACAAGCCTTTTTGGCCAGCCATTGATGCACTTTGAAAGTTTAGTAAAAACAAAATAAGCAGACACATAAATGTGCCAATTTTGTGTTTGGATTAGGGAATAGTTTGCTCTGGGATTGCGTATTACGTGCAAGGAGTGGTGATCCGGGAACGAGGACCGGTGTTCCTTACGTCATTCAGCCCTCTATGCATGATAATCACTGCTGCTCTCGGTACCTTTGTTTTATCAGAACAAGTCCACCTTGGAAGGTATATTGACAACAATTATGAAAATACGTTCACCATCAAGTGTTAAAGATAATTACTTTTGCCAGATAGTGACACAATGCAAAATCACCATTAAAACAATTTACAAGTCTTATTCATTTTGGTGGATTCTGATGCTGCTTCCATTTTTTTTTTTTTTTTGGTGTGTGGGTGATTTCAGCATTCTTGGAGCCATTATCATAGTCTCAGGGCTTTACACTGTGGTGTGGGGTAAAAGCAAAGATGGGAAAAGCCCAGAAAGTGATGAGAAAAGCAAAGGCCTGCAAGAATTGCCAATCACAAACAATGCTAAATCAATCAATGTTGATGAGAGCATTGATGGAGATGCCAAAATTGTTAAGATTCCAGCTTCAAACAGACCCTTTAGCACTTAAGGAACATAATAACATTTCCTTAATTTCCATTGTTTATGTGAATTTGAAGCAGAGTTGTTCTTCCACAAGCGAAAAAGATAAAGTACTATGTAACCATCCCATCCCCCTCCCCCCCTCTCTCAGCTTCTCTGCATCTAAGTAACTTGTGTCTTTATATAATCACCTTTTGATTGTACTCTGAGGCTTTAATTTGGTGAAGTAAAAAACAATGAACCCTTCCGGTTCGACTATGTTCTTCTCCATCTATTTCATTTCTTCCCTTGTTTTTTAGTTAATTACAACACTACTTTTTTCTTCACATTACATGGCTATCAAATGAGTTCTTTTTTATTTCAAAATAACAAACTAACAAATTTAATAAAAATAATTTAACAATGTTAACATTTAAACCCAAATTTTAAAATATGAAAAAAGAGAAGTTAAATTTCTGAAAATAAAAATACAAGTACTACACTCTAAATTTTCGAAAAGTACATCAATTTATGAGATATTTTAACCATTTTCTATATTATCAAGATGCAAAAGGGAAAAAAAATCAAAACAATTAACTTTATTTTAGTATTATATGATTTTCCAAATATTTTAAGATAATATAAATTGTTACTACATTATAAATATTTCGAAAATATTTCACTTCTAAATATTGTTGTAACAATTAACATTGTTTTAAAATATTTTGAAATAATTTAAATTATTGCAACATTATAAATACTTTTGAAAACACTAAACTTTTAAATATTGTGGGAATAATGTTGTTATAGAATTGTACTTTTCTAAAGGTTTGATGCCTTATACGGTATTTAAGTTTGACGCTTGTTTTACTTGAAAAAGGATCATTGTCTTCAATAGATTACATATAAATTATCATAGTTTTACAGCTTGAAAGGATAAGTTACCACGTTAAAGCTACCAACTCTTTATATATAATAGTGTATAAACTATCTACTATAGGTGTGGAAAAAGATGTGCCAACACCTGAAACCACTATCGCAAGGCTCACTACGAGTTGTGCATCAATAATCTCTCCCTTTGACATTTCTGAGAAAACCACTATAGCAGCAAAACACTTTCATACCAATATGGCAACAAGCAAATCAACTAAGCAAAATCATTCAAGTAAGCAAAAGTAGCAAGTGTTTGAAATATAACCGTAACATGATCTGAAATAAAAAATAGTTAAAAGTATAGAAAATAAATTCCTCCTAAAGAAATAGTTTCAAGAAATAAACTCCAAAACAATAAACCCCCTAAACAAAATGCCATACCAACAAGTGTAGCAACTTCCTTTAAGTTGAAAAGTAGTGATGCTCTCTCCCCCTTTTTGATAAAAATCCAAAGGAAGGATCTAAAATCTTTGTATGTCAGACATAAATTGAACAACCTCAATTTGTCTCTTGTTTAAAGTGTCTTAACCTTCATTGTTGCACCTAGATTTTGTGCGGCTTTTGGAATGGTAACACTAAGTTCCCCATCTGCTTCTTCTATTACACCTATTGTTTTTGGATCAACTTGAGTAACATCACCAACATGCTTACCCTCTTAAGCTTGATTGAGATTTTAATATATGCTGCCAGTGTCTTAAAAATATCATCAGTTGTTGTAATGTCCTTTTGCCTCGTCAACAACTAAAAAATAAACAAGGGAAAAGGCAAACAAGTTCTCTCTTCCTTCAATTTTGTATGACTAACAAGCTCATTAAACATATGAGCATCGAGATTAAATGAACAACCAATACCTATTTTATGCAAAATTACTCTAAGTTTTCATTCTTCAAACCATTGCATCATAAGTAGAGGGACACCAATTGCATATAGCTATCTTGTGAAGAGCACCACACACACACACATATATATATTATGGCTCAGTTCTTATGACACCGCTTACTTGGTCTAAAGGCCCAGTCAAACAAAAAGTGTCACATTGGTTGTTGAAACAACCTGATCGCTCAAATTGTTTAATCATTATGCATCTAAACTTCAGTTTTTAACATGCATTTATTTATTCCAAAAACTTATAAATCATAATAAACAAAAATCGAGCTCAAATGGGCCTTGAAATGTCAATTGGAAGCCCAAAATATAAAATTGATGTTCACAAAATTAACTAAAAATTTGACTAAGGCAAGTGCACCTATCAATTAATAGTATAGTTACGGTGAGCAAAGATATCATTCCCACGAAGATTAAAAGTACTAGTAATTACTATCTTTATATTATTTAACCGAATAATTTGAGTGATTGATTAATAACTAAATTAATTAACTACTGAACACGATAAAGAACAAATCAAGAAAATAAACGATTAACAACCAAGAAACAAAACTGTACCCAAGAAAGAATTCACCTAGATTTTATCTGTTACTATAATCTAAATTACACAATTTCTTTACTTAGTATTATGATCTGTAGAAATACCTAAATTATGCTAATATCTCTTTCGAGAGTAAGAACAACTGACTCTAGGTTGATTAATTGAAATTTCTTTCTAATTAAAACTCATATTATCGCATTAACTCGTGCTATGAATTCCCCTATTAGATTTGACTCTAATCTGGTAAATTTATGTCGTCTTATTTCTAGGATTACATGCAACTCCACTCAATTATGCAAGATCTACTCTTAAACAGGGTTATTCAACCTTCGATTTAAGCACATCAAACATGGTTCAATAGTCTAGAAATATTAAACCAAGAAATTAAACACACATAATTGAGAACAAGATCTAAGTATTTATTATGTAAAATAAAAATCAAACGACAGAATCCATCATAGGGTTCATCTCTGCTAGGTATTTAGAAAATTAGTTCATACTTGCAAATAAAAACATTCAAAATACAGTACAACCGAAAGAAATAGAGAAACTTATGATAATCTTCTAAGAAATCAACTGCCATCTTTATAGAAATTCTGCTTCAAGATCAGCTTCAATGGTAGTTTTTGAGTTGTTTTCTTGAATATGTTTAGGGTTTAGGGTTTAGGGGACGGCTCACTCCTATCTTCTTATTTTTGTCATATATACATCTTAGAATGCCCAAAAAACCTAAAAATTATGATTTTCTGCTATTCAGAGTGCAAATCCATGTAACCGACAAGGCCTACCACATGGCTGTGTAGTAGTCGTATGGGTCACATAACTGTGTGGAATGGGTCAGCTCGTGTGGCTCCTATAGCTTGCTCCGATTTTTCAGTTTTCGCTCATTTTTCACTCATTTTGCTCATAAATGTTCTATTAAGCATAAAAACATGAATTTAAAGGATTAGGAGCATAAAATTCATAATTAACAACGAATAATCACCTAAAAACACACTAAAAATAAGGTTAAAATATGTTACTTTTAGCATTTATAAAAAAATTATATATCAAATCTTGATACCTAGGTCAATGTATCTATACTTTGGGCTTGAGACTTCATTACCATGTATCGAGACTTGTTCAACCAGTCTTGAGACTTAAACCTAGAAATGTAAGAATTAAGCCACAATAATCAATTCATGAGACTTGTTCATCTAGTCTCGAGACTTATGCCTAAGGTTACAGAAAAATAAGACACTAAATTTGTTGAGAGATTACCGTTCATGCAAAGTTGGCGAACACTTCAACTTTGATGGACTAAAAAATATGAACAAGATTCAAAGAGATTGCTTGCAAGTCAAGCTAAACAAAATATGCTTGCAAGTCAAGTTAAACAAAATACATTTTCTTTCTAAAAGATTTAGTATTTATTAGTATAATATATTTAACATTTATATTTGACATTTATTAGTATAAAAATCTTTATTATTTCTTTTCATATTTATGAGTTTTTCTTGTTATAAATACCCTTGTTACATTGTTTAAAATAGATGAGTGAAAAATAATAAAAATCTTAGTAGACAATTTTTTTGCTAAATTTTTTTCGTTTCTTCTCTACAAATCTTTCTTCTTTAGTATCAAAATTTCAACAAGTGATATTAGAGTTATCTTTTTAAGGGTCATAATTATTCATTCTGAGTTACACATGGCTTCTGCAAGCTTTTTCACCACATTCATTGTTCGCTTTCAATGGCAAAAATTATCATATATGGATTGTTAAGATGAAGACCTACCTATAGGCTTATGACTTGTGGAAGGTTGTGAATATTGATGTTGAGCTAGCACCATCGAAGGACAACGTTGCAATCACTCAAATCAAACCATAGTGACGAACAAGCTAAAAGATACAAAACAATGTCATGTATTTAGAATGGCGTCTCAGATGTCATTTTCACATGCATTATGGCCTGTGAAACCCTAAAGGAAGCTTAGGATAAATTAAAAGAGAAGTTTCAAGGTTCAAACAAGACCAAACAACAACAACTCATTAACTTTAGAAGAGATTTTGAGACTTTAAAAATGAAGGAGGCTGAAACAATAAAGCAATACGCAGACAGAATTATGGCAGTAGTGAATAATATCAGGTTGCTAGGGAACAGTTCACAGATAGCAGGGTCGTTGAGAAGATCATAATAACACTTTTTGAGAGGTATGAATCGAAGATTTCCTGACTCGAAGACTCAAGAGATCTCTTGGCGATCTCCCTTTCAAAATTAATAAATTCCATGTATGTTCAAGAGCAAAGAAGAGCATCAAGGCATTGGAAGCGCGCAGAAGAAGAAGCACTACGAACCTTGAATATTGATGATGCGAACCCTCAGAAACGTAAGGGTAAGAAAAGTTGGATAGAGAATAAAGAAGATAGATAGATAGATTGAAAGTGGTGGCAAAGAAGAAAACCTACCATGTTTTTACTGCAAAAAGACAAATCACTCAAAAAGGTATTGCTGGTTCAGGCCAGATATATATTCAATATAGAAGTTGTAAACAATTTGGCTATATGGAGAAAGTATGCAAGACAAAGGGCGAACCCCTCAACAAAATGTTCATGCTCAGACAGCTAAAGGAGATCACATTCAAGAGGAGCAAGTGTTGGCAGCCACAAGTTCTACATCAAAAAATAGAGTTGCAAAGGGCTGGTTGATCGATAGTGGATGCACCAACCATATTACCTCAGACGAAAGCATCTTCAAGAAGATAGACCGAAGCTGTGGTCTTAAAGTGAGGATTGGTAATGACAAACTCTTAGAGGCTGAGGAGAGAGGCAAAATAGTGATCAATTCGCCAACAAGTACAAAAGTAATTTTTAATTTTTTTAGTACCTACAGTAGATCATAATCCCCTTAGCATTGGTCAATTAGTGGAGAAGAAATACACAATTGTTTTTAAAGATAAATGTTGCACTATATTTTATTCATTGGAACATGAAGTGGTCACAGTCTCAATGAATAATAAAATCTTTGTATTGGATTGGAACTTTGAGGCTTTAAGAGCCTATACTAATCTAGTGGATAAATAATATAATTGGAACAAAAGACTGGGGCATGTGAACTATAATTCCCTTAGTCAAGTGTACAAGTCAAAATTGATTGAGAAGATGACTAAAGTTGAATATAAAGATAAAGATGAAGGTTTTGATGATCTTCTTGTTAAAAGCATTAGGCCTATTGTTGAAACTTATCACAGATGTGACTTAGCAGTTTTGGAGCATGCAACTTTTTTGTAAAAGTTGCACGAAAAAACAACATTGGAGTTTGCTGCAAGATGGTCAAGAAAGAGTGTTGAAAACTGGCCACCCATGCAGTAGTAAGCAACAGGATGAAACGTGAAATTGTGAGCTTACCAAAATACAAGTTGCGAACTCTAAAAAAGTGTGAGTTGACAAATGTGTAAATTATGATAAGTGCAAGCTGCAAACTGTAAATTGAATGAAATACGTGCTACAAAAGTGTGAGGACATCAAAATGCGAGTTCATTAAGTACAAGCTTGCGAACAGGGCAAGATACAAATTGTAGACATTCTAACCAAACCACTTGAGAAGATGAGGTTTGAAGAGTTGAGGGATAAAATTGGTGTTCGCAGCATGAAGGTCAAGGAGGAGTGTTACGAGATGACCGTTCATGCAAAGGTGGCAAACACTTCAACTTTGGTGGACTAAAAAATATGAAAAGGATTTAAATAGATTGCTTGCAAGTCAAGTTAAACAAAATATATTTTCTTTCTAAAATATTTTGTATTTATTAGTATAATATATTTAACGTTTATATTTGAAATTTATTAGTATAAAAATCTTTATTATTTCTTTCCATATTTAGGAGTTTTTCTTATTATAAATATCCTTGTTACATTGTTCAAAATAGATCAGTGAAAAATAATAAAAATCTTAGCAAAAAATTTTGTCGCTAAAATTTTCTCATTTCTTCTCTACAATTCTTTCTTCCATAGTATTGAAATTTCAACAAAATCATCTAAACAAGCTTCAAAACATAAAACCAAAAGTATACAAATATATTATACACATCATAACAAAACCAAAACAAGCAATTGAGCAAAACCAATTTTATTAATAAAAAGAAAATGAAACTGCAAAAAGGAAATGTTGGAGGTAGAGCGTTAGGATCTAGTACAAAAAGAAGCTATTTGGTGGATTCTGCCTCGTCTAGCTGATTCGAGTATCTAACCTTCATACCCAAGGTGTAGAATTTCATGGTCACAACTTGATTCTGATGTGTTAAAATTTAATGCGTGGATCTGTTAAAGGGGAATCTAGTCTGGCTATGTGTGGTGGTGTTTTGAGAGACTCGAATGGTTGCATTTGTAGATTATTATCTGTCCCTCTTGGCACGTTATCATCAACCGATGCTGAAATTCATGCTATTTATATTGCTCTGAGGTTGTTTGCAACATCACCTTGGCTGAGTTCAAAAAAATTGGTGACTGAATTAGGCTTAACCACAATAATGTCTCAGGAGATTAAAAAAAAATTGCATCCTTGGCATTTATGAATCTCTTTGCTGTTATTGATAGGCTTATTTAGTTATGAAAGATGTGGAGTTCTCAAATGTATTAAGATTGGCTAAAAAGTTGGTTGATTCCCTACCCAAATTAGGTGTGTGTAGAGAATCTGTAACGCCCCAAATTTTGGGCCTAAAAGTTTTGGGTTTTGAGTGTAGGGATAGTGAGAGGGTTGCATACATGTGTGTGGATGTGCAGTTTAGAGTCAGAATAGGCCTGCTAGTTTGGTGGGTTGTGGGTGTTTAATGAACCTTTAGGTTTTGGGTTCGAGTCGCTATGTGTGTACTTGGGGAGCCTTTTTATTTTTGCTCAGTTTAAGTGAGTAATTATTTTGTTATTGGTTATATTTATTTTTTATTTATTTATTGTTATTTTATTTCGTTCTGGGTTTTATTTTTTTCACGTTCTCTTATTTTTCTGGCTCTTTTGTTCTTCATTCTTCTTCTTTTTGCTTTTGCTAATAACACTCAAGTTTCGATTTAACTTGTTGGCTTCGGGAATTCCGCTCTTCTGTCGTCTTCTCTAATTGCAAACAGGTTTGGGATTCGAACTTTAACTAATTTTCTATTCTTTTTTTTAAATAATTGTTTTGGCTTTTCTTGGCTTTATGCTAAGTTGTTGCTTTTGAGTTGCTAGTTTAAAGAAGTGGTGAAAAATCACCACTTTGTGATGTATTATTGATAAGGAAAGGATTAAGGATGGTTTCGGTAGCTTAGATGGTGGTTTCGGACTGTTTTGGGGTGGTTTCGTGACCTCCCCGACTACCACACGGGGGTGTGTCGTGGTACACGGCAGTGTGGATTTGTGAAATTAGGGTTTTGGCTAATTTTAGTGCCACACAGCCTGGCCACACGGCCGTGTGAGTTTAGGAATTAGAGATTGAGATTTAGGGTCACACGGCCTGGCCACACGGCCGTGTGACTGATTTGAGAATTAGAGATTCCACAGAGGCGTATGTTTTAGAACACACGGCCGTGTCTGGTGGCCACACAGGCGTGTGAGACCCTCACAAGGCTGTGTCTACTCCATATTTGAATTTATTGATATTGGACAGTGTCTTACATAGCCTGATCACACGGCTGTGCCTCAGCACCACACGGACGTGTGCCTATGTCACACGGTCATATGCTACCTTTCACATAGGCGTATGGACCCCCACACGGCCTGCCTTACTCCACATAGCCAAGGCACACGGGCATGTGGCCCTATCTCGCCAAGTTTTGGATTTAGTCAATTTGAGTGTAATCATGACCTCTGTATGAATCAACCCTTGGCTAAGCTTTAGTAAGGGTAACTGTTACTCTGATCTAGCTTCGGTTTATATGTGTTATTTGCGAATGAATGTGTGACTTGGTTGATACTGAATTCGAGCTATGAGTGTGCACATGTCTGATTATGTACTGTCTGACTGAATGTGAATGGTTGTTTCCGATTGAATGTCTGGAACTGGTTTTTTGAGTTGATGCATCCGCATATATACATTTGTATACATTCATTGATTTATGATTTTGCAGTTTATCTACATTCTGAAAGCCTTTAATAATACCCAGAGGGTCATGGGCGGTCCCAATACCCTGAGGGTCATGGACATTACTGATAACGGTATAGTAGCTTACTGCCTTGCACTGTACAACATGTACGTTAGCTACGCTACGTACCATCATCTGATCTGGCAGTTATACTGCACGTCTGTACCGCGGTTTACCACATTGCACAATACAGCTTATACGCTAGCTTTGCTGCGTAATATATCTGATCTAGCAGTTCATACTGCATACCTGTACCGCAGTCTTCTGCATGGCACTGTACAGCTTTTTGATAGCCCCGAATACCCAGAGGGTCGTGGGTGGTCCCAATTCCCTGAATGTCGATGACAATATTGATGATCATCGAGGAGTATAAGGTTGGATGGACTTTTCGAGGTCCTGTTCGGAGTGCAGGGATGGGTGGGTCGATTAAATTCCCACAGGATGTATAGGGTTGGACGGAGATGATGTGTTGGTTGGATGGGTGGGTTATTTTATAACTCATTTGCACTCATATGCATCTATGTGATTCTGCAACTGTAGTATCTATTTGACTGTTTGACTAAAATATTTGACTGTCTGATTGACTGTGATGTCTGAGCGTATTATTCGACTGAAAGGCACTCGTGTCTAAGGGAACCATGTGTGAGCGGATAAGGCCCAATCAATTCTGATTCTGGAAAAGGGCTTAGGCCAGTTTGTGACTATTGGAAATTTTCGATTTTGTGTCTAACAGAGCCATATGATTGTAAAGTTACATATGGTCTGTTTTGTTATAGTCGCTCTGTAAGTATGTTCCGCGGCTGAACTATTTTTAGGTTTACTATATCTGTTTATGCTTTAGTAGCTAGTTAGTTTGATCTCACACTAAGCTCGTATAGCTTACCCCCTCATCTGTTTCCCCTTTCAGGTACATTTCGGTATTTTGGATGCTGGACTCGATATGCGGAAGACTCAGGCAGTTTTAAGGCAAACAAATTATTAGCTTATGATTTCATACTTTTATTTGTTATCTAGTTTCGAATGTAAGGTTTTTAAGCACTATGGTATGATGTTGTTTTGCGATTTAATCGTTTTATTATTCTGATTTTAAATACGTGATATTAATGCTTTTGAAAATCGAATAAAGGATGATTTTATAATATTTTATCGCGGTCACTTCGGTGATCAATGTAGCATTCTGAATTCGGTCTAAACTTTTAGGCCGGGTTTGGGGTGTTATAGAATCATTATTCCATGCTTGGTTTCAAGGCTTAACCCTAATTGTATTTTTTTTCTTTAATATTAATAAAATTCCTTTCAAGTAAAAAAAGAAATGTCTTTTAAATGTCAAAAGTTTTTTTCTCCAAAAATTTTTTGTATTCATAATTAATTATTCTATAAAAAAGTTTTTATAAAAATTGATAGTATTGTTATACGCTACTAATGTTTAGTGGAGTCTTTCCGTTAGTGAAAAACGCAATCAAACATTAGGTTTTATTGTATTAACCACTTTTATTTACTAATAACTCTTTTACACATAAAATTACAAATAGAAACAAATAAAACTTTTAAAAAATTGATATAATTACACACTTTGAAATCTAGCGTTAATTTATCATAAATTGATTTTTATCTCATCGGAGAGTATTATTTTTCATATTATTTATGGATATTTATGTTTGATCTTCATTGTGGAGTGCTATCAACCAACTAGTGCATCTTTTATTTTCTATATAAAATTTCCATTTTCTAGCCGAGTCAAAAAAAAAAAAAAAAGGAAAAGCAAAGATGCAATGCCGTACATCTTTGTTGTATCAGCTGTATAAGTCCAAAGCACCAACTACTGCATCTTTGATTGCTGATACGATTGTATTCCATGAAAATGTTTTTCTTGTATTAATTTTACTTAATGTCTTTTAAAAAACTATGTATATGCTGCTTTAGACTTACTTTTGCAATATTGCTTTACTGTCACTTAGTTTATTTTATTGTTTGTCTTAGCTTTGTTGTAATATTTTAATTTTTTTATAAAAATAAAAATCATAATTCAAAAAATATAAAAATAATTATAAAATTAAAAGAAGTTCATCTTAGTAAATATATAAATCACAGATATTATTTAAATTCATCTTTAAAACTTTGGTGAAAAAAATGGAACTATTTCGAATCCATTTTTTTTAAAATCCTAGAAGCAGGAGCGAAGTTATAAAACTTGTCCTAGTGGTGCATTTAAGTCTAAGAATGGGTGTGCGAATCTGGTGGTTGAGTGAATGTTAATATATATTAAGGTTTTGGGTTTGAGTCTTTGGGAGTGCATTTTGGAGAGACTTTTTATTTTGTTTTGTTTTAGTTAATATTTATAATTAGTTATCTTTATTATTTTATTTTATTTTTGGTTTTATTTTATTTTTAATTTTTGGTTTGGGACGTGCTTTTGGTTTTTCTCTCTGGGTTTTTATTTTCTTTTTATGGTGGTTGTGGTTTTGCTTCTCGTTCCTCCGGGAAGCGAGTTTTGCTACACGTAAAACGAAGAATTTTGCTTTGCTGTCGTCGAAACAGGTGTAGGATTCAAAACTTCTTTATTTTATTCGCAAAACTGTTGATTTTCTGTGGAATTTCGGCAATCTTTTAGCGTGTTGGTAATTGGGCATGTTAGGCTCGTGTTGATTGAAATCGTCTGAAGGGTAGTGCGTTATGGTTGGTTTTAGAAGTGGCGTGACTGAAGGTCATCTTAGTAACCGAAAAACTTGATTTTTTAGGCTATTTAAGGGTGGTTTCGTGACAACAGGGCAGCCACACAGGCGTGGGCCTGTGCACATTGCCGTGTGGCCGATTTGGGGATTTTATCGTTTCTCACACCGTCGTGCCTATCAGGCACATAGGCGTTTGAGTTTAGGGATTAAAGTTAAGTGATTTGATGTTACACGGTCGTGTGGCTAATTTTGGGGATTTACGGTTTCCACACAGGCATGTGTTTTAGACACACGACCTTGTGTGGTGGGCACATAGGCGTATGAGACCCTCTCACAGCCGTGTCAGCCCTGTACTTAAATTTAGTGCAAATGGATAGATAGTTACACAGCCTGTCCCCACGGCCATGTCCTTGGTCCACATGGGCATGTGCCTTAATCACACGATCGTGTGCCTCTCTTCACACGGGCATGTGCTTCTGTCACACAGCCATGTGCCTCTTTTTACACGGGCTTTTGACCTTCCCTACGGCCTAGGCATTTCCACCCGGCTAGAGCACATGGGCATGTGGTCCTAAGGCACTTATATTGGTTCCAAGTGCGTCTTTGATCTGAAAATGTATTTGTGTGTGCTCCGACCCTTAGCTAAGTTTAGTAAGGGTGTTCATGACTCGATATCTGTGATGATTGTGTGTGATAGGTGAGTTTGAATCTGGTCTGTGGAGTGTGTTGTTTATCTGTTCCGTCTGACTGACTGTGTAAATGTCTCTGTTCTATGAGTTTGAATGCATTCATGCATTTGCATTAAGTATTTTGGGTTGGGTTGTGAAGAGAAGGAAGATTGTATCTGTTCTGATCTGGCAGTGGCCGATTTGGGGATTTTATCGTTTCTCACACCGTCGTGCCTATCAGGCACACAGGCGTTTGAGTTTAGGGATTAAGGTTGAGTGATTTGATGTTACATGGTCGTGTGGCTAATTTTGGGGATTTACGGTTTCCATACAGGCGTGTGTTTTAGACACACGACCTTGTCTGGTGGGCACACAGGCGTGTGAGACCCTCTCACGGCCGTGTCAACCCTGTACTTAAATTTAGTGCAAATGGATAGATAGTTACACAGCCTGTCCCCACGACCATGTCCCTGGTCCACATGGGCATGTGCCTTAACCACACGATCGTGTGCCTCTCTTCACACGGGCGTGTGCTTCTGTCACACGGCCATGTGCCCCTTTTTACACGAGCTTTTGACCTTCCCTACGGCCTAGGCATTTCCACCCGGCCAGAGCACACGGGCATGTGGTCCTAAGGCACTTATATTGGTTCCAAGTGCGTCTTTGATCTGAAAATGTATTTGTGTGTGCTCCGACCCTTAGCTAAATTTAGTAAGGGTGTTCATGATTCGATATCTGTGATGATTGTGTGTGATGGATGAGTTTGAATCTAGTCTATGGAGTGTGTTGTTTATCTGTTACGTCTGACTGATTGTGTAAATGTCTCTGTTCTGTGAGCTTGAATGCATTCATGCATTTGCATAAAGTATTTTGGGTTGGGTTGTGAAGAGAAGGAAAACTGTATCTGTTCTGATCTGGCAGTTTAACTGCAAATTTATACGTACAACGATTTATCGCATTGTACCGCTCACGCGTCAGCTTTGCTACACACTATTATCTAATCTGGTAGTTTTCACTGCAGCATAACTATACAGCGGATTACCGCATTGTACTGTAATGTACGTACGCCAGCTCTACTGCGTACCATTATCTGATCTGGCAGTTTAACTGCAACTCGTCTGTACAGCGAACTATCGCATTGCACAGTACAGCATATACGCTAGCCCTGCTGCGTATTATTATCTGAGTGGCTTAGTCCACATATGTGATGTGTAGGGTTGGATGGGCCTTGCGAGGTCCTAATTGGTGTGTTTGGTTAGATGAGTTTTAACAACTCTTTGGGGTGTGATCGGGGGACGGAGAAGTGTGTTGGCTAGATGGGTGGGTTTTTATTTGATTGCATTTCATCTGCATATGTCAGTATATGTTCTGACTGAAAGACTAGTTGTCTGTAGTCTGTTGGTCTGATTAACATTTGTGCTAAGACTTTTGTGTGAATTTGGTATGCTATGGTTCTTAAGTTCTGTTGGGACGTTAGTTCCAAAGTATGCTTTCTGACGCTGTGGGTAACTGGAAATCCGTTGTGCTACTGTTTTGAATTTTGTATCTTTGTTTTAGACTTTTTTCGGACTCACACTGAGCTCAAGTAGCTCACCTCTCTTAGTGTTTCCTTTTCAGGTACCTTTTCTAAATTCTAACGCTGGACTCGGTGTACGGAGGTCTCAGACAATCTTGGTGAAAATAAACTATTACCAGTTGCACTTTTAGTATCTATTTGATTATTTAGTTTTGGAAATGTAAATCTTAAAAAGCTGTGGTACAAATTTTAAGTTAAGTTTTAATCGTTTTTATTCCGCTTACATATACATATATTATCTTAACTGAAATTTTTATTGACTGATTTTAAACGACTAAGTATTACAATTCGACTTGAAAATTGTTTTGTAAAAATTTACCTACGATCACTCTGGTGATTCGAGATTCGGTCTAAACTTTTAGGCCGGGTTTAGACTGTTATATTCATTATTTTAATAGTTTATATATTTATAAACTTTAAAGAATTAAATCAAATTTTTATTTTCTAAGAGGTGAATGTAAAATTTTTATTAATTTAAAATTTTAAAAGTTTCATTTTAGGGAGCGGATGCCCTGGACAGCCCCACGCTATGCCACAAGCCAGGGCAGGTTGAACCCGACCGGTTGAGAGTATTTTGTCACAATCCGCAACTGCAATATACGCATGAGAAAGAAAATACATCCGTATCAAAGTAAGAGTTAGTGCCTTGAACACATTATTCAGCTCTTACATTCATTGGAAAACAATGTCAGTTGCCTTTATTCATTTGAAACCCTATAGAAGGGACGTTTCTCATTTAGAAGTTGGCAACCTCAGAGCTTGCGAGGGAGAAACAATGGGAGACCAAACCCCATTTTCAGCTTTGTCTAATGTGTGGGACAAAGTGAAACCATTCTTGGCAATCGTCTCCTTGCAGTTTGGATATGCAGGGATGTATATCATCTCCTTGGTTTCTTTAAAGCAGGGCATGAGTAATTTCATCCTTTGTACCTACCGTCATGTTTTCGCCACCATTGTCATTGCTCCCTTTGCCTTTGTTCTCGAAAGGTTTCGTCTTCTTTACCCAGTTTCTCAAATAGATAGACCACGTTATTTCATGGATCAATTCCTTAGCTTGTTTTCTGCCTTTCCATTGTTTTATGCAGGAAAATCCGGCCAAAGATGACCCTTCCTATCTTCCTCAGGATTGTGGTTCTTGGTTTCCTCGAGTAATGCTTCTTTTTTATATACACACCCACTGTGAATATATGTCCGATATGAATATGTTCTAAGGGTTCTGTTCGATCTTGAAAGCTTTAACATATTCATCTATAGAGGATATGTAGCAATTGAAATGACAATCGAGTGTACATCTTTTAGCATATATCCTCAACGAGGTCATGCATGTATGCTTGTTCTTGATATATATATATATATATAAGCACGATAAGAAGAAAGGGAAATTATCAATACATGCTGACCAAAGAATGTAAAGGGTCTTTGTTGATTGTATTCTACAGGCCAGTGCTTGACCAGAACTTATACTACCTGGGAATGATGAAGACAACTGCAACATATTCATCGGCGTTCGTCAACATGCTTCCAGCTGTTACTTTCATATTGGCAATGATTTTCAGGTGAGAATTCGGACCAATTTAATTCCATCATTTATTAATATATATATATATACACGTATGTGCTGAATCATTGCTTAATATGCTAATTATATCAATCAGGTTAGAGAAGATCAATTTGAAGAAGATATACAGTGTAGCGAAGATCATTGGAACAGCAATCACTGTGGTAGGGGCAATGGTGATGACATTGTACAAAGGTCCCATTGTTGATTTCATCAAATCAGGAGGCGTGGCACACCATGGAAACACCACTGAATCTGCAGACAAACACTGGGTTACCGGAACCATAATGCTTCTAGGAAGTATCTTAAGCTGGTCAAGTTACTTTATTTTGCAAGTGAGTGGAGACATATTCAAAGTTTGGTTTAAACTAAATACAAATTCTCGACCTAATTGTATTGGTTATGGTTTCTGGTTCAGTCCTTCACGTTGAAGATGTACGCAGCGGAGCTCTCTCTTACAGCTTGGATATGTTTAATGGGAACGGTCGAAAATGCAGGATTGTCCCTTATCATGGTTCGAGGCCTAAGTGCATGGAAACTAGGTTGGGATTCAAGGCTCCTTGCTGCAGCTTACTCTGTAAGTGCCTCAATAAAAACCAAATAAAATGAATACATCAACAAAAAGTAGAGCTACCAACTTTTGTTTATTGCTTTACAAGCCTTTTTGGCCAGCCATTGATGCACTTGAAAAGTTCTATAAAAACAAAAATAAGCAAACACACGAAACACAAGTGGATTGACACTTCAATGTTTCAATATTGTGATTGGAGTAGGGAATAGTTTGCTCTGGGATTGCGTATTACGTGCAAGGAGTCGTGATCCGGGAACGAGGGCCAGTATTCCTTACATCATTCAGCCCTCTATGCATGATCATCACCGCTGCTCTCGGTACCTTTGTTTTAGCAGAAAAAGTCCACCTTGGAAGGTATATTGACAGTTTGACACCAATTATGAAAATATGGTGCACCATCAAGTGTTAAAGATAATTACTTTTACCAGATAGTGACACAATGCACAATATAACCATTAAAATAATCTACACGTCTTATTCATCTAGTGGATTCTGATTACTGCTTCGTTTTTTTTTTTTTTTTTTGTTGTTGTTTTGTGGTTGATTTCAGCATTCTTGGAGCCATTATCATAGTCTCAGGGCTTTACACCGTGGTGTGGGGTAAAAGCAAAGACGGGAGAAACCTAGAAAGTGATGAGAAAAGCAAAGGCCTGCAAGAATTGCCAATCACAAACAATGCTAAATCTATCAATGTTAATGATAGCATTGATGGAGCTGCAAGAATCGTTAAGATTCCAGCTTCAAACAGTCCCTTTAGCACTCGACGGACATAAGAACATTTCCTTAATTTCCATTCTTTATAAATTTCAAGCGAAGTTGACCTTCCACAAGCAAAAAAAAAAATACTATGTAACCATCCCATCCCATCTCTCTCTCTCACACAGCTTCGCTGCATCTAAGAAATCTGTGTCATATGTATCAAATTATGATTGTACTCTGAAGATTTTGATTTGAAGTAAAAAACCCTAGCAATTTCCTTTTGTTGTTTCGAAGGGTTGAGTTTTATTTGAGTAGCAAAACAACTGAAAACTAAAAAGATAAAACAAAGAGCACACTCAATTGGTTAGCAATTACAATCCATTTTTCCGTATGAGGATTTATTTACAAAATAATCTACAATCATTCTAACAATACAAATGAGGATTTAAAGTCAACTCATATCTTATTAAGTGAATGTATATCATGATTAAGATAAAGTTTTGATGTATTCTAAATTCTAATAGTTATTAAAATTAGATATCTACTTCATTTATATTTCTTATGCCTATAAATAGAAATTTTGATCAAGCATTATAGTCATCCCTTTTAATCAATAAAGTACATTTTCTATTGCTTTCATATTTTCTTTGTTGTTTATTCTCTCCATCGCTCTTTATTTTATAACACGTTATAGCATGATGATTCTCTATTTTTTCAAAAACTTTCGAAGTTGTCCCACCAATCAAATTCTTTTTCACTTTAAATTTTCACCCTTACAACTTCATCTTCGGAATATGGTTCTTATTCTCGATCTTTTATTTATTGTACAAGTATGGGTAAAGTATAGATTTGGTAAGAAACTTTTATATTTTGACCATATTTTCTTTTTTAATTAAGGTATGACTACTATTAATTTTTATTTGACATAAATTTCACATTCAGATGATATTTGATTTTTGCCTTTTTAAGTTAATTTTTTTTTATGTAAAAGACATAATTATTGATTAGATATGTTTGCTATTAATATGATATGTTTTTTTCTCTTTTTTTTAATTAAGTTATATTATGCATAATATTTTTATGTTTAAATTTTTTTTCTTGTTATTTATTCTTGAAATTTTATTAAAATTATGGTGGAAAGTGTTATTAACTTGTTAATATTGAATGATTGTATGATATCTTTTAAATTGAACTTATAAATATTTTATTAGAGCAAGATAAGATTTTATAACATATATATATGTGATATTGAGTACAATATGTATCAGATAATTTTCAAGCATCGTACATGAAAATTTTGATTATTTATTAAATGATTTTTACTATTTGATTGTAGATGTTATTACGAAAACAAAGTTATTTTACTTGTAATAGTGCTCGTGATAATAGTCAAGGTGATGACGATAATGTTAAAGATCTTCAGGTATATTTTACTATGTTTTATTTATTATATTATGTTTATTATAATTGGAGACTAATCATGACAACATGAATATATAGATTTTGATTTGAAATCTCGCGCATGTGTGCGATGGTGATTATGAAAAAAAAATCTATTGGGATGTTTATAAGTCCGTCCTACTAGATTTGTTGCATTCCCCGAAATGAATGTAAACATAAAGAAAATAAAAGAAGTACTCATGGACCACTAAAACTAGGAACATAGTAATAAATAAGAGAATAATGAGAGTTCTTAAGATAACTTTTCAAAGGGTAAAGATAACTTATGTTATCAATGTGATATGAAAGATTATTGGTCACATATGTGATGTATGCCCAAATATTGTGTCTCTATTAATATTCTTTAAGGAATGATATGAGAATGTAGTAATGAATTTTGTCATTATAGATAGAAAATATTTATCTTATTTGGTATTGAAATAAACAAATATATTACAGTATTTGATAGTACAAAATTAGTTAAAAGCTGCAAAAGAGCTAATATATCAATATCTAAAAAGCACAAAGTTTGTGATACTTAATGCATTAGTTTTAAAATATGTTCATAATGGATCTCATATTGAGATTGTGAATGAGGAAAAGATTACATTTCATATGAATCAAAAGAGGATTGGGTTATTTATATTTTGAATCGAACTTGGGACCTCTCGCACGCTAAGCCAGAATCATACCACTAGACCAAATGTCTTATATTTGACGATGTTGACATATTCCCTGAAGCAAATATTACATATAATTGTTTGAAAGTTATATTTATTTATTAACTTAATTGCATTATAGACTTCATAATGATTTAAACATTTCTAGTAGTAAATGTCACAATAGTATTTATATATAGATACAAAATAAAAAAGAATGACAATAAAATTATCAATTTGTTACAATTTAGTACAATTTAAATACGTGTTAAACCAGAAGTTTAGTAATGCAAATGCATTTACGACTTGGCATGACCAGTTAGACCATCTTGGATCATATATGATGCGAAAATTAATTGCAATTCATATGGACATTCATTAAAGAACCAGAAGATTCTTTAATTGAAAGAATTCTCATTTGTTACTTATTCTCAATGAAAATTTATTCTTACAAACTCACTAGCTAAAGTTGAGATTTAATGTCTTGCATTTCTGAAATGAATATAGGCTCATTCATCCACCATATATATGGTTTTGATATTTTACGATTTTGGTACATGCATCTACAAAATAATCACATGCGTTATCAACTCACAACCTATTGTTTGTGAGATTGCTTGTTTAAATGATTAATTTCATATCATGCAATTAAAACAATTCATCTTGCTAATGTTGGTGAGTTTACATCCCAAGTTTTCAATGATTATTGCATGTCAATTGGGATAAAAGTTGAACATCTTGTAGCTCATGTTCACACATAAAATGATTTAGTTGAATTATTTATCAAATGCCTCCAACTAATAGCTAAATCATTACTTATAAGAATAAAACTTTCTATTTCAGCATGAGATTGTATTGATTTACATGTTGTACGCATCAACCCAATAAATTATGAATACTCCCTATTACAATTGATTTTTGGTCAAGAGTCAAATATTTCCCATCTTACAATTTTTAGATGTGCGGTATATGTTCCAACTGCACCACCACAACGCAAAAAGGTGGGTCATAATAAGAGATTGGGAATGTATATTTATATGAATCTCCTTATAATATTTTTAAGCTATTAATTCAAGATTTAATTATGACATGAGTTGTTAGTTTTCCCAACATTAAGGGGAGAGGATAAAAAGTTGGATTAATAAAGTACTTGAAATGAATTATCAATGTCTAAGATCCTCGTACAAAGCAATATGATCTAGAAGTTCAACAGATGATTCATTTTACAAATCAACTGCCAGATTCATTAAATCTCACATACTAGCTAAAAATGCTCTAATACGAATTGATGTCCTAATAGGGCAAACTTTTAGTGTAAAAGAAAGTAATCCATGCCTAAAGCGTGGATGACCAGTCGGTTCCAAAGATAAAAATCCTCATAAAAGTAAAGGAGCAAACATTTAAGATGGTCATATAGTGGAGGTAGGGGTTCCTAAAGAGACCCATGACATAACTAATTATGAAACTCAAGATGAGATTCAAGTACCTAAAAGTGAAAATGAAAATGATGAAAATAAAGAGATCTTAATAAGTTATGTCAATACGAGAAAAAGAAGTAACTGAAAAAAAATGTAATTGTCGACAACAATTTTGCTTATAATATTGCTATTGAAATAACAAAAGAAAATGAGAATCTTGAGCCTAAATCTATTGAGGATTGTAAAAATAGAAAAGATTGGCCAAAATAGAAAGATGCAATTCAAGCAGAACAGAATTCACCTTCTAAACATTAGGTTTTTGGACCTGTAGTCCAAACACCTAAAAATGTAAAGCCGGTAGGATATAAATGGGCATTGCAATTATTTATACATGGTTTGAAGAAGTAGCAAATAATGTTTACTTTGTTTAACTCTATGATATGGCAGTACCCCTACATGTAAAAAAAATCATGTTTGAGATCAACCTTTTTGTAGATCTAATATGTATCCAGCATCAGCATAGCCAACTAATAGGGACTTTGAATTATTTGAATAAAATAACCCCATATCAATAGTCCCTCTGAGATATCTAAATACATGTTTAATTTCATTCCAATGTCTACGTGTTGGAGAAGAGCTAAATCTTGCTAACAAGTTTACAGCGAAAACTATATTAGGTATTGTGTTGTTTGCAAGATACATCAATGCCTCTATGACAATCAAATATGGTACTTTAGGACCAAGAAACTCTTCATCATTCTCACAAGAATGAAATTGATCTTTATTCACATCTAATGATCATACAACCATTGAAGTACTCAACGGATGTGCTTTTCTATGTAAAATTTCTTTAATATCTTTTTCGTATAAGTTATTGATGAACATGAATTTCATCTTTTAAATGCTCGATTTGTAAGCCAAGATAAAACTTTAATTTTCCAAGATCTTTCATTTTAAATTCTTTCTTTAAATAATTTACTGTATTTTGAAGCTCTTTAGGAGTTTCAATAATATTTAGATCATCAATGTAAACAACAATTATCTCAAAATCTGATCCAAACCTTTTTATAAAGACACATGGCCAAATTGGATCTTTTTTGTAACAATTTTTTAACAAGTATTCATTCAGATGATTATACCACATACGTCCAGATTGTTTTAATCCATATAAACTTTTCTTTAATCTGATCGAGCAATTTTCTCAAGAAACTCTATATCTTTTTGAGATTTTAAATATTTCAGGGATTTTTATATAAATTTCACTATCAAGTGTACCATATAAATAGGATGTAACAACATCCATTAGATGCATGTCAAGTTTTTCACGTACTACCAGACTAATAAGATATCTAAACGTGATTGCATCCACCACAGGAGAATATGTCTCTTCATAATCAATGTTGGGCCCTTGAGAAAATCCTTGTATAATCATCACCGAGACATTCATATCACATTTTCATTTACCATCTTACCATATTCTTGTTATGTCGAGTTTTCAACCCGAGGGTTAAGTACATACCTGTTCAAAGTATCCATTTCACAACATTTACCAATACGTCCCTTTCATCTCGAGTATTCCTCTATTTGAGTAGAATTTTACCCGTTGAACACATCAGAATATAATTCGGATACATGGAAAGTTTGCATATAAGTGCCACATATGTAGCCAAGCTACCATGTAACCGGCCCATAAGTGAACTCAGACTCAACTCAACGACCTCGGACGTTCGCATCCATAAGTGAACTCGGACTCAACTCAACGAGCTCGGATGCCTAGTTACATCTCACGAACTCGGGCTCAACTCAACGAGTTCGAACATTCGCATCCATAAGTGAACTCGGACTCAACTCAACGAGTTCGGATGCTCAACCATCCTAGTGACATGTCACTTGTATCCTAATCTATTCCTAAGGTTCAAACGGGATTTTCCTCGAACACATATCCTTGCCATCTTCCGTAAAATACCGAAACCAATACTCGGTAGCACTTTATATTTAACAGATAATACACATAACTTGCATTTTATTTAAAAATAACCACAAAGCATATATTTCATGATAAAAATCAGCATATCATATATTTAACATCAATAACTTAAAATAACAATTATGCTACATTATTTACACATGAACTTACCTCGATACCACAAAGGTGAAAAGACATACTCGTCCTTAAATCGATTTCTTTCCGTTCTAGGTCCAAATCTCAATTTTCATCATCTATAACATCACATTTAGCCTACTAATCAGTCACAATATTCATATGGGTCTAAAAATCATATTTTTACAAATTCTCATTTTGACCCCTAAACTTTTGCATATTTGCATTTTTGCCCCAATGCTCGTAAATTAATTTTTATCACATTTCTTTACTCCTTGATTCTAGATGAACCATTTTCATAACTATAGCAACTCATAATTTTAACTATTTTACACATTTACAACTCATTTTACAACTTAGCAATTTAGCCCTTTTTAAGGTATTTTCATGCAATTTCTTTCACAAAAGTTGTTTATTAGACAACTAGGACTTATAATCTTCCATAAAAACACAGCAAACAACACATATACATTCATGGCAAAACCCTAGACTCTTTATCATCTTGCACAAAAGTCCCCTCATATGAAAGCTTATGCTTTAGGGGTTCCAAAATACAAAAATCATCAAGCAAAGACATTAAAATCACTTACAAGCAAGGGAAATATGTTGCTGAAATTTTCCAGCTTCAAAAACCTTTCTTTGCTGCATATTTCGGTGAAGGGGAAGAGAAAAATGATAGCTTTTTCTTTTTTTTATTTGTTAATAATAAAACTATTTTGTCTAATTTTGACTTTGCAACTATTTTGTCTCCCATGGCCGGCCATCACACTTTCAATGGCCTAATTTCACTTTAAAGACTCCCAATTTAAGATACAAGGCAATTTAACACCTTTAGGTATTAAAACACAACTTTTACTTTTTACGCGATTTAGTCCTTTTTCGAAATTGGACTAGAAATCGCTAAAATTAATATACCAAAATTAACATGCACTTATAAAATCATATTATAACACATAAAATAATACTAAAATAATTTTCTCTAGCCCAAAATCGGGCTGTTACATTTCTTCCCCCCTTTAGGGATTTTCGTTCCCGAAAATCTTACCAAAAAAAGTTGTTCTCTACTTTCACGAGTCACTTATATCTTTTTCTCACAACTTACAAAACAACTCCGCACAAGCTCATACTCAAGATTTCCTATAGCTTTTCCATAGTTGAGGTATAAACCTCGGAGCTCAATTTGAAACACTGGAGACTGACATTCTTGGAACTATAAACTCAGAAACATACAACTCAGTCACATCTGTTGAATAATATATCTGTACATACTAAAAAAATCATGCAGACTTCCATCATCAATCTTTCACAATTCAACTTGCATCTCTCCTTTTTCTTGGAAATGAGAGACATCCCGATACGAAATTCATAACAATCCTTTCTCATTTTCTTCCCACTGTCATCACTAACAATAATAATCTCGAATACATTTGATATTCGGCTTTACCCTATAGACAATTCGACATCCTTTGAACGAATAAACAAGATACTGCTGTGAACTCTGTACTCAATTCTCTGTATACCCAGAGTTTCTCAGTACTGAAATCTTACTCTGAATTAATAGTAATAGAAACCAGAAATCAAATCCTCCCTGCAATTCCAAATTAAAAGTCGAATCATGTTGTACTTGTTTAATTTACCACTTATAGCCACATTTCTATACTCTGATCATCAACTGTTTAGAAACTTTACTAACATGAATCAAATGATTCCAACTTCATAGATGTGATCTTTTTATTAATCAGGATAACTATACTTATAACATCTCTCGAACAAGAGAAATCCAACTAATATGTTTCCATAACATACTTTCAAGAATAAAACCCCATCATTTCTGACTGTACGACTACTTACCAAAGAACACGTAACCGTATTCTCGAACCAGAGAATAAACTTAAATGCACATAACTCAGATTTACTTTTGCAGAATAACCATTCTTTACCCCAGAAGTTTTAAAGAAATCTCGACACTGAAATCTCGACACTGAAATCCCCACACTTCTATGGTCAAGCCAGAAGCTTAATCATAACATATTCTAATATCGCAAGTCAAAGATTACTCGTAAAGATAAACCAAGCTTGATAATTCTCGAAACAAGAACGATAGAAAAGCCAATATAAGAAACTCCAAGATATAAAGACTATACCAGAAATCCGAGAATATAATCCAGAAGAAAATAATAAAGATGATCCGAAAAATCCCTCAGAGAAAACCAGAAGGAAACTACTGTCTGTACGCTTTAGAATTTCTCATAATAGAGATAATATAATTCTCGCATATATAAACCATAATCAATAGAACATCAGAATAATCTCACATAGATTTTTTTTTTTACTATCAACTTCATTCCAATATATCAGAATAGAAATTTGAAGAGATGGGGAAAATGTCAATTATAACTAACTGGACCAATAGAGCTTTTCATCTAATATCACAGTCACTAGCATCCTTATATGATAGAATTTCCATTCGAAAGGGATAACCATACGTATTCCCTAGAATTGAGGAAAACATAGAATACTCAGACGAGAAAGATAGCCATCACTTTTATTTGATTGAATCCGACATACTCAAACATCAGTGCAAGTCCAACATTATTCCTCTAACTAATTCTGTCTTCACTAATCCCATACTATTCCATTATTATACTTTTTTAGTTTCACTTTTGCAAGCTTATGCAACATATCTCTCGAGAATCTCATCGTATAACTCTATTCTGGTAAGGGGACGAAGATTGTAAAGCCTCTAAACTTTTGACTCTCAAGCAAATACATATTCAACAACAATATAGCTTTACGCATATTGATTCAAACATTTCAAATTTCCAACTTGTTATGAACACATTTTCACATATCTCAGTAATACATGCAACTTTATTTCGTGCGAATATTAGCTAAACATAAGTGAATTTATCATAACTCAAACTTTCATTTCTTTTTTCAAATTACCCTTAATGTTTTATCAAATTCCCATATTTAGTCTTAATCACTTGCCAATATTTATCAAATTGGAGAACGTCTTATGGTTTTGAGTACATCGTTTACTTGATGCCATAGTTCAACTATGGTCTTGTACTAGCTCTCATCCATTTGTACCGATACCGTGTCCCAGACTGGTCTTACACTGACACATGTAACCGTGCTGACGCATGTCCCAGGCATGTCTTACACTAGCACATCTCGTAGCCGACGCATGTCCTAGACATGTCTGACACTGGCTATCATCTCGAGGCCGATGCATGTCCCAGACATGTCTTACACTGGCTCTCATACTGTGGCTGATACATGTCCCAGACATGTCTTACACTAGCCCTCGTCTCAATGTCGATGCCATGTCCCATACATGGTCTTACATTGGCACACAAATCTCATGTATTGTCATGGTCCAACCATGGTCTTTTCCGTCAATTCATTAGTGAACGATCGTACTCATTCCCTGCGTTCCACCCAATTTGATCTTTCATTACAACTTTCATGCTATTGTGACATTTATGATTCTGTAACTGAGATTATAAAGCATAACATTACTGCATCTTGACTTCATCAATCTAGACATAAATATCAACCTCATGTATATACTAATTATTAATCATGCAATAAAAGCATTCATACATACATTCTGTCATTTCAAGCAAATTTCTTTCTTTTCCTAAACACTTGGCCAAATCAAGTTGGACATTTAACATCGTATGAATACTAACATGCATAAAAGCGTTTTTCACAACTTAACTGTGTTTTACTCCACTATTTCACATTCTTTATCTCAAGAGTATCACATAATGAAAACTAGTTCATATAAAAAAATCATGGATTTCTTTTCATACCTTTCCAAATTTTCAGCATATCATAAGCATGATTCAATAATCTCAATTTTACTCTTATCTCTATCAAGATTTGCTCGGTTAGAACTCATTCCTGTCTTAATCAACAGTTTTGTTAGGGCCGAGAGATATCACACTATCACAAGTAATACTATGGCATGTATAACTAGACTCTCTTACGCTAGGTTAGTCCGAGAATCGACAAAACCATGCTCTGATACTACTAAATGTAACACCCCTCGCCCGCATCCGACTCCGGGACGGGGTTCGAGGTGCTACCTGACTTTTACTAACACTTTCATACTAAACAGGGCCATGAAATCTCAAATAGTTAAAAACTTTTCTTTTCACATACAATATGTCCCATATACGGGCTTACGAGGCCTAAAACATACATCTGGAGTGGTTCGGGACCCAATCGAGAACTCATGAAAAACTTAAAAAAACTCTTGCGTTAAGGCTTCACACGCCCATGTGCTCAGGCCGTGTGGCCAGAAATAGGCTAATTATTAAGCCTTTTATCACTCTCACACCATATGCATAGATACATACTTATCCAATAACATACAACGTGACATAAATGAGCTCTTAAACATCTGCAAACATGTTATGCTCAAGTTATTTTCTTATGCAATAAATATTATAGAATTTTCCCATATCATTACCACATACTAGACATAACTATCATTACATCACAAACCATTCATGAAGCATTATTAACTATTTACCAATCACTTTATCCTGCATTAGTTACTAGCTCATCAATGAATCTCAATTCAATCTCTAGGCATACATGTTGTAAGCCACATCACAAGAAATAATAACATAAATGCATAAGAATAATCATATGGGCCCATAACGATATTAGCCGACATAGGCCAATTTACATAACTAATACTACCTTAATAACAAGCCAATGCCTTTGGCTAAATCATAATATTACATACTCACATTAAAACCCTATACATGCCATAGACTCGAATCACTTGAGTTTACTTACTCAGATAACGTTAACTCGATAGGGTGATAATATCTCTGACGGCCTCCAACCCGAGCTAACCTGGAAACTCTAAAAAACATAAGAAAGAAGAGGGGTAAGCTTTCGCTTAGTAAGTTCATATGAAAACAATAAGCAACTCATTAACTTGTTTTAAAGACCCCTAATTTAAGATACAAGGCCATTTAACACCTTTAGGTATTAAAACACAACTTTTACTTTTTACGCGATTTAGTCCTTTTTCGAAATTAGACTAGAAATCGCTAAAATTAATATACCAAAATTAACATGAACTTATAAAATCATATTATAACACATAAAATAATACTAAAATAATTTTCTCTGGCCTCAGAATAGTGGTCTCGAAACCACTATTCTGACTAGGCCCAAAATCGGGCTGCTACAAAAATGGTAAACTCATACGAGCTGAGAATAGTAAGCTCTTACGAGCTGATATATATATCAGTAAGCTCATACGAGCTGTGGTGAGTCCGCAACACATGCAGGATCTCGACTAGAGCGGTAACCCTAGTAACATGTCACTCGTATCCTACGAATTCATACGGTTCAAATGGGACTCGGTAACCATCAGTCTATATCAATAAGGCATTCGTATTCCATGTATATCAATCACTCAATTATATACATTCATTTCAAATAATTACAAATATGTAAAAGTTCAATTCTAATTACACAAACTTACCTCGTATTGCTCGGATAGCAAATATCGGCTAATCGTCAACTTTTCCTTTTCCTCGATCTAAACCCGATCACAACATTCTTGATCTATATATTATCAAATTCAGTACATTCAGTATGCAATATATTCAATTTAGTCCAAAATTCCTATTTTGGCAAATTTACACATTTGCCCCTAAACTTTCACATATTTTACAATTTAGTCATTATCACCTAAAATTGCAAATTCATGCAATTTAGTACAATCTATGCCTAGACGAATTTATTATATGTTACTAGCAGCCCATATTTTCAATTTATTCACACTTTTACCCACTAAATTTTACAATTTCACAAATAAATCCCCTTTTTTGACATTTTTTGTCAAAAATCACTTTACAAAACTAGTTTAACTACCAATAATTATTCAAAATCCATCATCAACCATCCAATTTCTCAAACATTCAACAATGGCAACATGATAAATCTTTAAAAATTTCTAACTCTAGGGTATGGGCTAGCTAGAATACGAAGCAACGATCTCAAAAACGTAGAAATCATTAAAAATCGAGTCAAAATACATACCTAATTGAAGAATTTATGATTGCCAAATTAAAAACCCTATTTAAGTTTCTTCTTCCCCTAATTTTCGGTTATAAGATGAATGAAGAAAGAAATTTTGGTTTTATTTTATTAATATTAACATTAATTACTAATTTACATTTATGACCTTTAAAAATATTATAAATTACACTAATTGCCATGCTATCATCATCCACTAACCCATAAATGGTCTATTTACCACTTAAGGATCTTTACTATAATGTTCTATAGCTATTTGACACTTTTAGCTAATAGAAAACAAGTTTTATGCTTTACGCGATTTAGTCCTTTTTACCGAATTAAGCATTCAAACAGTAAAATTTCTTTACAAAACTTTCACACAATAATTGTAACACCCCTTACCCGTATCCAAGGCCGGGCTAAGGTACAAGGCGTTACCAAACAAGCATACAAACATTAAACTAAAATACGAGCCATAAAATTTTATTCATATTTCAAAGCGTTCATTCTCTTACACATAGTCCCTTATTTGAGTCTACGGAGCCCAAAACATACTTTAGAAAGGGTTTGGGACTAAACCGAGAACTTACGAAAATCTTGGAAATTTCATGCTTTAAGGCTCCACACGCCAGTGTCCCAAAGTCGTGTTCCATACACGGCTGAGACACATGGTCGTGTCTCTGCCTGTGTGGAATATACCTAGGCTATTTTCCAAGCTTTGGTCAACCTTGATCTCTTACACACTTATACAAAATCAAAAGCATATAACATGGTATTCATTTAATGATTAAACATCCTCAATTAAACCACAAACATAGCATTTGTATGTCATCATACATGTGTCTCTCATACTCATTTTACCTTGTTTATTATAGTACCACTTATACATTTATACCAAGATTATCATCTTACCAAATATCTTCAGCTTAATCATCAAGCATTCATATTTAAAGCTAGATTATATCTTTATAAAATACCACGATTTAGATGCGCAGAATAACATGTTTGCCTGAAACATTTCAATTCAATTCCATACCCAACAAGCATTACATTGAGACGAGTCATATATATATACATGTCATGATACATAACATTCTCTTTTTGTTTTCTTAAAAACACATATCATTTATTTCATTATATCAATATTTCATATACCATAGTTTCCATGTATTCCACATATATTTATTTTCCTCTTCCTCCTCTCCATTCCACATCCTTAATGTATATAGCATTCTTGTAAGTACGATTTCACAATTTACTAATAAATGTTCACATTAAACTGTCCACACGAGTCATAGTCACTTAATTATTTATAATTAGAGGTACAGAGCTCCAAATTAAGATCCGTAAATTTCCCCTAAAACTAGACTCACATATCTTTCTACCATAAAAATTTCATAATTTTTGGTTTAGCCAATTAGTACATTTTATTCATTAAAATTTCCCCTGTTTCACTTTCTGACAGTTCTGACCTCTCTTCACTAAAAAATAATTATCTCACAGTACAGAACTCGGATAATGTTCTTGTTAATTTATCTTGAAAATAGACTCATTATGGATTTTAAAAATATAATTTTGAGACTCTAATTATTTTTCTCCAAATTGTTGTGATTTTCCAAAGTCAGAACAGGGGATCACGTAATCATTCTGAATCAGTCTCACAAAAACATAAATATCTCAAAATATAGAACTCCTTTGCTTTTTATGTTTCTTTTATATGAAAATAGACTCATTAATATTTAATCTGATATCTCATTCAGTCTCTGATTCAATTTATACTATTTTTTGTGATTTTTAAAAATCACGTCACTCCTACTATCCAAAACAGTTTTATTGCTAATTCACTCTTTCACACTTTCTTTGTATTAACCTCATTTTAACATACATATCACAAATCATTTTCACCACATTTCATACATCACAAGTATAGGCCCATGATCACAAGGTCACCATAAAATCATCCTCATGTATAACTTACTTGTTTATAACCTTACCACATCCTGGTCACTTAATGAACACATCATTCACATAACCAAGTTCCTGCACTTATTCATCACAAAACTCACAAAGAAATACATAGAGAGTCTCCCGTTGAACACTTCGGATCAATCCTCGATACTTGGTGGTTTCAGCACATAGCTCCACCCATCATATAGTTCGGCTCTCTTGTACACATGGTGAACACTTAGTACCACCCATGTGACCTAGCCAGTTTATCTTGTAGCTCTCTTGTCTACATGGTGTCCTTCACTTGGAACCACGCATGCGACCTAGCTACATATATCCCGTAGCTCTCTTGTCTACATGGTGTACACATAGTATCACCCATGCGACCTAGCTACATCATAATGTCTTGTAGCTCTCTTGTACACATGATGTGCACTCAGCACTATACATGTGACCTAGTTACATACCATCTGTATCATCCAATCTTTCCGAAGATTCAACCGGGATTTCTCTCTCTTTCCCAACAATTCCACCAATCAAGTAATTATCCACAAACATATTTCCAATATTTTTATAAAATATCATAATACAAGTAATAGTGATGTATTACTTACATATAAACTTTCATCTCATTTAATATCAACGCAATAACATTAAATTACACATTGTCTTATTAAAAATCATATGAACTTACAATTTCCCATAATATCCATAATCATAGAAATCACATTTATGTATGATAATTCAATGCACTTCATGTACCATAGACATATTTTTAAATCAATTCATAAACTTGGCACCATAATCATTTAATTTAACATAATTCAATTAATTCACTAAATTTAACTTTCAAATATAAATTACAGCATTATTGTTGTATTATTATCATACCGACTTACATACTTTCAACACCTCGGAGATCATAGTAAATATATCAATTTTACATTGAAACATGCATAAATTAATGCTTATTATACATATGAACTTACCTTGATATTAAAACGGCCATTTTACCAACTTTCCCAATTTTCAATTTTTCTCTCATTCTAGGTTCAAAACTTGTTTTCCGGGATCTAAAACATCATATTTTACTTATTTAATTAATGTACTATTCAAAACAGTCCTTAACTCAAACTTTGGAAAAATTACAATTTTGCCCCTAAACTTTTGCATATTTACACTTTTGCCCCTAGGCTCGGGAATTAAACTTCATCCCTTATTCTTATGTTTTATGACATGATGATCACTTTTCCCTTCTATGGCAACATCAAATTCTCACTCTAACATATACTTATGACTATTAGGTATTTTTACCGATTAATCCCTTTTTCTCGTTTTCACTTAAAACCAAGTAGCACAAGTTGTCTAACATAACTTAAAACCTCATATTGTATCATAAAACACCAGAATACACAAATTTTACCTATGGGTATTTTTCCAAATATGAACCCTAGGTTGAATTATTGCTAGCATAAGCTAAATCAAGTTACCGGGACTCCAAAAACGTAAAGAACTTGAAAAACGGGGTTAGAACGGACTTACAATTGAGCTTGGGAAGCTTGAAAACCCTAGCCATGGAGTCTTCCTTGGTATACACGTCCATGGTGAAGAAGATGAGCAAAATTGGCTTTTAATTTTGTATTTTAATTCATTTTACCCCTAAATGATCAAAATACCCTTACTACTAAACTTTCCAAAAATTCCATCCATGTCCAATTTTTGTCCATAACTTAGAAATTGGTCAAATTGCTATTTAAGACCTCCTAATTAATATTTCAAATCAATTTCATACAAGAAACTTCTAGAATGCAAGTTTTGCAACTTATTCAATTTAGTCCCTAACTTCGAATTAAGCACTTTATGCATAGAATTTCTTCACGAAATTTTCACACAATCATGCAATCATATCATAGACCTCAAAATAATCATAAAATAATTATTTATATCTCAGATTTTGTGGTCCCGAAACCTCTGTTCCAACTAGACCCAATTTTGGGCTATTACAATAATTATATCATACTGTAAACTTTAATAATATAAAAAAAATAAATATTTTAACCTCAGATTCGTGATTCCAAAACCATTGTTCGATTTGACTCAAAAACGGGTTGTTACAGTAACAGCAAATGAAATGTTATGTTTTAGTTGTGGTTGCTACATTTCGCTTTGTCAATGGGAGAGATGATGTTGATATGTTACTGCACATTTATGGCCCTGGTGCATGCTTAATTGATTATATAATGAATGAGCATATTGATGGAGGAAGTATGTGATCAGCCATGGTTCTACCTAGAGGGAAATTTTATCTCCCTTACTATGTAGCTTGTTTGGATTGTAGGTTAACCATTTACTACAGGGTTTTGTCAAAAATGCCAAGGGGGAGATTGTTGGGGGAGGGGAGTTTGACCTACTCGTTTCATGTTTCGGCTTCATGGATGTTTGACGATTTTTTTACCTACTAAAGATTGGCATGTTTGACAAAATAACGGTTGGTTTTCAGTTAGGACTCTTCAGCTTTTTAACTTGTCATATTGAGAAGTTTAAAGTGAAGGAAATATTTATCATTATCGTTATCTCTTGAGAGAGTTTTGGAGCAATTGGAAGACTAATTTATGAACACTTTTATTGGATAAATACTCAGCATAATATGAGTTTAAAGCTTATCAAAACTCTGTTGGATGGACTCTTGTATCAGCATATAAATAGGTTGCTTGTAGCGTCACTTATTGTGTGCTTTTGGAGGGTCTTTAATCAACTTCTTGTGTGTTATTTTACTATTTCACGTGGTACTCTTTTAAGTGTTGTTTAGAAAGTTTTATTGATTGTATAATGAGGTATTTAGATGAGTAATTTGTAACAATTGGGGTCAATATTGGGATTGCAATTCTTCTTTATGTAATGTTAGATTGGGTTTAAGCCAATAGGTGATCTAGACGATTGTTGAATAGTATCATTCACTAGGCGAGGCTTCGCATACGTAAGGCCATTGTGTCTAAATTACGTTAACAAATATTTTATGTTATTTCTCTCCTTACTTTGCTCCTTGCATTACTTTGCATTTAACATTTTTGTTCTAACAATAGTTACAATGTAACTATTTTCCAAGTGCGAACTGAAGGTTTTTTTTAGTTTACAACATAAAAACACTCATGAATGTTCCTAATATTGAATTGATTTGAAATTTCTAATCACACACGTTAAACCATAAATAAGTCTTGATTATATAGACTCCCTTAAACTTATGAACCAAGCTAATACAATAGCATTAAACAACTGCAATTTTACCCCTAATTAAATTCCTCATTATGGAAGATAAATAGGGATCTTCACCAAGTAAACTTCTTTGATTGCATATCTCTTTAAATAAGGTAAGCCAATCATACTAGCTTACTTCGAATTATCCTTACCATTGAAATATGGAAATTGTATTTGAGTGTCAAGGGAGTGCCCACTCCCTTACCACTAGAGTTATTTTATACAAATTTCATATTTGAGATGTTGACAATTTATTGAACGATATTTATAGGTTGTGCTGAGTGTATGAATGATATCTAACCCATCAATGAAGATCATATCATTTGGGAAACATATTTAGAAAATTGGATCAAACTAGATCGCCCTATTTAATCTGTTGGATTGTAGATATTGGATTGAGTTGGAATGTTGATTGTTTAGCTACCAAGAGTCCATGTTTACCTTGTACTTTATAATTATATTGTATTTAGCTTATTCTATTGTTATTTAATAAGGATTGATATAGATCTTCTTATGTTAGCAAGTCTCAAAATATTCTATATAGTTGAGAAACTTGTATGAGTTATTGCAGTGAGAGAACTAAGCACTTAATCTGTCCTTGTGGGGAATTTTATTTTATGAGTGCATATTGATCTTAAAACCTTTTGTGTTGTGGTTTTACTTATTGAATTCATGGGGGTAAATTTAGTGATGAGAGTATCATTCTTTAAAGTGCAAAGGTGAGGAAATTGTCATAGGTGTGTGATAGATTAGGATCACTTGTTGTAAGTGTTGAAAATAGTAGATATTTTTCACTGAGCTAAGCGCCGCAGATGTAGGGAAACTGAATTGCATAACAACACTTGTGTTGTAACACCCCACTCCCAACCTTATCATCGGATCTGATATGTGAGATGCCACATTCGTTGCTAAAACAACTATGATTCCATTAATATATCTAAAAGACAAATCATGTAAGCAATTGAGTTTGTAAAACTTCTAAAACACATTATTCATTCAAATCTAGGTTATAAAGGAACTTACAAAAGCTCTCAAGAAACTCCAGTAACAAACAATGGACTAAAACCTAAAAAGAATCAATACAGGGGAATGTTGTCACAACATTAAAGAATTAGTGCCGCAACACTTAGGGTATTCGCTCTATATCGCAACTTCAATAGGGCTGATTCGCAATCATGAAGATAGTAATTTGATGTCACGACTTTAATAGTGGAATGTCACAACATTGATGGCAGAACGTTTAATGTCACGACCTTAACAAGGGAAAAGTCACAAACATGGGAACAGAGACTTAATGTCACGTCACTAACAGGGAGATGTCACGACTATGAAGGCAGTTCCCTTAATTTTTTATCATTTTCCTCAAACCTACCAAGCATCAATACTAAATGGTTTAAGTGACCTAAAAGCTCATCTCATTACATTTTAAGCATTAATTTAAATGTCAATTCATCATTCTCAACATATCAATCACCTATTAATGCATGATATCAAGCATATACCTATTCATTTTAGATTTGAGCGTTACAATCAATTACTTGGCATAAAATTAATGTTATAAATTCAAATCATAGTATCACATAACTTAGATAAGCAAGCATATCTTTATACCATTAGATTAGCACATATATTTACTATTAACTTATATGGTCATATTCAAGTATAACATTTCCAAACGTAGTACCAAAATGACTACTCGATACTAAAGACCAACTCAAAATTAGGTACATGCCACTTGCTATTAATATATTGAAATTGCACACACTTGCTGAGTCAAGAGTTGAATCTGGATGCTGCTGAATCACTTAGAGGCTTTGATATCTACGATACCTATGCATGGAAATAAACAAATTGTATGTTGAGCAATAGAGCTCAGTGATGCTAACATGATTTAAATCAACAATCACATATAGGAAATACAAAGAACATTCAATACGGAACCCAATGTCATCTAAATCACAAGTTCATTTCTTGTATCATGTATATAAAACATCAATCTTTAAAACTATTTAACATGCTATATTCCATCATTCAATCTTTTTACTATTAAATTTCATTTACATGAATGGCATAGCATATCACAAGGGTTATAGCACATTTTCCTTCAATTCTCAAATCCATCGATTCATCATATAACTCAATCAACCCTCAAGGCTTGTATTAACCAGATCATGTGTCATTTCACATGCCATCATTTATTGCTTAAACATTAAAATACCAATATACAATTCAATGACCAATAACATTAGGCAAGATACATGTTTTTATAATATTAACTGGACACAGACTCAAAATGGATACACAGATCATCCAACTATCATACTAATATATCTGGCACCTAGTGCCTCATCAAAACATTCAAAGTATAATATGCGCTTCGTGCCTCATCGATATAAACTGAAGTATATAAATGTGTCTAGCACCGATCATCGAAACGCCAGAAGTATAATATGCACTCCACGCCTCATCGATATAAACCAAAGTAAAATCTCGTACACTAATGATATGGCATGCCAACTCTACCCGACTTTGCTTGTGACCATTAATATGGTAACCAATGTTTTCAAGCATATATACATGGTCCACATATCATAGTTTCATACTCAATTCCATACCATTTCATGTCATAGTATGTATATATATATCATCATGTTTTTCACAAGTTATCTACTATTTAGTACTTACCAAATCATGAGACAAGAAGGTTCGTTACCTTAATCAATCT
Organism: Gossypium hirsutum; assembly: GCF_007990345.1. NCBI lineage: Eukaryota > Viridiplantae > Streptophyta > Magnoliopsida > Malvales > Malvaceae > Gossypium > Gossypium hirsutum. The sequence goes on from NC_053429.1 coordinate 7,119,180, forward strand.
ATTTTGTAACAAGTCATATATATATATATTTATTGAATTCAAAGCAAAAATTGTAATTCGTCTATAGCTCTCACCTTTCCTTTATCTTGAGGCAGCTCAATGTCATCTTTAGCTATCTATGATAATTCAATTATAAAAATAGTATTAGTTTTCAGCCAATCACATGAAAAACACATAATTAAACATAGCTTACATTTTATTCATTTTATTCATTTTAGTCCCTACATCGAATATGCTCATATTTTTCAATATTTAATATCGAATCAAAATCTAATTTCATTTTCTTTCATTAGGGACCTTATACTTTTAATCTACAACTTAATTTCTTAATAGCTTTTAATTTATTTAATTTAGTCCCTAATGTCAAAGTTAACTAAGCCTTTAATTCTAAACTAATTTCACTATCTTCTAATGTAATATTAGTAAAATCTAAGTTAAACAACTAGATATCCACCAATTTCAAGCTTAATTTCATCAACTTCCTTCAATGGTAACTTGATGTACACTTAAAAATTGCAAAATCTAAGGCATGTGTGTGATGAACTAAGCTTAGATGATCAAGATTCCATAAAAATATCTTTAAAAAATTCACTTACTAGCTTCAATTGGAGGACTGGATACTCGACAAACAGCAGATCTAGTGGTCAACATTCGTTTCAGACTTAGTCCATTTAAGTACTTTGCATAATTACTAATTTTATCCTCAAGTATTTTCTAAATTAAAATTTAATAACAATTATATTTTTACAATTTAACCCTTATACTATATAACGATGTTCTTTACAATTACCTAAGCTATTTTATAGCTTATGCCTATGATAGTAATCTTTACAATTACCTAGGCTGTTTAATTTAAATTAGAACTTCTGCATATTAGGGTTTTAAGATGTATTGATATTTTCCTTTTTATAGCTTAATCTCAATTTGCATTATTGAAAAGCAAAGTCCTCCGATTAGAAAAACTCAAAAGCAAAGCCAAATGCAATGGAACGGATCGTACCTACTACAACCATATATGGTAGATGGCAAGGTCATCATATGCACTCAAAGCAACACCGCCCATTACAGTAATCAAGACAAAAGAATGCTTGATGACCAAATGACTTGTTCTTTTCCGAATAGAGGCACAGATGAATGAAGAGAATGAGGGTGAGAGCAGATTGGATGAAAAGAGAAGACGCTTGTGGTTGTCTATATTATATTTAGCGACGTCTGGTACTTAAAAGCGCCACTAAACACACCAAAAAACTATGTACGTAGTTTTCTTTCTTTCTTTTTTACAATTTTCACGTTAGTGGCGTTTTAACAATAAACGTTGCTGCACATCTTAGAAAAACGCCACTAAAAGTTGTACATTCAAAGGCGATCTTCAACAAATGCTGCCAAAAGTTGTATACTCAGTGGTAATTTAGAACAAACGCCGTGAGAAATGTCAGTGTATACAGTTTTTTCTGTAGTACCACCATGGACTACAAACCATTTAGAATAACTATTAATATAAATCATTTTCTGCAATTTTGTAATGTAACTTCATCAATGATAAAATGAGGCCAGAACGACTTAGAATATCAATGACATCTCTGTTGGAGCTGAGATCCTACCTAGATGGAGTGGAATTTCTTGCAGAATCAAATGCATACTAGGGATACTGACATTAACCTCCACCACGGCCAACTATGGGTAAAATATAAGATCACTCAAAGCATATGCTCAAGGAAGACAAGATTTATCCATCCATTAGGGATACTATCCAATCATTAGCAACATGTAAAAAGTTCAGAGAAATCTAAACACTCTACAAGCGATTGGAAGGAATCACACAGAGCAGAGAGGATTACTATATCTTGCCAGAACTGCTCTTCAAGGTGTTGATACTTCTATAAAACAGACCATATGAACACCTGTAGCTTTCCCTACTAACCAATGCAACCTTTTTTTATGTTTTTATCCAAATCGATAATAATAATTAAAAAAAAACACTGCAAAATAGATGCCTTGACATTTAAGATTTAGCTATTTTTATTCAATTACTACTTTTAAAAAAATCTCAAAAAGAAGTTCAATTTTCATTATTATATTTGCTTAGATTTTAATTATTGTTTGAAGTTGTTTATTGTTGTAATAATTTAATTATGTTAAACAATTTAAATAATATTATTTTATATTAATTAGATGAAATAATAATATATTGTTTAATTTATTGAATTAAAAATATATATATAATTTAAAACATGTACAGCTAAACTTGTTCATGGTCGGGCTATTCACCCTAACTCGAAGGCCCATCCAAATTTTGGAGGGTTAGAGCAAAAACATTAACCTCGTAAAATGAGTTTGGGTTAAAAATTAGGCTCATTTAAATTTTGGGTTGATCTCGGTCTCAAGCATTTAAGGCTTGAGCTCAACCCAACCAAGCTCATTTTCTAAGTTTATATTATATCTAATACATAAAAATTAAATCTATAGTAATAAGTAATACTATAATGTAAAACTGCTAAAAATGTTAAATTGTTTATATAAAAAATTTTAATAAATGAAAAAATTGCTTAAAATTATTAAATTTTGAATTAAAATTGAAATTTATCAAAAGAATTTTAAAAATAATATTGACAAACCTAAAATGAGATTAAGTTAACCATTTACAAATATTAACAAGTTTGGATAAGATTTTAAATCCATATTTTAAGTCGGATCAAGGTTAAGCAAACAAAAAATATGTTAATATTATGCTTACGCCTTAGTCCGGCCCATAAACACTTTTATGTACAATGCATATGATATTTAAAACTAATGTATATATATAAGATTATTATCATTTACATTCTAAATGAAATTTTAAACATAAAAAACACAAAACTATCACATTTTTTAATGATATTTAATGAATAAATAAATTAAATTTGAAATAGTTTTTTTTTAAAACCCATTTGTAAAATTTTTAAAAAAAATTATATTTATAATGTATAGGATGATAACCCAGAATTATTTATTAAATTATTTGTTTTAATTATTACTAAATTAATAATATATTCACTATTTTAAATATTAATTTTTCTCAATTAATAATTTTTTTATTTAAATTAAATTCACAAACTTTTGTTTAAAGTATTCATAATTAAATGTTGCAGTCAATTTTTGTTATTAGTCTATATATTATGTGTAAGTTGTACACTTAGTTTCCATATTTTAATTTAGTTACTTTTAGTAATTTTATTTTTTAACTTTTGAAATTTTAATCTTGATTTAAATGGTAGCAATTAAATATTCTAAGCCTAATTCTATGTTTAGTCTCTTACTATGTGTAAGTTGTAGATTTAGTTTATATTCACCAATTCGATCATTTTTAGTCTCTATACTTTTTAAATTTTAAAATTTTACTCTTGATTCAAATGGTAACCATTAAATCTATTAACTAAAATGACATGAAATTGTACACACTTTTATGTCGAAATAGAAACTTGGCTTGGCTTATGTCTAGCACATAAGATTTTAAAATTAAAATATACCGTTTAAGATTGAATTAAAATTTTAAAATTCAAAATATATAAAAATTAAAAATAACTAAATTAAAATATAAACTTACATTTTGAATAATAAAAGAATTGTAGCTTTGAGTACTTAGCAAAAATAATAATTTTCATACAAAGTTAAAGGTGCTGTATTAAAATTTACCAGCGCAGGTTCAAATCCTGCTGTTCACGCTATCTCTTCTTTTATGTAGTGATGACTGATGTTTCTTCGTTCAATTTTTGGCCATCAAATGTCCTTCGTTTTTAGTTTATACTTGATGAGCAGTGACATTGATAATGACGGCGCGATCCAATTCTTTACTATGAGAATTTTGTTGTGAGTTGTGTCCCAATAGCTTGTCTATGACTATATAACCCAAGGAGTGGGATCTTAGATATTGACTTTTTCAAATCCATTTTTCATTCTCAACTCCAAACCTACTTTTTTTTTATAATTATATATACCCTCATCCATTTCACGATTTAAGTATGGTCATGTTTAAATCGAAATAATATTCAAGTAAAGTCTTCCCAACAATGTTCTAACATAATTTTTAATGATTGAAACAAATAACAAAAGATTTATATTCTAAATCTTCAGTTGACATCAGCTTCAAATTTAATCTCTAGATAACTCCTACCTTTTATTTTTTACAATATATATAATTTTTAACCTAATTTATTTAAATCCTTAATTGCTAATGAATAACGTAGCCATCATGTAAATTAATAGGAAAATAAGTTGTTAATCAAAGATTGAAAACTTATTTTATTATAGACCGTCGAATTTAGTAAATATTTGTCATGCAAATAATAATTAAAATTAACTCAACTATTAGACTAAAAAAGACTTTAGACATGAAAGGTATAAGATACTTCTAAGACTTACGATTCACCTTGCATCTTCTTTCTTATTACATGGTTTTTTTTACTTGAGTATTGTAAACTTTTTAATTATTTATTATATTGTATTTCTTCAAACATTATTTCACTTTTAAGAGTTACTTCGACAATAATGGGCATCAAGTTTTCTATAGGTAGCGTCATCTTCATGATAAGTGCAAAGAATGTTTATAATACATATTCAAATACCTTGACACCTATGAGTGTTGAGTTTCTTGTAAAATGAATCAATGTGTTTACATTTAGTGATGACCAATGAGAGTTAAACCCTAATAAATATAAGGAAATCTTGGCATCCATAAGGGTTGAGTGACTTTTAATTTAATGAATTTAAGTTTAACCATTGAGGAATTTAACCCTAATAAATACAAGAAGACCTTGACACCCATGAGGGTCGAGGGGTCAAATTCTTCTTTAATTAAAATTTAAATGTTTGGAAAACCTAATCTAATAAATGCATTGAATGGACACCTTCTTTATTTCAAAATTCACCATTTGGAGTTAACTTAATGCTAATAAATGCATTAAATGGAACTCAATTGTAATGAATGTTAGAGTTCTTCATTTTCGTTTTTATCATGCCCATAAAAACTCTCCCTTTATCTATTTTTTCACACTAACTAAAATTGTCTCTTATCATCGTTGAGTTCATTGAGTTTTTAAGCCAAAACCCTTTCCAAACCCTAAGGATCTAGTGAAGGAAGGGAATCATATTACTAGCAGTTCTGGATATAGTAGTTTTTAGGGTAAAGTACACAGTTGGCAATCTAACTTTCATAAGTTTTTATTTTAAGTATTAAAAAATTAAAATTTTTAATTTAGTCATTATCATTAAAAATCATTTTTTATTTTAGGCATTGACGTTATAAATTGTTTTAAAAATTGTAAAAACAATTTAATTTTATTCCTAGGTTTTTATTGGAAAACATTGGGTTTTTACAAGAAAACATTTTTATCTCTTTAATTTCTTCTCCCCTTTTAAAAGTTAATTTTAGTTATTTTAATAACTTGGGAAAACCCTGATTTTTATAGAAAATTGAATTACAAGGAAAATTTTAGTTTCATTTTTATATCTGAATAACTCAATTCCATGTAACGATACATTTTTTTATGTTTTTAAATAAAATTAATGAAAACTTATTAAAGTTAGGTGCCTAATGTAGTAGCCCATTTCTGCCCAGGCCCATAATTAAATAAATAAAAACAATAAAAAATAATAGTTTTTTATAACAGTCCATTAAATAAAGGCCCTTTAAATAGTCCATTTATAGCCAAGGCCCGTTAGCCCAAAAGCCCTATACCCGTTACACCCAAATACCTAACTAAACCAATCCAATTCTAAGCCTATCCCAAACCCAATAAGCAGCAGCCCAACGAAGCCCAAACTTGAAACACTAGGAGACCTAGGGTTTCCTGGGAAACCCTCGCGCCGCAGCAAGCAACACAGCCCCATGTTGCGCCGCAATCGGCGCCTGGATTGAGCCCCACCGTCGAAGATTGCACTATTAAACCTGCAAGAAAAGGAAAGAAGCAAGCAATCAGTCAATAAATCAGAATTTGAATCGGGATTTAGTTTTTTTAGATTCACCTGTAAACAGTATAAATGGGTAAAAAACAGTGTAAATAGGGGGATACAAAAGATTTTGAAAGAAAATACAAGTTCAGTTTTCTATTTTATTCGGATTAGAACTGAATTTTTATTTTATTTTCATTTCATTCATATATACATGAAACAAAAAAACACCGAAAGGTTTTTGGGTTACTATTGCTTTCGTACAAAATATTTTTTAAGAAAAATAAAAGGAGAGGGTTTACCTATGTTTCCAACGAAAAAGAGAAGTTTTTGGGCCCACTGACCGCCGTGTGTGACCGCGCGTGTGGTGGCGCGTGACGTCGGAGCTAGGCCGATCACTGGCCGGAGCTCAAAAGGCCTTCAGAGGTTTTGAAGGAGTTTTTTTTTTAAAAACAAAGGTTAAAATGAATTTTAGGTTTAAAATTAGCTTATTTAGTATAACCAAAACGACGCCGTTTTTTGCTTAATTCATAAGCCTCAAAACGACGCCGTTTAAGTAAAGGATCCGCAGGTTGACCCGTTTAACCCGGAAGGATCTGCGCGTTTTAATTAAAAGGGATATTTCCCTTCCAGGTCCTTCCGCATTTTTAATCTTCATAATTTCATTTTATTTTTATTTTAATTCGGCCCCAATCTTTTATACTAGTTTCAGCTTTAGTCCCAGTTGTTATAGTAAGATTTTTTTTTAAAAACAGTGTCGTTTTGGGGATTAGGACTAATTGCCCAGGGAGTCCCCCAAATTTAACACACCTTTCAATTAAGCCCGGAATTTTTCATTTATTTGTAATTTACCCTAGATTGTTAAATTAAATTCGATTTTTTTACATATTTAATTTATTTTAAAATGATATATGTATTATTTATTTTTATAAACATTTATTATATGAAAACTAATATATATTACCTATAATATTATATACATTTTTTTATAAATTTTTATTATATGTTATTTTTTAAAATATATATATTGTTTATTCTATTATATTGATATTTTATTATGTGTCATATATTTTTACTATATGTTATTTATTTTATTATATTTTATATCATTTTTATATTTTATATCATTTTTATATTTTATCTATCATATAGTTTATATCATTATACATGTATTTAGTTTATAAATTTTATTATATATCATATATCTTGCTGTAAGTTATTCCTTACATTACTACTATTTTATTATGAAAATATATATTATTTTATTACTTATTAATTATACATGTTTTTAAATTATTATTATTATATGAATATGTAATATCATTAATTAACACATTATTTCTTAGTATATTAAGTTGTTAAATCTTATAATATGATTTATACATATATCATTTTTTTAAAAGGGGTTCTCTTTTATTATTTTTATATTATTCTAAATATTTCTAAATATCTTTATTTATATTTTATTTGATTTATATTTATATATTATAATTTGCTTATTTATTTTTGGTTTTCTTTTATTTCGATATTGTTTCGTAGGTTAAATCTTATATATATTTTTTACATATTCGCATGAAATTAATTATTTATGTTGATTTAAGTTATATTTGCATAAAGCATTATGTATATTGCAATTTATATTTGTCGTATTCATTATGCACTACGTTGTATTTTGCATGAAGATTTATGTTATTTATGATAATAATGTAATTGTGTAATTTATGCCATTATTTTAAGACATTATACTATATTTGCATGAAATGATAAAACATGTACATTGTAATTAGATTTATTTAATTCTTGGTAATATGCAAGACACATCATTATTTTTTAAAACCAAAGTTATATCTCACTTAATTCAAAAAAATGAATTTTAAAAGTGACGCAATGTTTTGATATTTAGAAATTCGGGAAATAGTGCCCAACATGTTGGGTTGCAATTTCCCGTTTGTCCAAATATCTAAAATATCCTTTTTAAGCGAGTTTTATAAATCATAAGATGATTTCAGCTATGAAAGTTTAAAGATATCGTGTCCAATTATGCTGGATGCGATATTTAATACTCTTTCAAAGCGAATGAATCTCGATTCTCTTAATTTGAATTATTACGGTTTTAATGAGACCTCATTTTTTAAATATTTTCAAAATTCTGACATTAAGACAAAATTATTCAATTTGGTACCAATTTTGGGCGTTACGAGGGTGCTAATCCTTCCTCGAACGTAACTGAATCCCAAACCTATTTTCTCACAGTTTCGTAGACCAAAACGTTTTATCTAGTGATCCAATCACACTTTAAAAGATTGGTGGCGACTCTCCTTTTTGTTTTTCAAAATTCGATCCCTCGTTTTTCAAAAATCCCTTTTTTTTAAAAATGGTTTCGACACCTAAAATGAGTGTAAAATAGCATTGAATTAACAGTGGGTGACCAAAATGAAAATGTTTTTAACGGTAGCACCTAAAATGAAAATGACTTTAAACAACAATGCCTAAAATGAAAATTTTTATTTTTTAATGCCTAAAAAGAAAACTTATAATAGTTAGATGACCAATGTCGAAACCATTTTTAAATCGAGTTTTGGAAAATGGGAATCGACTTTAAGAAAAACGAAAACGGAGTCGCCACCAATCTTTTTAGGTGTGATTAGATCACCTTATAAAATGTTTTGTTTTAAAACATTTAATTTTAGTCTACGAAAGTCGAGAAAATGGATTCGGGAGTCGGTTACGTACGAGGAAGGGTTAGCACCCTCGTAACGCCCAAAAATTGGTACCTAATTGATTATCAAGTGTCTTTAATGTCAGAAATTTGAAAGTTTTAAGATGCAAACCTCTTTTAATTAGAATGTCTCAATTTTGAAAATTAAGGCTCACTTATTTCAAACGAGTCAAAACATCAATCTAGTAAGTTAGGATGCAACATTTTAAAACCTTCTAAACTAAGCTCGTCTTTCGAAAATTTCTATCTCGAAACAACAAAACGTCATATCCAGTAAGTTAGGACACTGTGTTTTGAAATCTCGAAATCATTGTTTAAATTTTGAAAACTCAAAATCACTTAGAAGGGTGCTTGACTATTCGAATTCAACGAGAAAAATCGTAACCCAGTAAGTTAGGGCACTACCTTTCTCGAAGTTTCCAAACATCAAGCATTGCCTTTTATTTTTTTTTAAAAGAAACCTTGGAATATTATTTTAAATGACGTTTTAAGATGACATATTAATGCATCATGAAGCATAGATGTATAAAATATTCTAACATTTCCATACAAACATAAATAATATCATTAAGACAAAACTAAATAACATGAACATACGTTTAATGAAAAAAATCATACTAGGGTAAATATAAGATAATAAACAAATAAAAACATGAGTAAACTAAAAGAAAAACATAATACATGCAAAAATTATACAACAATATATATCATAAAATAGCACATAAAAGAAATAATTAAACATAGCATATAAAAAAATAAAACTATGCACAAATAAGATAAATGACATACACTAAAAAAATGAATAAATAGAACATTTACAAATTATAAAAATATAATGCAATAGTTCAAAATACATGAAATGATAATATAATATATATACATGCATAGAAAATATATATTTGAAAATAAACTATATAAAAAGGTTAAATATTATAATATATAAAATACATAATCAAATGTATAAAAGATAGTAATAAATATACATATTTGAAAAATGAAAAAATTAAAATAAAAAAGGTTGAAAAATTAAGATAGACGAAGAATAAAATAAGAACAAACCACAGAGAGTAAGAACGCAAGAGGGAGAGAAATTTGAGTGAATGCTCTCAAGAATTCTTATTGTTTCCCAAAACTCAAGTGATTTACAATGAAGGGAGAGGCATCTATTTATAGTTGAGCCTCCCCAAATCTAACGGTACAGATCAATTACATCAACGGTTAAGATTAAAGGATATCTACAAATTAAATCTCCAAGATTACAAAATCATATCTTCAAGATTGCGTATCATATCTAAGATTGCATATCATATCTAAGATTGTATCATATCTAATATTGCATATCATATCTAAGATTGCATATCCTTAAAGATTATATTTCCATATGAGTCAAGCTTATAGATAGACCTTAAATCTTTTCAAGTAATGGGCCATTCCGATTGGGCTAAATTATATGTTTGTAATTTTATACTGGACTTGAACTTTGTTTTATTTTTATTTTTTATTTTTTATTTTAGTTTAAGGCCTGGGCGAATTTGAGCTATTACAACCAATTTTATAATATGCCCTAATTTTTCTTAACATATTATTTAAGTTAATATCATTTGTTTGTTAATATTTGATTTTAGTATTAAATTCTGTATTATGTTGAATATAAAATAGTGATTATTTTTGTTTGCATATACTTACTAGGTTGAAGAACAAAATCTTTGTATTCGACAAAAAAATATATTCTTTTACTCCAAATGAACAACATGCTGGACTAAAAAGCACATCTAGAGTTAGCGAGCTTTTTGAAGATAGCTAAAGTACCTCACATTTTAATGTGGCTGTCATTGCTTACAACCATGATCAAAAGGTAAAAACAGGAGGCTCTTAGCTTCCACTTTCTTTATGGTGAAGTGACAATCCCTGAAAGATGTGGCCATATTGAAGTTACTATTGTAATTGTGGGGCTCAATATGGTCTTCAACTAGTAATGAGGAGGTTAATTGAGCATTATTTAATCGATGAGAATGATATCGAATGTAGTCGAGTGAAGTTCACCGACTGAATACATTAGACAAGCATTCTTTTTTAGATAATATCATTGTTGAAAAATCATTTAAAAAAACATGCCAATGTTGGCATAGTTAAATTTTTTTTAAATAGAATTTTTTTTAGGATACTTAAAATAGTAAATCTAATTAATATGTGGCTATTTTACTAAATTGATCTAAAAAATTTTGATATTTATAAAAATGACCCAGGTTCAAAAACAATCACCAAAATAACCTGAAATGAATAGTAGATTGGGATTTCGGCCTGTCAATAGTCGGTACCAACTCGTATTTTGCACACATGATTGCCTGATGATTTGTCAGGCTTCAAAAAATTAATTTTTTTTGGTTTTGGCCTGTCAATTGCCGGCATCAAGGTATTTTTTTTTCAAACCGTATCATACTGATATACAAAAATATGAGTTTTCAAAAAAAGGATTTTTTTTTGTGCTGGCCTGTCAATTCCCGGCACCAGTAATTTTAAAAAAATTCAAATTTTTTTGGTGGTGGTCTGTCAATGGCCGGCACCAGAATACAATTTTTTTAAAAAAAAAATGGTATTGGCTTGTCAATAGTCGGCACCAGTAATTTAAAAAAAAATTTTAATTTTTTTTGTGCTGGTCTGTCAATGACCGGCACCAGTAATTTAAAAAAAAATTCAAATTTTTTTGGTGCTGGCCTGTCAATGGCCGGCACCAGAATACGAGTTTTCAAAAAAAAATTTGGTGCTGGCCTGTCAATGGCCGGCAACAATAATTTAAAAAAAATTAAATTTTTTTGGTGCTGGCCTATCAATGGCTGGCACCAGTATTAAAAAAATGATTTTTTTGTGCTGGTCTGTCAATGGCCGGCACCAGAATACGAGTTTTCAAAAAAAATTTGGTGCTGGCCTGTCAATGGCTAACATCAGTATTAAAAAAATTTTGAATTTTTTTTATGCTGGCCTATCAATGGTCGACACCAGTATTAAAAAAAATTCAAAATTTTTTGGAGCTGGTTTGTTAATGGCCGGCACTAAATTTGAGTTTTTGTTTGCTTTTTAAGATTTTAGTTTTTTTCAAAAAAAAATTAGTTTTTTCTTTGTTGAGAAGAAAGCAAAAATTTTTTAAGATGAATTCTTAAATTTTATTTGTTTATGTTCATTTCGATGGAGAAATGATAAATACAACTGAGGAAAGCTGTGTATTTCGAAGTCGGAAAAAAATAGGAATGAGATTCAACAGACGTGTTTCGTTGTCGGATTTAAAACGAAAAATCAGTACAAAGATAGCAAGCCGTTGCGGAAAGCAAATGTTGAGACTATTTTACAAATTTCCAGTTTCAACTGATCCGTTAAAGTTCTCAGAAATGGAGTTTGAAGATGATGATAATCTAGGGACAATGATAGCAATTTATTGCCCTCCTGAGATAGAAAATCCTAACCCGATTGAGTTGTTTGCGAAAATAGCTGAACCAAATCTGATTCAAGTTGTAATTCCAGCAAGCCAGGGCTCTGGAATTGATTTTGATCTTAACGTCTCCTGGGAAGATCAGTTGGGTTTTGGATGGTCAATGCCAACTCCCGAAAATCCAAACACCAGTGGATGTTCGTATAACATCCCAAACCCGTGTCCTCGTTTAGAGATCCATCCATAGGTGTTGGCCACCATAGAAGATGGTGATGAAGGATTCGATAATGATGATCAGTCCCACCGTGATCCAAACGATGATTTTAGTGACCCCGATTTGGATGACATCCCTGAAGACATAGACGAGGAAGGGCCGGTGGAGGGTGAAAATGTAAACCCCCATTCGGCCGGGAACATGGGCCCTGGTATAGTTATAAGAAATAATCTGGGGTCTTTCATGACCAACGTGGATCCTGATGCGGGGCTAGCATGCAAGTTCCCAAAATACACAAATATTGTGTCGGCTCACCTACTTGACGAAGAATTCGACGATGAAGAGTTGTTTGTAGGACAACAATTTGATAACAAAAAAGATAGTTTACATGCTATAAAACAACTTAGCTTGAAGTTAGGTGTGGATTATAAAGTAACGAAGTCGACGCAGTCTTTGTACGTAGGAGAATGTTGGAAAGCGTCAAGTGGTTGTAAATGGCGTGTCTGAGCCGCGTTAATGCAGCGGATGCAGATGTGGATGATAAAAAAACTAGAAGGTCCACACACATGCACATTCGCTCGTATGTTACAAGACCAAGGAAAGTTAGATGCAAAAACTATATGCAACTGCATCATTCCTTTGGTGAAAGAGTCGTCCATCATTCAAGTGCCAGTCCTTATTGCGGATATGCAAGCTCGATTCAAGTATAAAGTGTCGTACCGAAGGCATGGTGGGCAAAGCAAATGGCGATGCGAGAGTTTTATGGTGACTGGGATGCGTCATACAACGAGCATCAAGGGTGGATAGCCGGGATGCAGGAGTATGTGCCCGAGACAGTGACTGATTTGCAAATACTGTCGTATAAAGGCCCGGACAGGGAGATACAATCAGGGAAACGAGTTTTTCATCGATTGTTTTGGACGTTCGAGCAGTGTGTTAGGGTCTTCCCTCACTACAAGCCGATGGTGCAGGTGGACGGGACATGGTTGTATAGAAAATACACGCAAATACTCCTGATTGCTGTTGCACAAGACAGTAACCGAAATGTACTTCCGATCGCTTTCGCCATCGTGGAACGTGAGTGCTTCGAGTCTTGGGAATTTTTCCTCACAAATCTACGGAGGCACGTTGTCAGAGAAGACAATATTTGCATTATATCAGATAGATCGAAAGGATTACTTGCTGCGATAAGGTGATCGGGGGTTCCGTGGAGGTCTATTTATTACATTCGGCACATCGCGGCAAACTTTCATAGAGATTATAAGAATAAAGATTGGAAAAAAGAACTCGTGAACATGGGTAAAAAAAATTGTTTGTATTTATTTAAAAAATTTACTTTTCAAATTTTTTGTTGTTTTTAAAATGATGATTTCAAATTAAATATGCAGCTCATGAGTTAGAACCACGAAGATTTAGGCAGGGGTTCGCGAGGCTTGAATCTCATATGTCATCTTTACCAACAGATCTCCGGACATGGTTAGGTAGCATGGAGAACTGGTAATGGACTCAAAGTTACGATGACGGGTTTCGTTATGGGCAGATGACGACCAACCTGGTAAAGGCAGTCAACTCTGTATTGAGGCGCACACGCCATCTCTTGATTTTTGCTGTGTTCTCGGCAACATTCTATAGGTTGGCAACTTTGATGCCTAAGATAGGGTTGAGACAAGCTAAGCAAATTGAGGCCGAGCACAAACAATAAACGCTAAATTGTATTCGCGCAACTTAGAGACTTTTCGAGTTCAAGAGTACATCGGCCATCGTTCGGGTCTTCCACCTAGGTCTTACGCAGTTGATCTGCGAAACAAACGATGCGAGTGTGGGATATTTCAGACTCTTCGATATCTGTGTGTGCATGTTCATGCAGCGTGTGGGAGAGCAAACTTAAATGTTGAACAATTCATAAACAAGATCTACACATTGGAATGCACATTACGTATATCAGGGAACGAATTTCCTATAATGCCCGATGTCTCAAACTGGGAAGTTCCACCGCCTGCTTCGAGATGGTGCCTGACCGTAGTCTCCGTAGACATCCTAAAGGTCGACCACAATCGACGAGAATTCGAAATGACATGGATGTCAGGGAGACGGGTGAACCCAAACTGTGCATTGTGTGTCGAACATCCGGACACAATCGATCAACATGCCTACATCGTGTGTCGAAACCATTTTTTCGATTTGAAGAAAAATGGGGATCGACTTTTTGAAAACAAATCGCGGAGTCGCCACCAATATTTTTTATTTAGGTGTGATTGGGTCACCAAGAAGCTTGGTCATTTTAATAAAACGTTTTGGTTTACTAAAACAATGATTTTGGTCTATGAAATTTGAGGAAACAGGTTCGGGAGTCAGTTATGTATGAGAAAGGATTAGCACCCTCACTACGCCCAAAATTGGTACCAAATTGATTAAATACTATCCTTATGTCTAAGATTTAAAAATATTTTTGAAATGTGGTTCCTTTTATAAATATTTGAATAGCCCAAGTTGGTCGTCAAAATTCTCTTGTTTCAGAGGAATACAGCATCACATCCAGCACGATAGGACACGATCCTTTATACCCTCGAAAACACGATAAATTTCGACTTCCAAAAGTTTATATGTTGAAAATTAAAAAAGGATGCCCAATTATTTAGTCTAATGAAAAACCGAAACTCAGCACAGTAGGGCACGATTCCTCAAGTTTCTAGACATTGTACATTGCTTTATTTTAGAGTTTAGAAAACATGAGTGAAATTCTAAAGGGATATTCGATTATTTTGAACAAACGGGAAATTGCAACCCAGCACGATAGGGCCTGATTCCCCGAATCGCCAAACGTCGAACACTTCCTTCATTTTAAAGAATTTCTAAGGACATGAGTGAAATTACAAAGGAATATTCGATTATTTTGAACAAACGAGAAATTGCAATCCAGCACGATAGGGCACGATTCCCCGAATTGCCAAACATCGAACATTGCCTTCGTTTTAAAGAATTTTTAAATGAATAATTATAAAACTAGCTTAAAACTCCTTAATTCGACTTGAAATAAAATGAAATTAATCTTAAAGATTTGGACCTTATAAAACCACATTTCGTAAACCAAGTGGAAAACAATGATATGGGATAATATATACACATAAGATACAATACTTTAAAATGAAGGTAAAGAAAGATTCAAACAATGTATGAAATGTAAAGAAAGGTATGCAAAGGTATATAATAACGCATAATCTTAGGAATTAAGTTATGTACGCAATAGATTAAGGACATATATATATATAAATAATTTAAAAAAAACTAAATAAAAAAATTTAACATGTATGTCGAAACCATCCCTCGATTAAAAAAAATTTAATATTTTAAATTTGATGAAAATACGAGGGGGATCGACTTTTTGGAAAATAGAAATATGGAGTCACCACCGATCTTCTATTTTAGTGTGATCGGATCACTTAAAAGATGAGGTGAGTTTAATAAAACATTTTTTGATTTATTAAAACACGATTTTGGTCTTACGAAAATGTGAGAAAATGTGTTCGGGAGTCGGTTACGCATGAGGAAGGATTAGCACCCTCACTACGTCCAAAATTGGTACCAAATCGATTAAATACTGTCCTTATGTCAAAGTTTAAAAAATGTTTTTGAAATGTGGTTCTTATCAATAACGTTTAAATAACCGAGTGGGTTACCAAAATCTTCTTGTTTCGACGTCCGAAAGTCTACAATTTTGAAATTAACAAAAGGTTGCCCAACTGTTTGGTCCAACGAAAAACAGAAACCCAGCACAGTAGGGCACGATTCCTCGATTTTCCAAACATTGTCCATTGCCTTACCTTAGAAAATAAGTGTGAAATTCTGAAAGGATCCTTGATGGTTTTGAGCAAATGAAAAAGCGCAACCCAGCACGATAGGGCTCGATTCTCAAGTTGCCAAACATCGAACAATACCTTCATTTTGAAAGGTTTTTAATAATTATGAATAGAGACCTGAAGGAATACTCGATTGTTTTGAACAAACAAGAAATCACAACCCAGCATGATAAGGCATGATTCTCGAATTATCAAACACCGAGTATTGCCCTCATTTTAAAGGATTTTTAAAAGAGCCGAGTGAAATTTTGAAGGGATATTTGATTACTTTAAACAATCGAGAAATTGCTACTCAACACGTTAGGGCGCGATCCCACGAAATGCCAAATACCACATATTGCCTTCGTTTTAGGGATTTTAAAAGACACGAGCGAAATTTTAAAGTGATATTTGATTATTTTGAGCAAATGCGAAATTGCAACCCAACACGTTAAGGCACGATTCCGCGAATTGCCAAACATCAAATCTCATCTTCGTTTAAGGGATTTTAAAAGATATGAATAAAATTTCGAAGGGAAATTCGATTATTTTGAGCAAATGCGAAATTGCAACCCAACACGTTAGGGCACGATTCCGCGAATTGCTGAACATCAAATCTCATCTTCGTTTAAGGGATTTTAAAAGATATGAATAAAATTTCGAAGGGAAATTCGATTATCTTGAGCAAATGTGAAATTGCAACCCAACACGTTAGGGCACGATTCCACGAATTGTCGAACATCAAATTTTGTCTTCGTTTTGAAGAATTTTTGGATGAATGATTATAGAGCTAGCTTAAGACCTATTAATTCGATTTGAAATAGGACGAAATTAATCATAAAATTTGGATTTTATAAAACTAAATTTCGAAAATCAAATAAATCGGTGGATGGGGTAAACGTGCATATGAGATACAATCGATTAATAAAATAAAAAAAAAGTATAGCAAATCCTAAAAAAACGCAACCCGATTACAATAGCGCATGGAGGATAATAATACAATGACAAAGATGATAATATAACAACCATTCAAGCGAAACAAAACATACGATAATATGCCACAATAATAAACAACATATGATATAGATTAACCGATACAAGATATGAAAAATAATATAGCAATTAGAAACCAATGCGCTATAAAATGATTTTTAAATAATAACGAATAAATGGGCCCATACATAAGTTGACATATTTGCATGAAAGCTATAGATAGCTATATGATTTTTTTTGGAACAGATATTATAGAATAAAAATTTGAATCAAATTACATGTAACATGTTTTAAACATGAATTTATTTAAAAGTTAACAAAATATATGATAGTACAAAAAAATATATGATACAAAAAAATATATGACAAAAACATGAGGCCCAGAATAGATTTATAAAAAAAATGTACATATAAACTTATAAAAGAATGAGATTAAAATTAGTACATATATATATTTTTAAATTGGTTTTTAAAAAAACATACCTATCCTCATATCAAAATATTTAAATAATAGGCTATATAAAACACAAAAACAATATAATATAAAGAAATAAAAACATGGATAACGATAATAATTTTATAATTAAAAGCTCTTAACATTATTTCATATATATATAGAAATGTTTGGTAAATTACAAAGCGAAAGGTGTTTTAAAATAAAATCTATTAAAATAACAAAGGGTATTAATGTGTATATGTATATACAAATTTCAAAGAGAACACATGTAAGTTCCTAAAGAACGATAATGTGTAGATTTAATGAAATATATATATATGCCGAATATATGTACTAATATAGGCAAATGGAAAGATAATTTTATGGAAAACATGTGTGTATAAACAAAATGTATTATCGTGACAAAGTATATGCTAAAATACATAATTAGAATAAAACATTGTATGTATGAAGCATTAGGATTTTTCGTAAAACATATATATGCCTAATAACACTAAAGAAATAAACATTCAAGATATACGAAGTATGATAATAATCTTACAAAAAAACAAATTTATAACACTAAAAAGTTTGTCATAGCTGCTTAAAAATATACTAGTAAGTAAATAAAAGAAATTATAAAGTTATAAAATAAAAGACCTAATTAAAATTAAACTAAAACACACAAGGTAAAATTGAAAATAAACAAAAACGGTGGAGGGACCAATAGTCCATGCGCGGAAACAGCTAGGGACTAAAACTGACAATATACCAGATCCCAAAAGGCTATATTCAAGCCCGGGTCCATTTGTAAACGTGTATAAATTACATAGCTAAATTAATAAAAATAAAAAAATAAATGAGAGCCAAACGAAACATGGTGTAACAGGGAGGGACCGATGCTGTAAATAGACCCTCTTCGCGAAAACGCGCAGGTCGTCGGGGCATCTAAACGGATCGGGTCGGGGCTCCATCCGACGACGTCGTTTTTGAGCCATTGTAATGGGCTTGAAACGGCATCGCTTTTAACCCTTTAAAAGGGCTGAAGACTGAGTCATTCGGCTGAACCCTAGCCTCTTCCCCTCTCTCGTTGCTTAATCGACCTCCAAGTGCTCATTTTAGCACTAATTCGTCACTACGAGCGACGGTCTGCGCATCCGAGCCCTAAAAGAGGGGTTTTCGCCTTTGAAACCCCTATTCAGACTTCGATTTCGACGAAGTAAAAGGGGGGACGACGGTTAGCTTCGCAAGGTAAGCTCCTCTTTCACCGTTCCTTTGTTCATCTCTTTATTTTCAAAACGATAATGGTGAATGACCCTCAAACCAGAAACACAATGATATATGGAAAACTAAGAGGATTCGAGGAAGAAAAGAAATCACCTCTGCTTTTTTTTGTGCGTATTCGTATTGCTTGTGTTCGTAAAAAAAGCTCTCTTTACAGTATCTGTTTGTATATTTTTGTTGCGTAAATGTGCGTCCCCTCCATTACAATGAACATTTTCTGGCTTTATATCTGAAACGAAAGAAAAACAAATAAAAGAAAAATAATATTTTCTCTTTTGTCTCTATTTATTGCTGTGTTTGTCTTGTTCGCAAGTACGGAGCAGAGGACATGCGCTGGCAAATTGGTGCGGGGCGTACGGGGTGGTGCTGGCGTGTGTACGGGAGCATGCGTGGCGCCAAGAGGAGTGTACGGTGCCTGGAGGCTGCTGAGGTTGCTGCGACTCGAGGACCCCTTTTGCCCTAGGGTTTGCCAAAGCTGAGCATGGGTTTCGGGCTGTTTGGGTCTGTTCCAGTTAGTAGGCCCTTATATTTGGGCTATGGGGCTACTGGTTTTTTGTAATTGGACTAAAGTATTTAAGGGACTGTTATAATTTTGTTTAATTTATGTTTTTTTTTTTGGTTTATTTGGGCCGGACAAATTTGGCCCATTACAGCTGCCCCTCTTTGCTCATTGTCGTGGAACGATAATAGAGCAAAGACTATAAATGGGCCAATTTTGCCAGGGCCCACTGAGCTTCGACTTCTTGGTGCTTTTTTTCTTCAAGTAGCCTCAATATGCTCCGCTGCAACTTCAGGGAGACATGGTTCGTGTGTTTCTATCCTGCTCTACTGCAACTTCAGAGAGATAAGGATTGTGACTTTGATTTTGCTCCACTGCAACTTCAAGGAGACGAAATCTTGCAATCTTCAGCCTGTTGCCCTACTACTTAGGGGGTTTAAGGCTCGTTTTCTCCGATCTGCTCCACTGGAGACGAGATCTGCAATCGTCAGCCTACTCCACTACAACTTTAGGGAGCTAGGGCAATAGTCTAAATCTACTTCACTGCAACATCAGGAAGCCTAGATTCACCGTCTTTGATCTGTTCCACTGCAATCCCAGGGAAACAAAATCTATATTTCTCAGCCTACTCCACTACAACTTTAGGGAGCTAGGTTAGTGACTTAAATCTGCTTCACTGCAACTTCAAGAAGTTAAGATTCGTCGTCTTCGATCTGCTCCACTGCAACTTCAGGGAAACGAGATCTAAAATTTCAACCTACTCCACTACAACTTTAGGGAGCTAGGTTAGTAACTTAAATCTGCTTCGCTGCAACTTCAGGAAGTCAAGATTCGTTGTCTTTGATCTGTTCCACTGCAACTTCAGGGAAACGAGATCTAAAATTTTAACCTACTCCACTGCAACTTTAAGGAGCTAGGTTAGTGACTTAAATCTGCTTCGCTGCAACTTCAGGAAGTCAAGATTCATTGTCTTCGATCTGTTCCACTGCAACTTCAGGGAAACGAGATCTAAAATTTTAACCTACTCCACTACAACTTTAAGGAGCTAGGTTAGTGACTTAAATCTGCTTCGCTGCAACTTCAGGAAGTCAAGATTTGTCGTCTTCGATCTGCTTCACTGCAACTTCAGGGAAGCAGCATCTTTAGGATTCGCCAATGTCACTACACTGTCTTCCAAAGACATGATTTGTAGAATTGGTTTCCTGTATCAAGCAATTAAGATGCTATGATCGAGATGAATCAAATGTCCCTAACTAGATGTGGCGTTTATGTCAGATAATTAGAATGCTATGATCGAAATGAATCAAGTACTCCTAACTAAATGAATGATTATGAATGTAGAAGTGCTATGAGAATAATCCCTCTTTAAACGCTTAAGGTATTATTGCTCATGATTCATTCGGGTTCTGTCTTTGATGTGCTATCGCGTCTTCTTACTTAGCCGTTATCTCTGACAGGAAATTTGAAGAAATAGTCCTAATTTGGATTTCTCTTTTTCCAATATTTTCCAACTTTGAACCTGGTTAGTCCTGACTAGTGGCCCTGTTTCAGGTCATTGTACTATTTAGAGACTTTCCAGAGTAATATGCATAACGTCTTTTGTGTGAATATTACATGTCCAAAAATTTTGATTTCAACAAAAATGCTCGAAAGAAATTATCATAATGGACAAATGTCATTTTATTAAACAAAATTTTTATATGAATACATAGGAATATGAATCTGATAAGGTGCAAAAAATGAGAAAAAAGTGCCCCAGATATCGCAGTATGAGTTTCACTATTCTAATTTCTCAAAGGCTCATTCGAACCAAATGTGTATTCAGGAGATTCTGCATATTTTGTTGATGCTCCAAGGTGTATTGTTCTTCTGTCTTGTTGATTTTGGAAGGACAATACTACCATATGCCCCATATTCAAAATTTGAGCTGCCCATTTTCGGGTTTTCAACTCAAAAGCCCCTTTGGTTCCAAAGTGCCCTTTGCGGGTTTTAACCTTGGCCTCTCCGGTTTTTTTTTTTTTTGAAAATCTCAGAGCGGCCTTTGCGGGTTTTCACTCTGGCCCCTCTTCTTTCAGGTAAAATACTTCTTGACTAAATCCAAGTTTACAGGATTGGGCAAGTTTCTACCGTCCATCTCGGTTAGGATCAATGCTCCTCCAGAGAAAGTTTTCTTCACCACGTAAGCCCGCATCATTCGTTTTTGGTACATCTGACCATGACGAATAGCTTTTAGCCTTTTTTCCTCAATTAGGTTCAATTGATCATATCAAGATTGGATCCACTCGGCTTCTTCCAATTTTAACTCCGACAACACTCGAAGGGACGGGATCTCGACTTCGATCGGCAACACTGCCTCCATTCCGTAGACCAAAGAAAAAGGGGTTGTCCCAGTTGAGGTTTTGACTGATGTTCGATACGCAAAGAGGGCAAATGGTAGCTTCTCATGCCAGTCTATGTAGGTTTCGGTCATCTTTCCCACAATCTTCTTAATGTTTTTATTGGCCGCTTCCACTGCCCCATTCATCTTCAGGCGATATGGTGACGAGTTGTGATGTCTGATCTTGAATTGACTGCAGACTTCCGCTATCGTACTGTTGTTCAAGTTTAATGCATTGTCAGATATGATCCTCTCCGACATTCCATATCGACATATGATCTCCTTTTTCAAAAACTTGCTCACTACCGATTTTGTCACACTAGCATACGAAGCAGCTTCTACCCATTTGGTGAAATAGTCGATAACCACAAAGATGAACCGATGCCCATTGAAAGCTTTCGGCGATATTGGTCCAATCACATCCATGCCCCACATAGAGAATGGCCATGGAGAAACCATGACATGCAGCGGTGAAGGAGGCACATGAATTTTGTCTCCGTAGATTTGGCACTTATGGCATCTCTTAGCGTAGTTGACACAGTCTCCTTCCATGGTGGACCAATAGTACCCGAATCTCATAATTCTCCTGGCTATTGTAAAGCCATTAGCGTGTGTCCCATAGACACCTTCATAGACTTCTTCCAAGATTTTCTTAGCCTCTACAGCGTCTACACATCTTAGTAGCACTTGATCCTTTCTTCTTTTGTATAGGATATCCCCATCTAGGACATAGTCGATGGCCAATCTTCTTAGCATTCTTTTGTCATTCTCGCTTGCCTGGTCCGGGTATTCACGATTCTTCACGTATTGCAATATATCGTGATACCAAGGGTGATCATCTTTCTCTTCGTCTTCTTCAATATTGTAACAGTGGGCCGGAACTTCATAAATACTCATCTGGATGGGTTTGACGTCTTCTTGTCTGTTCACCTTGATCATGGAGGCTAAGGTAGCCAAAGCATCAGCCATCTGATTTTCGTCTCGTGGAAGGTAGTGGAAGGTGATGTTATCAAACTCTTTATCCAATTCAAGGACCAGTTTTCGATAATCGATCAATTTGGGGTCTTTGGTCTTCCATTCTCCTTTGAGTTGATAAATCACTAGCGCAGAATCCCCACACACCTCTAGCACTTTAATCTTACGTTCTATGGCTGCGCGGATACCCATGATGCACGCTTCATATTCCGCCATGTTATTCGTACAATCAAAATCCAATTTACTAGTGAATGGATAATAATCTCTGTTTGGGGATACTAAGACGGCCCCGATTCTATTGCTCACGGCATTTGATGCCCCATCAAAGTTTAGTTTCTAAGGAAGTTCTTCCAGAGCACATTCTTCAGTGGTAGCAACACACATTAGGTCTTCATTCGGGAAGTCAAAGTTCAAAGACTCGTAGTCTTCCAAAGCTCTACTAGCCAAAAAATCTGCTATTGCACTCCCTTTTACTGCCTTCTGATTCACATAAACTATGTCGAATTCGGAGAGCAGAATCTGCCATCGGGCCATCTTTCCATTCAAAGCTGTTGACTCCATCATGTACTTTAAGGGGTCCAATTTTGAGATGAGCCAAGTGGTGTGATACAACATATACTGCCTCAGCCTTCGGGTTGTCCAAATTAGGGCACAACACAACTTCTCTATCGGCGGGTACCTTGTCTCACATTCTGTGAACTTTTTACTAAGATAGTAAATGGCCTTCTCTTTCCTTCCTGACTATCGTGCTGACCCAATACGCATCCCATGGAGTTTTCGAATACCGCCAAATACAGTATCAACAGCTTATCGGGGTTAGATGGCATCAGCACCAGGGCGTTGGATAAGTACTGTTTTACCTTGTCGAAAGCCCTTTGGCATTCTTCATCCCATTCGCCTGGGTTATGTTTCTTGAGGAGGCGAAAAACAGGGTCACATTTCTCGGTCAGTTGTGAAATGAACCGAGCAATGTAATTTAATCTTCCTAGAAAGCCTGAAACTTCTTTTTGAGTGCGCGGCGGGGATAACTCTTGTATGGCTTTAACTTTGTCTAGATCGATCTCAATCCCTTTCTCACTAACCACGAATCCGAGTAACTTTCCAGACTTAGCTCCGAAGGTACATTTGGCTGGGTTGAGTTTTAGCTGGAACTTCCTCAACCTCAAGAACAATTTCCTCAAGACTTGTATGTGCTACTTCTCTGTTTGAGACTTTGCGATCATGTCATCGATATAAACCTCAATTTTTTTATGCATCATGTCGTGAAAAAGGGTTACCATGGCTCTTTGATAAGTTTCCCCCGCATTCTTCAGTCCAAACGGCATCACCTTGTAACAGAACGTGCCCCATATGGTTACAAACGTGGTTTTCTCCATATCTTCAAGATACATCTTGATCTGGTTGTATCCCGAAAAACCGTCCATGAATGAAAACAGCGAATGTCTCACCGTGTTGTCCACTAGGGTGTCAATATGAGGTAGTGGGAAATTGTCTTTTGGGCTGGCATTATTCAAATCTCTGTAGTCCACACACATTCGCACTTTTCCATCTTTCTTAGGGACAGGGACGATGTTGGCTACCCAATCTGAGTATTTTACCACCTTTAAAAATCCAGCGTCAAACTGCTTTCGAACCTTTTCCTTTATTTTTAGCAAGACATCGGGCCTCATTCTTTGGAGTTTTTGCTGAACTGGCTTACACTCTTCTTTTATAGGAAGTCGATGCACCACGATGTCAGTGTCCAACCCGGGCATATCTTGGTATGACCATGCGAAGACATCTTTGAATTCTTGAAGTAATTCAATGAGGTCTCGCTTCATTTCCGCAGTGATACATGTTCCGATCTTCACCTCTTGTCCTTCTTCTAAGCTCACAATTTTGATTGATTCTTGGTGAGGTAGGATTTGCTTCTCGTCTTATTCTACCATCCTCAACAAATCAGGAGATAGGTTACAGCCTTGGTCATCTTCAAAATCCTGGGAATCATCCATACACACATCTTGCTCGAAAGGAAATTCTGAGACGCTAGCAGTGTCACTCATATCATTAATATCTGGGGACCTGTTATGAGGACGAAGACAGATACAAAGAATCAAAAGAATTCGAAACATTTATTTGTGTGATATGATTATGAATGACAAATGAAAGAATATTTAGAAGAATGTTTCAAGAATAAAAGAATTCGAAAGTAATCATTTGTATGGTTACGAATGGAATTGAAAGGACGAGATAACATTTGCTCAAAAATGATAATAACCGTGTATTTTATTGAAACAACGTTTTTAAACATCGGCCTATTTCACAAAAGATCCTTATCACTCCTAGGCCTAGAGCAATAAGTGTGTTTTGGACATTACTCTGAATTCGTTCTAAAAACTACAGGATCTCTTCCACAGTCCAGTTGTCCAGAACACTTCCAAGTGTGTAGGGGCCAATGTCTAATAAACTTTCTCTTCCAGTCTCCTCTTCGTACATGACGTTGATGTCCAAGCTTTTCAGCCTTTCTTCTATAGCTCCCGTCATTGGCGTGTCTCTCTCGGGATGAATGATTCCCCCAAACACAAATGTTTTCGATATATGGGGGAATATCATTGGTTCCCACTTGATTTCCTCCCCCGTTAATCGAGCTCTCCTTCTTTCTTACTTCTTTTCTAGCTCCCTTCTTCTTTGTTTCGCATTCGGCTTAAATCCTAAGCCGAAGCAGTCTCTCTTTTCTTTCAGCATTGGCGTTTCGATCCTTCCTTGTAGATGTCTCCCAAGTCCCTTTCCGGGTAGGGCCCTTTTTCCAATCGTCAACTGGAGGCTCATCCTCGTGGTTTTGGACAATTTCGGCACCAGAATTTTGCTTTCCTCGACGATGAACGTCGCGTTAACAAATTCCAATGATCGAAATGAGCATTCGATTGCTTCGTCATCTTTCTCCAAATAGGGTGCATTATTGCTCACAGTTGCAATAATATCTTCTTCAGCCTTAATCGTTATCAACCTCCCCTCCAACACCAGCTTCAATTTTTGATGCAACGAGGAAGGCACTGCCCCAGCTGAATGTATCTAGGGCCTCCCCAACAAGCAATTGTTTGAGGGCTTGATATCCATCACGAGAAAATCCATCTCATATGTGTTTGGCCCAATTTGAAGAGGTACCTCGATTCTGCCCATCACCTTTCTCTCCGTACCATCGAATGCCTTCACGATGTTCTGGCACTCCTTCATGTGAGAGCTGTCTATAGGTAATCTGTTCAGCATGGTCAATGGCAAGACGTTCAATGCCGGTCCATTGTCGATCAATACGCCTGGCAGCGTATACCCTTTACATCGTGTGGTGATATACAGAGCTTTAATCGACCCTATGCCCCCGGGTGGTATCTCGTCATCATTAAAGAAGATATAATTGTCGGCACTTATGTTGCTCACCAACCGGTCCAACTTGTTAACAGAGATATCATTGGCAACATATGTCTCGTTTAAGACTTTCATTAGTGCGCTACGATGAACTTCCGAGCTTAGAAGCAATGCCAGCACTGAAATGCGGGCTGGTTGTTTACGTAGCTGTTCCACCACACTGTATTCGCTATGCTTTAGGAATTTTAAAAACTCCTTGGCCTCCTCTTTGTTAACTGGCTCATTAACAAGTTTGGTTGCTTTTCCCTTCATTTCCTCGACCACCTGGGCTTTTTCTTTTGTGGGCTGTTCCTCCTCATTCACCATATCGTAACGCCTCCCACTACGTGTATAGGAGCCTCTGTCTTGATCCCCTCTTGAAGCCCCAACCGGGCTCTCTTTTTCCGGCATCGTCACACTGTAATCATAATTCCATGGGACCTTTTTGCTGTCTTTGTAAGGGAAGACTGCAGGTCTTTGGATTATGACCCTCGGTGGCATTTATACTCCAGCTTCATTATTTTTGGGTCTCAAAATGATCACCACGGGATAATTAGGTACTTGATTCTGCGCCTTCGATTCTCCCTCGGATGCGCATACATTTCCCTTTATCAGGCTTTTAGCTTCTTCATAGAATTCCATTTCTTTGTTATTTATCATGTTCTGCACGAGGGCCCTGAATTCTACACATTCTTGGATTTCATGCCCCACATCGTCATGAAACTCACAGTAGTTTCTCTCTTCTTCGGTTTCTTCCCTTGGATCCAATGCTATCAATCATCTCTTGGCCATCTCCTTCCATACCCGCCTCAACGGGGTCCTGACTTCTACCACCTCATACTTGGTCTTCTTGTTCAAGCCTTCACTTATCCCATTCACTCCTTGGTCGGTATGATTAGGAAGTGGGTTTCCTACTACATTGGGCGTGGCTGGGTCATCAAATCTCACGATTCCCACCTTAATGAGTCTTTCAACCACTTTCTTGAATGCAGTACAATTTTCGATTGAGTGCCCGGTAATTTCTGCGTGGTATTCACATTGGGCATTTGTGTCATACCATTTGGGATACGGGCCTGCAGTGGCTCCAGGTAGAAAGGGGATACCACATGAGCGTTGAACAGGTTCTGGTACAACTCCCTATACGTCATGGGTGTATTGTGGCCTTTCTGTGTTCTTCCTCGCATTGGATTCTTGTCTTACAGAGCTTTGTTGATTGGTAGTCACCGTTTTGGGTTGATTTACGGTAATTGACTTGGGCTGCCCCTTGTTGAATGTGCTCGTGTTGTTCACTTCATTGTTTTTTTTTCCTCGGGGCTGACTTCCTAGCACTCTTTCTCAATTTTATCTTGCCGCTCCTTACAGCATTTTCGATCATTTCTCCCATCATCACTATGTCGGAGAAGCTCTTGGTGGCGCTTCCTAACATATGCGTGATAAAAGAGGCTTTCAAGGTATTAATAAAGAGCATTGTCGTCTCTTTTTCTAGAAGTGGAGGCTGAACTTGTATGGCCACTTCTCTCCACCTTTGTGCATACTGTCTGAAGCTTTCATTTGACTTTTTCTCCATATTCTAGAGAGTGATTTTGTCGGGGGTCATGTCCGTCACATGACTGTATTGCTTCATAAAGGCCTGAGCCAGGTCATTCCATGAGTTAATTTTAGCTCGGCTTAATTGGTTATACCACTTGGACGCCGCCCCAACCAGACTATCTTGAAAGCAATGGATTAATAGCTAGTCGTTGTTAACATATCCCATCATTCGCCTGCAGAATATAGTGATGTGGGCTTCAGGGTAGCTCGTTCCATTGTATTTCTCGAATTCGGGCATTTTGAACTTAGGGGGAAGGACTAAATCTGGGACTAGACTCAGGTCTTTAGCATCAATCCCTTAATGATGATCCGTGCTTTCCATGGCTTTAAATTTCTCCTCGAGCCATCTACAACGTTCTTCTAATTGTTTTTGCGAATCCATCCTCGCCTTTTCTTCTTCAGCGATTTCATCCAAGTCAGGAACGGGCGAATAGTTCGGGTTGTTGATGAAGTTAGAGCCTGAGCTAGTTTGGAAATTCGTCGGTATTGAAGCTCCAGCTTGAACCTGCTGGGGTATGATCGTGACAGATGGTTCGGTAGGTTAATCTCAGGCTTCATCGGTAGATGTGTCGGCGTGAAGCCAGGGGGTATTGATGATCCTCATTAGTTTCTTCAACTTTGTCCATAGGGCCCTTTCCCTTATCGGTTCCTCCCAACAGCAATTTGGATAGCTGGGACATTATTTCTCTTTGGGATTCCATCATTTGCTCTTTCATCTCTCGCTGAATCTTGGCTAGCTACTCTTGCATCTGAGACTGCATTTGTTCTTGCCTGTCTTTTTGCATCTGCTCCAATTTCTCGAGTCTCTTATCCATTGATTTTTTCCTTGTACCGTAAGGGTGTGTGGTTGGTTGGTTTTCGTTGGTTTCCAGGTTACTGAAATAAGTTAATTAATTAGAAGACTCTTATGGCCTTTAATACGTAATGATATGATGTAATGCAAATGCATGAATGTAAATGAGGCATTAATTTTGATTCAATTGCCCTTAGAAAATTTTACTTGAAAATAAAATATTTTACATAAAGTCAAGTTACAAATAAAATTTCGCTCTAATACTCAAAGTCCTAATTTTTCTAAGCAATGAGGCCAGCTCCTGCCCGCGCTCTGACTCCAACTCATATTTTACGCTTAGTTTGTCTGCCTAAACTGCTAAAGTTTGCAAGTAGTCTGCTACTTCCCGGATCTGGGTTATAGCTTCCTCCATAAGGTAATCTCTGTTTCTGACTTGGTCTTGCGCATGGTGAAGCTGCTCCTTCCAACGATCCTCGTTTGCCTCGAAAAACTGGATCCGCATCTCACAATTTTGCAGTGACGCCTCTAAGTTTTCTATTCTTCCTTTTATTTCTTGTATTTTGCTCAAACTTGCCCTCAATTCTGTCGCAGTGTTGTGGTTTCGGTACTGATGTAGGGACTTCTCAAGTTCTGCCACTCTAGCCCTTAATTGCCCTCGCTTATTTCTGCTTTCTGACAGACTTTTCTCGAAATCTTCGTTTCGTGCTTGAGCTTCTCGGAATTTCCTTTCCCACCGGTCGGTATTGGCCTTTTCTTCCCAAATTTCATGCGCCATTGTTCGGAAGTCTTACCTAAGCCCGAAGTCCTCATAGATAGGCGTAACTTCTTGTAGTCCGTTTTCAAACTGTCTAGATCTTCTTCGGCCTTAATTTTTCCTTTTCTCCACTTTTCAGCCTCTGACCTCTGGACATCAGCTTCTAACCTTAGGTGCATCTTCTCTTCCTCCAATTGTTCGATCTTCTTCCCAAGCTCCAAACTCTTCTTCTCGAAATCTTGCCTTATAATCTCTAATTCTGATGGGGCGAGTTGTAATTGTTCCCCGATAGGTCGAGCATTCTCCAAGCTTGGCCTAGGAATATTATCATTAATCCTTTTCTTAAACCACTCGCTGTACTCGGGTGTTACCATAGAACCGACGGCTAACCTCTTCATCCAACAAGTCTACTTCCAAGCATCTGATAATTCCTGAACTCTCTTCTTGTAATGTGCACCTTTAAACGAGAATTCACTCTGAGTAAATCCGTGGGCCGTGGGTATAAACTGCCTCGACTTATATTACCTCAAGGCTATCAACGGAGTATATGCGGTAGCTCCACAAATTCCTAACAACGGCACCCAATCAAAGCTACCACATCGGTTCATGATCTCATTAGGAACCATCCAATAAGCTCTCCACTCGATATCCTCCTCCTTGAGGTTCTGAAAAATATCCATCCACTTCTCCTCCGAGATATCCTCTCTCCTCTGTATAGCTGCCTCTTCTTTCAAAGGGGAATAACCTTCAGAAAAGACTCGATATGAAACCTTATCCACCTTCCAAAAGTGCCCATGAAACCATACCATCAATAGTTGAGCACATCCAATAAATCACCCATCGCCTGTCTTCCGACATGAGCTCAAAGATTTGAACATTTCTGCCAATATTGTCGGTACTGGTGTGATTCCCTTTTCAAGACGGTCAAACAAGTCAATGACCGCCTCGTCCACGTGCCTCAAAGCCTTAGGAAAGATCACTAATCCGTAGATGCTTAAGGCAAATATATCGACCCTCTTTCTTTCGTCTGGATGAGTCAAGATCAAATCTCGCAAATTCTCCCAAGTGACACATTTGCTATCTCCTTTTTGCTGAATCCGAGTAGTGACCCAAGGCTCGCTCATCCCAGAAATGCTCATCAGTTTCTTCATGAAAGCCTGATTACTAAAAACCCAGGCATAAGTCTTCCGGACCTGAATCTTTGGACATCTAAGCAGCGTAGTGTATTCCTCCATGGTAGGTACCAAATCCACTTCTCCAAAAGTGAAACACTTGTACGCAGAATTCCAAAACTGCACCAAGGCTCGGAACAAATGCTTATCCACTCTAATATCTAGCAAGTAGGATATGTCACCATAGCTTTGGTAAAACAACTGCTTGATCCTTTCATCCCAACGAACCCAAATGTCTCTCAACTCTTGCAGCTCATTCTGTACTACATTGACGTGAGTGAAATCCTGCAGCTCCGACACATACCCTTTTGCCAAGCCATCCCCTCTCTCAGATTGTAGCCTTTCTGACCAAGCACGAACGGTCGCATTATCCTCGACTTTACTAAGAAATTCATTCTCCATGTCAAATTTTCTAGCTTAGTAATTGAATATAGATTAACGCCTCCTTTACTATGCAATGTCATACAAAAAAGACAATCAAAACAAAACATAGGTTAGTATCAAATAATAGTGATAGAATGCAAGCACATAAATGGTGATTATAACGTATATACGGGTAAGTACTAAGGCTCGACGCGGCTCCACCCAAGGATAGCTCCTAAAGTTCACTATATGTGGTTTAGTTCTAGGAAAAGGGGTACCCGAACCAGCAGATTCCTTAATCCTCACCCATTATAGGCTCATATAGATCGAGTTTGGTTCGGGGGGATACATTTCCCTATGACCATGCGGAGATGAAAATATCACGAAATCATAGGTACAGATGTACCCCGGAAGCAATCCACTAGCCCATGCGGAGGTGAAAACCTCACGAAAGCGTAGTTTCTTACTCCCACTTAGAAGGTGTGACCACAGTGGCCATGCAATGAAATGCAGTGCTATTCTACAAGACCCACACCAAAACAATCATACAATCAAATGCAATCGAAAGATAGATGGTTTTTAAAATAAATTTTCGGTCTTTTAACAAAAGGACAGTAGATAATGGATTTTTATGGCTCGACTCTCAAGTTCAATCCCCAGTGGAATCGCCAAGCTGTCGAAACCATCCTTCGATTAAAAAAAGTTTTAATATTTTAAATTTGATGAAAATACGAGGGGGATCGACTTTTTGGAAAAGAGAAATATGGAGTCGCCACCGATTTTTTATTTTAGTGTGATCGGATCACTTAAAAGATGAGGTGAGTTTAATAAAACATTTTTTGATTTATTAAAACACGATTTTGGTCTTACGAAAATGTGAGAAAATGGGTTCTGGAGTCGGTTATGCATGAGGAAGGATTAGCACCCTCACTATGCCCAAAATTGGTACCAAATCGATTAAATATTGTCCTTATGTCAAAGCTTAAAAAATGTTTTTGAAATGTGGTTCTTATCAATAACGTTTAAATAACCGAGTGGGTTACCAAAATCTTCTTGTTTCAACATCCGAAAGTCTAAAATTTTGAAATTAACAAAAGGATTCCCAACTGTTTGGTCCAACGAAAAACCGAAACCCAGCACAGTAGGGCACGATTCCTCTATTTTCCAAACATTGTCCATTGCCTTACCTTAAAAAATAAGTGTGAAATTCCGAAAGGATCCTTGATGGTTTTGAGCAAATGAAAAAGCGCAACCCAGCACGATAGGGCTCGATTCTCAAGTTGCCAAATATCGAACATCACCTTCGTTTTGAAAGGTTTTTAATAATTATGAATAGAGACCTGAAGGAATACTCGATTGTTTTGAACAAACGAGAAATCACAACCCAGCACGATAAGGCATGATTCCTGAATTATCAAACACCGAGTATTGCCCTCATTTTAAAGGATTTTTAAAAGAGCCGAGTGAAATTTTGAAGGGATATTTGATTACTTTAAACAATCGAGAAATTGCTACTCAACACGTTAGGGCGCGATCCCACGAAATGCCAACTACCACATATCGCCTTCGTTTTAGGGATTTTAAAAGACACGAGCGAAATTTTAAAGTGATATTCGATTATTTTGAGCAAATACAAAATTGCAACCCAACACGTTAAAGCACGATTCCGCGAATTACCAAACATCAAATCTCATCTTCGTTTAAGGGATTTTAAAAGATATGAATAAAATTTCAAAGGAAAATTCAATTATTTTGAGCAAATGCGAAATTATAACCCAACACGTTACGGCACGATTCCACGAATTGCCGAACATCAAATCTCATCTTCGTTTAAGGGATTTTAAAAGATATGAATAAAATTTCGAAGGGAAATTAGATTATCTTGAGCAAATGCAAAATTGCAACCCAACACGTTAAGGCACGATTCCGCGAATTGCCGAACATCAAATTTCGTCTTCGTTTTGAAGAATTTTTGGATGAATGATTATAGAGCTAGCTTAAGACCTATTAATTCGATTTAAAATAGGACGAAATTAATCATAAAATTTGGATTTTATAAAACCACATTTCGAAAATCAAATAAAATCGGTGGATGGGGTAAACGTGCATATGAGATACAATCGATTAATGAAATAAAAAAAAGTATAGCTAATCCTAAAAAAACGCAACCTGATTACAATAGCGCATGGAGGATAATAATACAATGACAAAGATGATAATATGACAACCATTCAAGCGAAACAAAACATACGATAGTATGCCACAATAATAAACAACATATGATATAGATTAACCGATACAAGATATGAAAAATAATATAGCAATTAGAAACTAATGCACTATAAAATGATTTTTAAATAATAACGAATAAATGGGCCCATACATAAGTCGACATATTTGCATGAAAGCTATAGATAGCTATATGATTTTTTTTGGAACAAATATTATAGAATAAAAATTTGAATCAAATTACATGTAACATGTTTTAAACATGAATTTATTTAAAAGTTAACAAAATATATGATAGTACAAAAAAATATATGACACAAAAAAATATATGACAAAAACATGAGGCCCAAAATAGATTTATAAAAAAAAAATGTACATATAAACTTATAAAAGAATGAGATTAAAATTAGTACATATATATAATTTTAAATTGGTTTTTAAAAAAACATACCTATCCTCATATCAAAATATTTAAATAATAGGCTATATAAAACACAAAAACAATATAATATAAAGAAATAAAAACATGGATAACGATAATAATTTTATAATTAAAAGCTCTTAACGTTATTTCATATATATATATAGAAAATGTTTGGTAAATTATAAAGCGAAAGGTGTTTTAAAATAAAATCTATTAAAATAACAAAGGGTATTAATGTGTATATGTATATACAAATTTCAAAGAGAACACATGTAAATTCCTAAAGAACGATAATGTGTAGATTTAATGAAATATATATATATGCCGAATATATGTACTAATATAGGCAAATGGAAAGATAATTTTATGGAAAACATGTGTGTATAAACAAAATGTATTATCGTGACAAAGTATATGCTAAAATACATAATTAGAATAAAACATTGTATGTATGAAGCATTAGGATTTTTTGTAAAACATATATATGCCTAATAACACTAAAGAAATAAACATCCAAGATATATGAAGAATGATAATAATCTTACAAAAAAACAAATTTATAACACTAAAAAGTTTGTCATAGCTGCTTAAAAATATACTAGTAAGTAAATAAAAGAAATTATAAAGTTATAAAATAAAAGACCTAATTAAAATTAAACTAAAACACACAAGGTAAAATTGAAAATAAACAAAAACAGTGGAGGGACCAATAGTCCATGCGCGGAAACAGCTAGGGACTACAACTGACAATATACCAGATCCCAAAAGGCTGTATTCAAGCGCGGGTCCATTTGCAAACGTGTATAAATTACATAGCTAAATTAATAAAAATAAAAAAATAAATGAGAGCCAAACGAAACATGGTGCAACAGGGAGGGACCGATGCTGTAAATAGACCCTCTTCGTGAAAACGCGCGGGTCGTCGGGGCAGCTAAACGGATCAGGTCGGGGCTCCATCCTACGACGTCGTTTTTGAGCCATTGTAATGGGCTTGAAACGGCGTCGCTTTTAACCCTTTAAAAGGGCTGAAGACTGAGTCATTCAGCCGAACCCTAGCCCCTTCCCCTCTCTCGTTGCTCAATCGACCTCCAAGTCCTCCTTTTAGCACTAATTCGTCACTACGAGCGACGGTCTGTGCATCCGAGCCCTAAAAAAGGGGTTTTCGCCTTTGAAACCCCCATTTAGACTTTGATTTCGACGAAGTAAAAGGGGGGACGACGGTTAGCTTCGCAAGGTAAGCTCCTCTTTCACCGTTCCTTTGTTCATCTCTTTATTTTCAAAACGATAATGGTGAATGACCCCCAAACCAGAAACGCAATGATATATGGAAAACTAAGAGGACTCGAGGAAGAAAAGAAATCACCTCTGCTTTTTTTTTGTGCGTATTCGTATTGCTTTTGTTCGAAAAAAAATCTCTCTTTACAGTATCTGTTTGTATATTTTTGTTGCGTAAATGCGCGTCCCCCCCCATTACAATGAACATTTTCTGGCTTTATATCCGAAACGAAAGAAAAACAAATAAAAGAAAAATAATATTTTCTCTTTTGTCTCTGTTTGTTGCTGCGTTTGTCTTGTTCGCAGGTACGGAGCAGAGGACATGCGCTGGCAAATTGGTGCGGGGCGTACGGGGTGGTGCTGGCGTGTGTACAGGAGCATGCGTGGCGCCAGGAGGAGTGTACAGTGCCTGGAGGCTGCTGAGGTTGCTACGGCTTGAGGACCCCTTTTGCCCTAGGGTTTGCCAAAGCTGAGCATGGGTTTCGGGCTGTTTGGGTCTGTTCCAGTTAGTGGGCCCTTGTATTTGGGCTATGGGGCTACTGGTTTTTTGTAATTGGACTAAAGTATTTAAGGGACTGTTATAATTTTTTATTTTATGTTTTTTTTTTGGTTTATTTGGGACGGGCAAATTTGGCCCATTACAATGTATATAGGATCAAGCTAATTTTACTATGAATAATATATGTTCATGTAGATATAAAACATTTGAATGAAATATTATATAAAGATATTAAAATAATATAAAAAAGACTTCAAACTCATTGTACAAAGAAAACTATAGGTATAAAATCATGGATTTAGTAATGTGTATAGATTAAATATAGGTATCAATAAATATATATACATATATAATAATAATTTAAAAGATATATTATGTAGGACTATATAATAAAATACAAGAATAAATTTAAAAGAAATTGTAGGTATAAAATAATGTAAGATTAATAATATATATGAAATAAAATTAACTTTAGTCATGAATTGTATATGTATAATAATGTGCAAAGAAACGTTTGTAATATTATACGAAAGTATTAAAATGTTATGAGATAAAAATAATAATAACTTTAAAACAAAACACAATTATCCAAGTAGCTAAAAATATAAAAAAAAATAATTAAACAGGGACAAAAAAATGTGAAATGACTTCTTGGAAAAATGTTGCAACAAATACTTAAAGAGATAATTTACAAATAAAATATTCAAAAAAGGACCAACGTGCAATGCGCGCAAATGTACAGGGACAAAATCTGGAAATATACCAGGCCCCTAAAACGCAGCACACAAGTGCGGACTAAAATGAAATAGCGCACAGACTTTTGGGGAAAATTAAAAAAAACACATAAAATGCCAATAGGGGTCAGCTGAAATGCGGCGCAAAAGTGAGGGATTAACTGCACAAATTTCCCATTTGAAGCATAGAGGCGCGGATCCGGGTCCTGGAACGAGTCGACGCGCGGACCCCCTCCACTAAACAACGCCGTTTTTAAATCAGCCATTAAAACTTCTTTTCACTTATTCCTTTATTTAAACCTAGCAAACCCTTTAATTGAAATGAACTTTGAATGCTGCTAGGGTTTCAATTAATAGCTGCCGAACCCATCATTCGATTTGATGGACGACAGTGTACGAGCAGAGACCAGATCTTGCCAAAGAAAGCCTCGCCCATGGAGGTTCCGTAAGTTTACTTCTTTTTCTCTCCTTTTTTAAAAAAAAAAACTTAAGATCCTATGCTATTCTGCCAAAAAAAAGTGAAATTCGACAACAAAAAACCAAAGAAAACAACCCTCGCCCCGAATCCCCATATTTCTGAAACATATAGGCTTTCATCAATGTTGTTTCAAGTATTCTTTTCATTTTCCATGCTAAAAAATTGCAAGCAAATCGAAAGAAAAGGGGAAAAAAGAAAAAAGAAAAAAGAAAAAGGATTTGAAATCACCTTTCAAAGTTTTGATTGCTTTTTTTTCTATGTATTCAGTATGCGTATCCGTAAAAAAAGGGAAACCTTACAATCGAAAATCAAAAGGGCTTTATAGCCGAATAATCAAAAGAAAAAAATTCAAAAGCTTTCTATTGGCTGCTGCTCTTGCTGCTGTTTTTGTTTTCTTTCGTGGGTACGGAGTGCATGGCGCGTGTACCGGGGCCATGTGCTGGCGTACGGAGGCATGGGCGTGGCTGTGGTGCCAGGAGGCCGTAAGGTGCTGGAGGCTGGGGCTTGGCTGCGTCGTAAGAGGCAAAAACCCTAGGGTTTCGGTTTAAAATATTTTGGGCCATTTGGGCCGATGCAATTTTTGTGCTAGGTTTATTTTATTTGGGCTTGTATTGGGTTTGGGTTTAATGGGCTGAACTGTTAATGGGCTGTTTTAATATCTGGATTTTTTTTGTTTATTTATTATTTTGGTTTTGATTTTCTGTT
Organism: Gossypium hirsutum; assembly: GCF_007990345.1. Taxonomy (NCBI): domain Eukaryota; kingdom Viridiplantae; phylum Streptophyta; class Magnoliopsida; order Malvales; family Malvaceae; genus Gossypium; species Gossypium hirsutum. Next base: position 7,156,259 of record NC_053429.1, read on the forward strand.
CTTGTAAAAATATTGTAAATGAAATAAAATTAGATAAATTGTATGAGAAAAAATTGAAAATTACATGGAAAAAATGATAATTTAAATGAAATGAGAAAAAAATAAATTGAAATGAAACGGTACAAAATTTAAATGAAAATTGAAAGAAAGATAAATTTAAATGAAATGAGGAAAAATTTTAATTGAAATGAAATAAGAAAAAAATGAAATTAAATTTGAAAGAAAGATAAATTTAAATGAAATGGGAGAAACTTTTAATTTAAATAAGATGAGAAAAAAATTAAATGGAAAGATAGATAATTTTAAAAAATGACAAAAAAAATTAAATTTGCATTGAAAAATTGAAAATTTAAATGAAATAAGGAAAAAATAAAAACAAAAATAATATAAATGAATTGAGAAAAAAATAAATTTAAATTGAAAAAAAAATTTAAATGAAATGAAATTAGAATGAAATGAAGTTGAAATGAAATAAAATGAAGATGAAATGAAAATGAAAAGAAATGAAAAAAAAAAGAGTTTGACATGACTAATATGCAGGCCTGACATGCATCACCTAAGTATAGGCCTGACAATGGCCTTGCAATGGCCGACTTCAGCTTGCTTTTTAAAAGTCGAAATGCCTTTTATCAAGCCAGATAAATGTGGTGTCAGCCTTAAAAAATTCAAAAAAAATAATATGAGAAAATATAAAAATATGAAAAAAAAATTAACAAATTTTAAATTTAAATTGACAAAAATAAAATATAAAAAAATTTAAAAAATAGATGAAAAAAATTAAATAACCCTGATATTAAGACCACTTCTAATTAATTTGAAAAAAATATTAATATGAAAAAAATAATATAAAATGAATTGAAAAAAAATAATATGAAAAAAATAATATGAAAAGAAAATAATAATATGAAATGAATTGAAAAAAAAATACTTGAAATGAAATAAAATTAAATTAAAATGAAAAATAAAAGAGTTGACAAGACCCATCTATGACACCTGTGTCAGACCTGTGAATTGGCCAGCCATTTCATACCTTCTTTTACTTTTTTTTTATTTCATTTTTTTTCCAATTTGGCCCTTGAAGCCAAATAGTCCCCCACTATAAATAGGCTACTCCGACGACCATCAACGACCACCGACAACCACCGAGCACCTCCCGATACCTCCGACATTCGCTGTTTACCACCGACGACTGCCGATCACTCCATGGATCCTAATCCTAATGTTCTTTTAAATGACAGCAATCACATTGCAGCTAGGGTGCATCAGGTAAACGAGAAATAAAATGTCTGATTTAATTTTAAATATTCTTTTAAATTCTTTTTTAAACAAGAAATATAACATTATATATTTACTATAAATGTAGGATCTGTACCGAATTGTGAGACCCTGGTGCATGATTCCGGTTCTTTTCTCGATCGAAGAGTTTTACCGTATTTGAATGTAGCAGGTTTTGGGGTAGTCGCATACATTCAGTTATCTGAGCTACGAGCTGATTTAATATCGGCCTTAGTTGAAAGATGGCACCCGAAGACACATACGTTCCACTTCTCGTGTGGAGAGTGGTTACTATTACGCTACAAGGCGTAGCAGTCCAACTAGGGCTGTCTGTAAACGGCGATGCAGTGACCGGGCTTGGAAAAGTGCCCGATTCATGGGGCACTTGCAAGCGATTACTTGGAAGGGTGTCCTCGAACGACGACGAAGGACGATTAACACATATTAAATTTAATTGGTTAAAACAAAACTTCCGACATCTTCCAAGCAGTCCAAAGCAGATGGACATTATCTATGCTACGAGAGCGTTTATTCTTCAACTTATAGGTGGGATACTATTGCCAAACATAAATCAAAATAAAGTCTCAATAACGTATCTCCCCTTATTAGAAGATCTCGAGCATGCCGGAAGATTTAGCTGAGGTTCTACAGTGTTGGCATGCTTATACCGTGAGCTTTGTCGAGCAACAAAGCTGTCTACAAAAACAATGGGCAGTTGCTGCCTTCTACTACAGTCTTGGGCATTATATCGAATGTCATTTCTAGCATCAGTGAGCCACCAACCGTAGTTTTTCAATAGATATAAAAAAATACAAACATTCTTAAGAAATAATACAATTATTTTCAATAGTAGTTTCTTCACAATTAATCATCTTCTGCTTGAATTAGGTCTACGTTGCATCAGTATAGGATAATTGGATATCTGAAACAGTCAGTAAATTTAAAAAGAAACCTTTGCATGGAGACTCTACCAACCTGTTCCAACCACAACCTAGTTGCGGAATAAACACTATTGCATCATAAATAATGTCCATCTGCGTTGGACAACTCGATTAGCCATCTATGGCGCAAATAATCATCCAACCCTTAATGGCATAACCTTTAGGGTGGGCATGACAGTATATAATTCAACTCCGTTAAAACATGACAGTATATAATTCAACCCCGAAATTCGAATGTACACTACGAAAAACTCTCATCTACAATCCTATAGAAAAAACTCATTTGATGATATACTACAAAACACTTTCATTTTGATGGCTCTCTCAAAATTTGTTTCTCATTCCATAAAATTTACACTATCAGAACCTAAACCACTCACTATATATAAGGTTTGGTGCCGGCCATTACAAGGCCAGCACCAAAAAAAACTTTTTTTTTAATACTGAGTCTGGTGCCGGCCATTGACAAGCCAGCACCAAAAAAAATTGTTTAAATACTCCTACAAAAATTTGAATTTTTTAAAGTCTGGCCTGTCAATGGCCAGCACCAAGTACAAGTTAAAAAAAAATTTCTTTTGGCCTTTTACTGGTCGGCACCAAACCTTATAATATATGGTGGGTGGTTTGGCCGGCACCGAACTAGGCTGTGGTTGGAACTGGTTGGTAGAGAGTCTCCATGCAAAAGTATCTCAAGAAATAATGGAAGAAGAAAAGATCTAGAGTTTTTAGGAAGCTGTATTTTTCCAGCTGGTTTTCTGTTTCCTTTTTATATTTTTTAAATTTTTTTGGTGCAGGGACAAATCAATTTAAAGGAAGAAATTTATTTTTTTTTAAATTCCGATTTTAATTAAAAAATAAAATAATTAAATGATAAAGCAATTTAATTAAAAGAGGCCATTAAGAGGCCTGAAATCTGTGATTAACAGGCATCCAAAGCCTGGCCTGCTACGCATTATGAAGCCTGCCATGGCCTGTGTCCCAAGGCTTGAGTCGGCCATCAGAGTTGGACGGGCACAGCCATCGAAATTTTTTGTAAATACTCACCCCTACTTTTAATGGTCGTTCCCGTTCAACTCGGATGGCCGGCATCAGGCCTTGGGACACAGGCCATGGCAGGCTTCATAATACGTAGCAGGCCAGGCTTTGGATGCCTGTTAATCGCCGGTTTCAGGCCTCTTAATGGCCTCTTTTAATTAAATTGCTTTATCATTTAATTATTTTATTTTTTAATTAAAATCAAAATTTTAAAAATAATAAATTTCTTTCTTTAAATTGATTTGTCCCGGAACCAAACAAATTTTAAAAATATAAAAAGGAAACAGAAAACCAGCTGAGAAACTATAGCTTCCTAAAAACTCTAGATCTTTTCTTCTTCCATTATTTCCTAAGATACTTTTGCATGGAGACTCTCTACCAATCGGTTCCAGCCACAGTCTAGTTTGTTGCCGGCCAAACCACCCACTATATATAAGGTTTGGTGCCGGCTGTCGAAACTATTTTTTAAAGGGAATGTTTGAAAAATGGGGATCAACTTTTGAAAAACGAAAACGGGAGTCGCCACCAACCTTTTTAGGTGTGATTGGATCACCTTATAAAACATTTTGGTCTATGAAAATTAAGAAAATAGGTTCGGGAGTCGGTTACGTACGAGGAAGGATTAGAACCCTCGCAACGTCCAAAATTGGTACCAAATTGAATAGTTTTCTGTCTTAATGTCAAAATTTTGAAAGGATTTAAAAATAGGATCTTTTTTTTAAAGTCGGAATTATTTAAGTTGAAAAATCGAGATTCCTTAGCTCCGAAAGAATACAAACATCACATCCAGCATGATAGGACACGATATTCTTAAACTCTCGTAATTGAAATCATCTCGTGATTTACAAAATCTATTTAGAAGGATACTTTAGGCATTTAGACAAACGGGAAATCGCAACCCAGCATGTTAGGGCACTATTTCCTGAATTCCTAAATACAAAAAACATTGCTTCATTTTAGAAAAACTTTTGGATAAAATATGACAATTAAATGAAATATATTTTTTTAAAATAATGATTTGAATAAAATTTTAAAAATAATTTACTAAGAGTAATACTAAAAAATTATTAAAAATGAAAGAGTTTGATATGATACTAAAATTATTAAAAATTTAAAATATATAGAAAAAACAGGGAAACATGGATTAAATCAAAATAAAAAGGGTTGAAAAACGAAGATGAACAAAGAATAAAATAAGAACAAACCGTAGAAAATAAGAACGTAAGAGGGAGAGAAATTTGAGTGAAAGCTCTCAAAAATTTTTATTGTTTCCCAAAACTCCAGTGTGTTTACAATGAAGGGAGAGACCTCTATTTATAGTTGAACCTCCTCAAATCCAACGGTACAGATCAATTACATCAACAGTTAAGATTAAAAGGTATCTACAAATTAAATCTCTAAGATTACAAAATCATATCTTCTAAGATTGCATATCATTGAAGATTATATTTCCATATGAGTCAAGCTTTTAGATGGACCTTAAATCTTTTCAAGTAATAGGCCATTCTGATCGGGCCAAATTATATTTGTAATTCTGGACTGAACTTGGACTTCGTTTTTTTTAGGGTTTATTATTTTTGTTTTTGGACTTATTTCTGGGCCCGGGCAAAATTGAGTGTCTACAGCTGCCCCTCTTTGCTCATTGCTGTGTAACAGGAATAGAACAAAGACTATAAAATGACCAATTTTTCCCGGGCTCTCTGAGTCTTGAGTTTTTGATCCTTGATCTTCTTTGGCCTCTTGACGGCTTCAATCTGCTTCACTGCAACTCAGGAAGGCGATATCTGCTATCTTTGATCTGCTCCCCATCTAATACAGAGACGCCAAATCTGTTATCTTCAATCTGCTTCCCGTCTAATACAGAGACGCCAAATCTGCTTCTTCAATCTGCTCCTTGTCTAATACAGAGATGCCAAATCTGTTATCTCCGATTTGCTCTTCGTCTAATACAGAGATGCCAAATCTGTTATCTCCGATTTGCTCCCCGTCTAATACAGAGATGCCAAATCTATCATCTTGGATCTGCTTCGATGTAAACACATGAAGGTCAAATCTGCTATGTCTTCGATCTGCTCCTCGTCTAATATAAAGATGCCAAATCATCTTGGATCTGCTTCAATGAAGGTCCAATCTGTTATGTCTTTGATCTGCTCCCTGTCTAATACAGAGATACCAAATCATCTTGGATCTGCTTCAATAAAGGTCAGATCTGCTGTGTCTTCTATCTGCTCCCCGTCTAATACAGAGATGCTAAATCATCTTGGATCTGCTTCAATGAAGGTCAGATCTGCTATGTCTTCGATCTGCTCTCCGTCGAATATGGAGATGCCAAATCATCTTGAATCTGCTTCAATGAAAGTCAGATCTGTTGTGTCTTCGATCTGCTCCCTGTCTAATACAGAGATGCCAAATCATCTTGGATTTGCTTCAATGAAGGTCAGATCTGCTATGTCTTCGATCTGTTCTCCGTTGAATATGGAGATGCCAAATCTGTTTCTTCGATTTGTTCTCTGACAGTACAGAGATGCCAAATCATCTTAGATCTGCTTCAGTGTAAACACGTGAAAGCCAAATCTACTATGTCTTCGATCTGCTCCTTGTCAACACAAGGATGCCAAATCATCTTGGATGTACTTCAATGTGAAGACATCCGAAGGTTAGATCTGCTATGTCTTCGATCTGCTCTCCGTCGAATATGGAGATGCCAAATCTGTTTCTTTGATTTGTTCTCTGACAATACAGAGATGTTAAATCATCTTGGATCCGCTTCAGCGTAAACACCTGAAGGTCAAATCTGCTATGCTTTAGCCTATTACCCTACTGCTTAGGAGGTTAAAGCGCATCAATCTTCATTGTCCCTTGAAGTATATAACCTGTATAATGTGTATGAGTTCATGCCTAATGATTAGGATGCTATGATCGAAGTGAGTCAAATGCTCCTAATTAAACCTGTTATAATGCAAAATGTTTATGAATATGACCCTTATTCCAGACGTCACCACCTATTCTTTCGTCGAAGTTTATCCTTATTTCTCTCGAAGTATCATTCCTACTCAGCCTATGGGTTTGTACCATTCTTCAAATGCTATGACCCACTAAAAATGTTTGTAAGATGATCCTCTCTTAGGATTGAATCGTTTGATTTGTCCAATCATCATTTTGGACTAAAGAAAGAATTTCCTCGAGTTTTTTCAAACCTCACTTACGTGAATTCTTCGAACAATTGTTCTGTTTTAGTTTCTTGTATTATCTAGAAATTTCTAGAGTAATGAACAAAACTTCATTTGTGAAAATTATATAGTTCATCTATCATTATTTTAATACAACATACTTTAAGAATAATAGAAGATGAATTTCATCTTGAGAATAATTAGATTTGAATAAATTTGTCAAAAATAAAAAGGAAATTAATCTGAAAGCCTATCTTTGAGAAGAAAAAGAATCTAAAGATAGTAAATAGGACAAAAGTTAGATGCCCTAGATATCGCCGCTTGAGCGTTTATATGCCAGCTCCATGAAGACTTTCTTGAATTCAACATGTGTTTAAAAGATCCAAAGTACTTTTTTGATGCCCTGATATGCAACGCACTTCACTCTTCGTTGAATCAGATATAGCAAGATTACCGTGTCCTCTTCAAAATTTGAGCTGCCCTTTCGGGTTTTCAACTCAAAACCCCTTTGGTCACAAGGCGCCCTTTGCGGGTTTTCACCTTGGCCTCTCCTTTTTTTTTTGAAAACTTAAGGCGCCTTTTGCGGGTTTTCACCCTGAATTCTTCTCTCCTTTAGACAAAGTACTTTTTGACTGAGTTTGAATTCACTGGATTGGGAAAACACTTCCCATCCATTTCCGTTAAGATCAATGCACCCCCAGATAAAGCCTTCTTTACGACATACGGCCCTTCCCAATTTAGCATCCATTTTCCTCTAAAGTCCTTTTGAATAGGGAGGATCTTTTTCAGCACAAGATCCCCCTCATGGAATTCTCTTGGTCGCACTTTCTTGTCGTAAGCTCGCATCATTCGCTTTTGATACATCTGACCATGACGAATGGCCTTTAGCCTCTTTTCCTCAATCAAGTTCAACTGATCATATCGCGATTGTATCCATTCAGCTTCATTCAACTTTATCTCTAACAAGACTCGAAGAGACGGTATTTCCACTTCAATGGGTAACACTGCTTCCATCCCATAAACCAACGAGAAATAAGTTACCCCGGTAGAAGTTCTGACAGACGTTCGGTAAGCTAAGAGTGCAAATGGTAACTTCTCATGCCAGTCTCTATAGGTTTCAGTCATTTTCCCCACTATCCTCTTGATGTTTTTGTTAGCAGCTTCCACTGCCTCATTCATCTTTGGGCGATACGGCGAAGAGTTATGATGCTTAATCCTGAACTGGCTGCAAACTTCTGCTTTCGTTTTGTTGTTCAAGTTCAGTGCATTGTCTGATATGATCCTTTTAGGCATCCCATACCGATAAATAATCTATTTCTTCAAGAATCGACTTACAGTCGACTTAGTAACATTCGCATAAGAAGTAGCCTCTACCCATTTCGTGAAGTAATCAATGACTACAAAAATAAAGCGATGCCCATTTGAAGCTTTTGGTGATATTGGCCCAATGACATCCATGCCCCACATAAAAAAAGGCCATGGAAAAGTCATAACGTGTAGAGGTGAATGTGTTACATGAATCTTGTCTCCATAATTTGACATTTATGGCATTTTTTGGCGTAGTTGATACAATCCCCTTCCAAAGTAGACCAATAATATCTAAACCTCATGATTTGTCTAGCCATCGTGAAACCATTAGCGTGCGTCCCACAAACACCCTCGTGAACTTCTTCCAAGATTAACTTAGCTTCCACGGCGTCAACACATCTCACAGTACTTGGTCCTTTCTTCTTTTATGTCCCCATCCAAAACGTAGTCGCAGGCTAATCTCCATAAAGTTCACTTATCATTTTCAATTGCTTGTTCTGGATATTTACGATCTCTCATATATCGCAATATATCCTGATACCAAGGGTTATCATCCTTTTCTTCTTCCTCAATGTTACAACAGTGACTGAAGCCTCAAAGATACTCATCTGAATGGGTCTCATCTCCTCCTCTTTATTCACTTTAATCATTGAAGCGAAGGTTGCTAGAGCATCTGCCATCTAGTTTTCGTCTCATGGGATATAATTGAAAGTGATGTCATCGAACTCCTCAAGTAACCCCAAAACTACCTTTTGATAATTGATCAATTTAGGATCCCTTGCCTCCCATTCACCTTTAAGCTGGTAAATTACCAACGCGGAGTCTCCATAAACTTCCAAGGTTCTTATTCTTTGCTCTATAGCCGCTCAGAGTCTCATGATGCACGCTTCATACTCGGCCATATTGTTTGTGCAATCAAAATCCAACTTGCACGTGAATGGATAATAATCACCATTTGGAGATACCAAGACTGCCCCAATTCCATTTCCCACTACATCGGATGCCCCATCAAAGCTCAACTTCCAAGGATAATCCTCTGTAGCTGCTACACACATCAACTCCTCATTTGAAAAATCAAAATTCAACAGCTCATAGTCTTCTAGAGCTCTACTAGCCAGAAATTCTGCTATCGCACTTCCTTTTATAGCCTTCTAGCTCACATAAACTATGTCAAACTCTGAAAGCAGAATTTGCCACCTCGCTATTCTTCCATTCAAAGCTGTTGACTCCATCATATACTTCAGAGGATTAAGTTTTGAAATAAGCCAAGTAGTATGATACAACATATATTGCCGAGTCGTCCAGATTAAAGCATAGCACAATTTCTCAATTGGCGAATATCTCATCTCACACTCTGTGAATTTCTTGCTGAGGTAGAATATCGCCTTCTCCTTTCTTCCCGACTTGTCATGTTGGCTAAGCACACATCCCACAGAATTGCTAAACACTGATAAGTACAGAATTAATGGTCTACCTAGATTAGGTGGAGATAACACAGGAGCATTTAACAAGTATTGCTTAACCTTATCAAACGCACTCTGGCATTCCTCATCCCAAGTACCTTGGTTGTGTTTTCTAAGGAGGCGAAATATAGGGTCACATTTCTCAGTTAATTGTGAAATAAACCGAGCAATATAATTCAACCTTCCAAGAAAACTCTGAACTTCTTTCTGAGTACGCGGTGAAGGTAAATCTTGTATGGCTCTAACTTTGTCTGGATCAACTTCTATTCCTTTTTCACTCACCACAAAACCTAGTAACTTCCCGACCTAGCTCTGAAAGTACATTTTTCCGGATTAAGTTTTAACTGAAACTTCTTTAATCTCAAGAATAGTTTCTTTAAAACCTCAATATGTTCCTCCTCTGTTCGAGTTGGCAATCATATCATCAACATATACCTCAATTTCCTTGTGCATCATATCATGAAATAAGCTCACCATAGCCTTTTGGTATGTTGCCCCTGCATTCTTTAGCCCAAAGGGCATTACCTTGTAACAGAAAGTCCCTGAAGGTGGTCTGGTCCATGTCTTCAGGATGCATCTTTATCTGATTGTACCCTGAAAAACCATCCATGAAGGAGAACAACGAATATCCCGCCGTGTTGTCTATCAAAGTGTCTATGTGAGGCAGAGGGAAATTATCTTTTGAGCTAGCTTTGTTCAGATCCCTGTAATCAACACACATTCGTACCTTCCCATCCTTCTTAGGAACTGGTACAATGTTAGCTACCCATTCAGAATACTTCACCTCTTGTAAGAATCCTGCATCGAACTATTTCTTGACTTCATCGTTTATTTTTAATACGATATCTGGTCTCATTCTTCGCAACTTCTGTTGAACTGGTTTACAATTCTGTCTTATTGGAAGATGATGCACCACAATATCAGTCTTTAACCCTGGCATATCTTGATAGGACCATGCGAAGATATCCTTGAACTCACGTAACAACTCAATCAGTCCTTGCCTTATATCATCAGCAATATGCGTGTCAATTTTCACCTCTTTCCCTTCCTCTAGGGCTACATTCTCTACTGCCTCTTTCTCATGTGGCATGATTTGTTTCTCCTCCTGTTTCACCATCCTCAAAAGATCTAGAGACACATCACAATCCTGGACATCTTCAAAATCCTATGATTCCTCTAAACACATGTCTTGCTCACGAGAGAAATCAGGATTTGTAATATCAATGCTCATGTCATTGATATTTAGGGATCTGTGAAGTATAAAGAATATACAAAGAATGAATAAATTTAAGAATGATTATTTATGTGCTATGAATGAAAGAATAAGAATTGCCAAAATTTAACGGAACATTGGTTGATAAAAATGAAACAATACTCGTTCAAATTGATAAAAGTTATGCTTTATTAAAAAATAATAGATGATTGTAAGCCCATTTCACAAATGAAATCCTATTACTCCTAGGCTCTAGAGTAACAAGAATGTTTCGATAATTACTCTGAAAAATTCCTAAAGACTACAGGAAGTTCCTCCACAGTCCAATTGTTCAGAGAGCTTCCCGGTTTGTAAGGGCGAATGCCCTCAAGGTTTCCTTGCTCCGATCCTTTATCGTGTATAGCATTAATCTGATGACCTTCTTCTAAAAGTAACCCTCCTGATATAAAGGTTTGGGATATTGGAGGGAATGTCATCGGCTCCCACTCCACTTCTCTTCTATTAAGGCACGCCCTTCTTCCCTCTTGGCGCTTCTCAACTTCCTTCCTCCTTTGCTTATAGTCTAGCTTGAAGCCCAGACCAAAGCGATCTCTCTTCTCTTTCAGTTCTGGGATTTGAGTCCCTCCTTGCAGGTATTTTCCTAACACCCTTCCTGGTAAGGCTCCCTTTCTTACTATCACTTGTAGAGCCATCCTCGTGGCTCTTGCTATCTTTGGCGCCGGTGGCTCACTCCCTTCTGAAATGAAGGTCGCATTCAAAAATTCTAAAGAGCGAAAGGAACACTCAATAGACTCTTCGTTTGTCTCGACATAAGGGGCCTTGCTAGTGACTGCGGCTATAATATCCTCCTCCGCATTGATGGTTATTAACCGTCCATCCGTCACTAACTTTAATTTTTGGTGCAACGATGAGGGCACCGCTCCCGCTGAATGTATCTATGGCCTCCCTAATAAGCAATTGTAGGAGTGCTTGATATCCATCACCAAGAAGTCTACTTCGTATATATTCGGCCCAAATTCCAAGGGGATGTCAATCCTTCCCATCACCTTTCTTTTTGTACCGTCAAAAGCTCTTACCATATTTTGACATGTATTCATGTGAGAATCATCAATGGGTAATCTGTTCAGAGTAGACAACGGTAAAACATTCAAAGCCAATCCATTATCGACAAGCACACTTGGAAGTGTGTACCCCTTAATCGAATGGTGATGTGCAGGGCCTTGGTTGACCCCCTGCCCCCCGGTAGGATTTCATCGTCATTAAAATAGATGAAATTATCTGCACTTATGTTATTCACCAACCGGTCCAGCTTGTTAACGGATATGTCATGGGTGACATATGTTTCGTTGAGCACCTTCATCAATGTATCCCGATGCACCTCAGAACTTAGAAGTAGAGCCAATACTGATATGCGAGCTGGCTGCTTATACAATTGCACAACCACGCTATACTCGCTATGTTTAAGAAACTTTAGAAATTCCTTAGCCTCTTCCTCCTTTACTGGCTCCTTGATAGGTGCTTCGGCCTCTTTCTCCTTTTCTGTACTAACATTCTTTGTTTTTGTGGGCTCCTCTCTGACGCCCACTGTATCATACCGCTTCCCGCTCCGTGTATGGGAACCCTCACCTTGGACTTCCTTAGAAGCACTTGCTATATCCTCCCTCTCCAGTATTGACACATGGCAGTTATAACTCTATGGTACTCTCTTGTTATCCTTATAAGGAAATGAAACAGGTTTATGAATGATGACTTTCGGTACCGTCAGTATTTCAACTTCATTACTTCCTGGTAAAGAAATAATGATCCTTGGCCGGTTTTGATTCTTCAGTGCATCTTCTAATGTACATATATGTCTCTCATTTGGCCCAGCTTCATAAAATCCTAGCTCATTGTTGTCCATAAGGCTTTGTATCAATGCCTTAAACTCGTCGCATTCCTGAATCTTATGCCCCTCTTTGGCATGGAACTCATAATAGTCCCTTGCTTCTTCATTCCTCTCTTTAGAGATTATCATCTCTCTTTTTACCATTTCTTCCCAAATCATCTTCATCGGCGTTCTCACCTCAGCCACGCCTTCCTTTATTCTCCTCTCACTGGTTTCACCAATGGCGTTCACTCATTGATTGCTATGATTTGGTAATGGGTTTTCAGTATTCGGGGTATTATCGAACTTCACTACCCCCATCTTAATAAGCCTTTCTACGGCCTTCTTAAAATTAGTACAGTTTTCAATCGAATGCCCCGGTATTCCAGCATAGTATTCGCATCTGGCGTTTGCGTAATACCATTTAGGATATGGGGGCTGCAATGGCTTAAGGTAAAAAGGAGAAATAACATGTGCATCGTATAAGCATTGATAGAGCTAATGATACGTCACGGGGATAGGTGTGAATTGCATCCTTTCAGAATTCTACCTTATACCTGACTCCTGCCTTTGAGAACTCTGTTGCTCAACCACAGCTGTTTTAGGTTGACCAACTATGATTGCCCTCGTGTTGAAACTGCTTGTGTTATTCACTTCACTATCCTTTCTCTTTGGGGCCGATCTTTTAGTTGTTTCCCCCTCAATTTTGCCACCCCTTATGGCATTCTCAATCATCTCTCCTGCCATGACTATATCCGCAAAGCTTTTGGTGGTGCTCCCAATCATGTGAGTGATGAATGGAGCTTTTAGAATGTTGATGAACAACATGGTAGTCTCCTTCTCCAACAACGGTGGTTGAACTTGCATTGCTACCTCTCTCCATCTCTGTGCATATTGCCTAAAATTTTCATTAGGCTTTTTCTTCATGTTTTGTAGCGTGATCCTATCCGGAGTCATGTCAGTCACATGATTGTTGTAATGCCCCCACGCCCGAGACCATCGCCGGAGTCGAGCTTGAGGTGTTACCGAACATAATTTATCGAATTAAGAACTTCGAATCATTTATTTCTACATTCACAGCTTTCTAGCTACCTGCGTCACAGTTACAAGAAAAATCATATCTCGAGTTACAAAACTCAAAATCAAGATCCATAAATTTTCATTGAATCTAGACTCATATATCTATTTATTGATTTTTTTAAATTTTTGGTTGGGCCAATAAATATAGTTTATTAGTTAAAGTTACCCCTGTTTCAGGACTTGACTGGACTGACCTCTATTTACTACGAACCATATTTCTCTCTGTGAAAAGTTTATATGACTATGAAATTTATTTATTCCGAAACTAGACTCAATAAGGATTCCAAGAATATAAAATAAACCACCTAATTATTTTTGTACAATTTATGGTAAATTTCTAAAGTTGGAACAGGGGATCCAGAAATCGCTCTGGCCCTGTTTCACTAAAATCTAAATATCTTATAACATATAATTCATTTACTTGTTTCATTTGTTTTATATGAAACTAGACATACTAGGCTTCAATTTCATATTTAATCCATCACCAAATTCAATTTCTATGATTTTTAGTAAATTTTCAAACTCATGCCAGTGTTGCTGCAATATTCTATTTATGGCAAATTTCATCTTTTCATGAGTTTTTATGATCTAGATAACATATTAAACTTCCATGACATCAAACATGATCTAACTTAGCATTTTCCATGACTTATCATTATTAAGCATTTTCTCAACCAAATCATGGCCATATCACAAAATTATTTACACAAAATAGGTGCATTGCTATACATGCCATACTTAAGTTTTACAAGCCATTTACCAAAAAGAGTCCTTCGGATAGTGTGATCGAACCTTCGACCTGTCCCGATTCCTAAGCCGGCTTGTTCAAAACTACAGTGAATGAAAAGGAGGGAGTAAGCATAAATGCTTAGTAAGTCATATGCAAATAACAAGTAACATAACAATACAATTATACCAAACAACCTTAGCATGGTATCACCAAAACATATATCACATTTCTAAACATCATTAATCATCTTACCACCTTATCGTTGTTGTATCTATTTTCAACCCGAAGGTTAAGTACATACCTGTCCAAAGTGTCCATTTCACAATACTTACCAATACGTCACCTGCATCTTAAGTGTTCTTCCATTTCACTAGAAATTTTACCCGTTGAACACATCAGAATATAACTCGGATACATGGATAATTTGCACGTAAGTGCCATAGTTGTAGCCAAGCTACCATGTAACCCGCCCATAAGTGAACTCGGACTCAACTCAACGAGCTCGGGCGTTCGCATCCATAAGTGAAGTCGGACTCAACTCAACGAGTTCGGATGCCTAGTTACATCTCACGAACTCGGACTCAACTCAACGAGTTCGGACATTTCACATCCATAAGTGAACTCGGACTCAACTCAACGAGTTCGGATGGTCAACCATCCTAGTGACATGTCACTTGTATCCTAATCTATTCCTAAGGTTCAAACGGGATTTTCCTCGAACACATCTCCTTGCCATCTTCCGTAAAATACCGAAACCAATACTCGGTAGCACTTTATATTTAACAAATAATACACTTAATTTGCATTTTATTCGAAAATAACCACAAAGCATATATTTCATGATAAAAATCAGCATATCATATATTTAACATCAATAACTTAAAAATAACAATTATGCTACCTTATTTACACATGAACTTACCTCGGTACAAAATTTTTAACAATCGAGCCTATTCCTCGTAAACTTTGTTTTTCCCTCGATCACGACTTGAATCTCGTTTCTCTTGATCTATAATACCAAATTAATCTTATTTAATACATACATTCATTAAAACAGTCCTTAATACGAACTTTGGCAAAATTACCATTTTGCCCCTAAACTTTTGCATAATTACACTTTTGCCCCTAGGCTCGGGAATTAAACTTCATCCCTTATTATAATGTTTTATGACATTTTGATCATTTTTCCCTTCTATGGCAACATCAAATTCTCACTCTAACATGTATTTATGACTACTAAATATTTTTACCGATTAAGCCTTTTTACTCGTTTTTACTCAAAACCGAGTAGCACAAGTTGTCTAACAAAATTTAAAACCTCATATTATGTCATAAAAAACCAAAATACACAAATTTCACCTATGGGTATTTTTCCAAATATGAACCATAGGTTGAATTATGTTAATATAAGCCAAATCGAGCTACCGGGATTTCAAAAACATAAAAATCATTAAAAACGGGGCTTGAAATCACTTACTATGAAGTTTGAAAGTTGAAGAAACCCCAGCTATGGAGGAGAACAAAAATCGGCAGAACAATATGGAGAAGATGATCATTTTGGGTTATTTTTCCTATTTTTATTTCATTTAATATCCAAATAACCAAAATGCCCTTACTACTAAACTTTCCAAAAATTCCTTCCATGTCCTAATTTTGTCCATGAACTTAAAACTGGTCAAATTACCATTTAAGACCTCTTAATTAATATTTCAAAGCAATTTCATACTAAAAACTTCTAGAATGCATGTTTTGCAACTTATTCGATTTAGTCCCTAACTTTAAATTAAACTCGTTATGCCAAAAATTTCTTCACGAAATTTTCACACAATTATGAAATCATATAATAAACCTCAAAATAATTATAAAATAATTATTTCTATCTCGGATTTGTGGTCACGAAACCACTATTTTGATTAGGCCTTAATTCGAGATATTACAATTGTACTGCTGTATGAAGACCTGTGCAAGATCCCTCCATGAACTTATTCTGGCCCGGCTCAATTAATTATACCACTTGGCTGCTGCTCCAATTAAACTGTCTTGGAAACAGTGAATCAACAATTGATTATTATTCACATACCCAGTCATCCTCCTACAGAACATCGTAATGTGGGCTTCTGGGCAAGTAGTCCCATTGTACTTCTCAAATTTCGACATCTTGAATTTGTGAGGAAGCACCAAGTCTGGGACCAAGCTTAGATCTTTGGCATCAACCCTATGATGCCCATCAGCATTCTCTAAAGCCTTGAACTTTTCCTCCAACCATTTGCAGCGATCTTTCAACTGTCTTGCAGCCTCAGTTCTTAGATCCTCTTTTTCAGCCATGTCTAAGTCAAGAATGACAAGATTTGCAGGATTGTCACCCAAATTGAATCCTGAACCAATTGAGAAATTCATGGGGATCCCAGTATCGACCGACCCTTGTTGGGGCCTTATAGTGACAGATGGCCTCCCAGGAAGTGCCTCGATTTGTGTAGGCACGTGGGGTGGGGTGAAACCTGGAGGATGATCCTCACCCTCCTCGCCAGTAATTTCCATGGGAGCTTTTCCCTTATCAGTGGCCCTCAGAAGTTGGGCCATCTCAGCCATCATGTTCTTTTGTGCCTCCAACATTTGCTCCCTCATGTCGTTTTGCATCCTTGCAAATTGCTCTTGCAATTGATCTTGCATGTCCTTCTGTAACTGTTCAAATCTTTGGTCCATGTTCTTAGTTTTTGCACGAGTTCTGTAGTAATGTGTTGCTTCCAGATTTTCTTTCTCTTAATCTCATTCTCCCTATTAATTTTAACTAATTAGGGTCATTCTATAAACTTGAATGCATATGATACAATGAGATGCTATGAAATGCAAATACATGAATGCAAAAAGATGTCGATTCTGATTTAATTTCATTTTAGAAAACGTTATTTAAGGAACAAAAATCTTTTCATAAAACGGATTACAGATACGCTTTCGCCCGTAGGCCTAGAGTCTTAACCCTATCTAATAACAATGTTAACTCTCGTCCTCTGTCTGACGATGACTCATACATTATACTCAGCGTTCTAGCTTATACTGCCAAATCCTGCAAGTGTTCAGCAACCTCTCAAATCTGAACTAAGGCTTCCCCCATGAAATAATCCCTATTTCCAACTTGATCCTGAAGATGGTGAAGTTCTCCCTTCCACTGTTCTTCTCTTGCCTCGAGCTGCTCAATTCGTAGTTCACAGCCTTGTAGTGTTGCTTCTAACCTTCCAATAACGTGCTTCATTTCCTCGATCTTATTTAAGCTTACTTTTAACTATTTACAAGGTTACGACTTCGGTGATGATGAAGAGATCGTCCAAGTTCAGCCACCTTAGTTTTTAATCCTTGATTTTCCTTCTCTAGGGCCTGATTACGCGACTGCATCTCTTGGAAATTCTTCTCCTAATACTCGGCTTTGGCTCTTTCTTCCTGAATCTCTTGCTGCCACTGCTCTAGAGATCTCCCTAATACGACCCTTTTCAACATTACCTAGGCCTTTTTGTAGTGCGTCTTTAAATCATCTCGATCTTCCTCGATATTTCTCTTTTCCCTTTTCACCTTCTCGACTTCTATCTTTTGAACATCGACGTCGAGACTTAAGCACATTTTTTCCTCTTCGAGCTTCTCAATCCTCTTTTCAATCTCCAAATTCTTTCTCTCGAACTTTTGCTTCATAACCTCTAACTCTGATGGAATCACTCGTAAGCTCTCTTCTAATGATCGAGCCACTCTCAAAATTGGCCTAGGGACATTATCGTTGACTCTTCTACTAAACCATCCTTTATACTCAAGGGTTGACGTCGAGCCTTCGGTCAAGATCTTCATACAAAAAGGCTTCTTCCAAGCCTCAGAAATCTCTCGCATCCTCTTCTTATAGTGATCTCCTTTATAAGAGAAATCACTCTGAGCCAAACCCTGTATAGCTGGTATAAACTGCCTCGCCCAATATTGCCTTAGAACAAGCAATGGTGCATATCCAACTACTCCCCAAATTCCTAGCAGAGGAACCCAATCAAAACTGCCACAGCGGTAAAGGACTTCACTAGGAACCAACCAAAGAGCCTTCCACTTAACATCTTGCTCTCGAAGATTCTGAAGAATATCTATCCACCTCTCCTCTAAAATGTCATCTCTCCTAGGCATGTCTACTGCTTCCTTTAAGGGAGAATAACCCTCAAAGAATACTCGGCAAGGAACCTTAACAAGCTTCCAGAAGTAGCTATGGAACCAGACTAGCAACAATTGCGTACATCCAATAAATCTTCCCTCACCGACCCTCCGACATGCACTCAAATATCTAAATCTCTCAACTAAGATTGCTGGTACCGGTGTATTCTGCTTACCAACGCGATCGAACAAATCTGCAACTGCCTCATCTATGTGCCCCAACGCCTTCTGGAAAATCACCATGCCGTAAATACTCAAAGCTAGGACATCGACCCTTTTCTTTACATCTGGATGTGTCGATATCAAATCCCTCAAAACGGCTCATGGAATGCACTTACTATCACCCTTTTGCTGTATACGAGCTACAGCCCACTGCTCACTCATCCCAGTAATCATCACCAACTTCTTTGCAAAAGTTGGAAGACTAGCAGGCCTAACATAAGCCTTGTGACCCTGAATCCTCGGGCAACGCAGTAAAGTCGTATACTTCTCCAAAGTAGGTACAAGATCAACATCACCAAATGTAAATCAACTATATGCAGGGTTCCAGAACTGTACCATAGCTCGAAACAAGTGCCTATCTACTTTGACGTCTAACAAATAGGAAGGTCTCCATAATTCTGATAGAAAAGCTGCTTAGCCTCGTCATCCCATTGGGCCCAAATGTCTCTCAACTCCTGAAACTCATTCTGCGTCGAATTAATACGGGTGAAGTCCCATAACTCTGATGTATGCCCCTCAATAACACTATCTCCTTTTTCTGACTGGGTTTTATCTGACCAGGTACAGACAGAGGCATTGTCCTCCACTTTATCAAGATATTCGTTCCCCATTACAAAAATTTCTAACTCAGAAATCGAACCGTGAATCGTTATCTTTGAATGTTGAATGACATGTAATGATAGCAAAATAAAATAGGTCAGTATCATATATATAAGAAATGATAAACAAGTACTTACAAAGGTAGCTTACTAAAGGCTATCACTATTTTCCCTAAGGTAAGCACTTAAAGTTCACTATATGAGTTTTAGCTCTAAAGTCAGGGTACCTAAACCAGCAGATTCCTTGGTCTTCACCCATTATAAGCTCATATAGACCAAGTTCAGTTCAGGGGGACACATTTCCCTATGGCCATACGGAGATGAAAATCTCACGAAGACATAGGTACAGTATCCCGGAAGCAATCCACTAGCTCATACGAAGGTGAAAACCTTACGAAAGCGTAGTTTCTCACTCCCACTTAAGGGTGTAACCACAACGGTCATGCAAATGCAATGCGCAGCAATAAGGTAACAAACATATGCAGCAAACACATGTAAAAAGGATCCAATTTTAAATTTTCCAAACTTCCGACATTAAGACAGAAAATACTCAATTTCTTGGCTTGACTCTCTTAAGTCCCCAGTAGAGTCGCCAAGCTGTCGAAACCATTTTTTAAAGGGAATGTTTGAAAAATGGGGATAGACTTTTGAAAAACGAAAACGGGAGTCGCCACCAACCTTTTTAGGTGTGATTGGATCACCTTATAAAATGTTTTAGTCTACGAAAATTAAGAAAACAGGTTTGGGAGTCGGTTACGTACGAGGAAGGATTAGCACCCTCGCAACGCCCAAAATTGGTACCAAATTGAATAGTTTTCTGTCTTAATGTCAAAAATTTGAAAAGATTTAAAAATAGGATCCTTTTTTTAAAACTGGAATTATTAAATTTGAAAAATCGAGATTCCTTAGCTCCGAAAGAATACAAACATCACATCCAGCATGATAGGACACGATATTCTTAAACTCTCATAATTGAAATCATCTCGTGATTTACAAAATCTATTTAGAAGGATACTTTAGGCATTTAGACAAACGGGAAATCGCAACCCAGC
This sequence comes from Gossypium hirsutum, assembly GCF_007990345.1. Classification (NCBI taxonomy): domain Eukaryota; kingdom Viridiplantae; phylum Streptophyta; class Magnoliopsida; order Malvales; family Malvaceae; genus Gossypium; species Gossypium hirsutum. The sequence goes on from NC_053429.1 coordinate 7,176,384, forward strand.
ATGTTATGGCACTATTTCCCGAATTCCTAAATACGAAAAACATTGCTTCATTTTAGAAAAACTTTTGGATAAAATATGACAATTAAATGAAATATATTTTTTTAAAATAATGATTTGAATAAAATTTAAAAAAATAATTTACTAAGAGTAATACTAAAAAAAATTATTAAAAAATGAAAGAGTTTGATATGATACTAAAATTCTTAAAAAAATTAAAATATATAAAAAAATCAGGGAAACATGGATTAAATCAAAATAAAAAGGGTTGAAAAACGAAGATGACCAAAAAATAAAATAAGAACAAACCATAGAAAATAAGAACGTAAGAGGGAGAGAAATTTAAGTGAAAGCTATCAAAAATTTTTATTGTTTCCCAAAACTCCAGTGTGTTTACAATGAAGGGAGATGCCTCTATTTATAGTTGAACCTCCTCAAATCCAACGGTACAGATCAATTACATCAACAATTAAGATTAAAAGGTATCTACAAATTAAATCTCTAAGATTACAAAATCATATCTTCTAAGATTGCATATCATATCTAAGATTGCAATCATATCTATGATTGTATCATATCTAAGATTGCATATCATTGAAGATTATATTTCCATATGAGTCAAGCTTGTAGATGGACCTTAAATCTTTTCAAGTAATGGGCCATTCCGATCGAGCCAAATTATATTTATAATTCTGGACTGAACTTGGACTTCGGTTCTTTTTTTTTGGTTTTTTTTTATTTTTGGAATTATTTCTGAGCCCGGGCAAAATTGAGTGTCTACACCAGCCATTGACAATTTTTTTTTGAAAACTTGTATTTTGGTGCCGGCCATTGACAGGCCAACGCCAAAAATATTTCAAAATTTTTTTTTAATACTAGTGCCGACCATTAACAGGCCAGCACCAAAAATTTTTTTTTCTGAAAACTCGTATTCTGGTGCCGGCAATTGACAGGCCAGCACCAAAAAAAATTAAATTTTTTTTAAATTACTGGTGTCGGCCATTGACAGGCCAACACCAAATTTTTTTTTATAAACTCTTATTCTGGTGTCGGCCATTGACAAGCCAGCACCAAAAAAATTTAATTTTTTTTTTTAAATTACTGGTGCCGACCATTGACAGGCCAGCACCAAAAAAATTTGATTTTTTTTTAAATTACTGGTGCTGGCCATTGATAGGACAACACCAAAAAAAATTTATTTTTTTTTGAAAACTCGTATTTTTGTATACCAGGATGATATGATTTGAAAAAAAATACCCTGGTGCCGGCCATTGACAGGCCAAAACCAAAAACATTAATTTTTTAAAGCCTAACACAATCATCAGGCAATCATGTGTGAAAAATACGAGTTGGTGCCGGTCATTAATAGGCCAAAACCCCAATCTACTGTTAATTTCAAGTCATTTTGGTGATTGTTTTTGAGCTTAGGTCATTTTTGTAAATATCAAATTTTTTTAAGTTAGTTTGGTAAAATAGCCTCAATATGTACATGTGTTCCAAAGCGTAAGAAGACTAATACAAAACACAAAGAACCTTAGGAAGGTAATAAATTTAAACCAAAATGGGGCCGAGCCTAACAGGCTGGGCGGACTACCCGAACCTTGGACAAGCCTAACGGCAACTGTCTTCAATTTTATATATTTTTATAAATATTTTTATTATTATGAGGAGAAGCCCATGGACAGAATTAATGATTCACTAAACAACAAAATGTAAAGACCCAACCCAAGATCTTTAACTCCAAATAAATCTTGATCGTGCATAAGTACCAATCACAGCATTACACGATCAGCCACTTTGGCACTGTTTCCCTTTTGTTTTAAACCTTTTTGATCGTCTCTCATTGGATGTTGTCTTCTTTTATCTGCTCACTTTTCTTTCTGACTCAGTTCCGTCTCTCTTTTTCTCTCTCGCAATATTGTCTAACTAAGTTCCTTTGCTGTGGGAGTTCTCGAAACTCGAACCACATAATAAAAATGGCGATGTGGGTCTTTGGATACGGTTCTCTTATTTGGAAAGCTGGGTTTAACTATGATGATCGTCTTGTTGGTTTCATCAAGGACTATCGCCGTGTATTCTATCAAGGTCCTCTCTTTATGTATAATTTGTTTGCTTTTACTATACTTTTTTAATATAAATATTTATAATTTTTATTGAATATTTGAACGAAATGATAGTGAGTTTTTTGTTAAAACAGGGAGTACTGATCACAGAGGGACGCCTGAGTATCCTGGGAGAACTGTCACATTGGAGCCTGCTCCTGGGGAAGTCTGTGTAAGTTACTTTTTATTTCCCAATTATCCATCATTGTGCTTGTTTAGTTTATAGTGAATTGTCAACTATTATATGTATAATTGGTCACTCAATCATGAGAATAATAAATTATGGTCTTTACTAATGGAAAACATTTTTTAAAATTTTTTAAGCTTGTTAATAATGCATATATTCAGAGAAATTCATATCTATTTGATGAGAGTGATGTGAGATGTTTGCTTCTAGAATTTCATTTGTCAAATTCACTTGTTAATGCACTGCAAAGTTGTTTAGTAATGCCATGTTAACTAAAATGCATCATCAAAGTAGTTGTTTATTAATAGAAACTCATTTCTATTTTATAAGAGTGCTGTATGATATGTGGGATGCTCATCTCTAGAATTTCATTTATCAAACACACCTTTGAATGCTCATCTCTAAAATGCATCATCAAAGTAGTTGTTTATTAATAGAAACTCATTTCTATTTTATAAGAGTGCTGTATGATATGTGGGATGCTCATCTCTAGAATTTCATTTATCAAACACACCTTTGAATGCACTGCAAATTTGTGTACTTCTTTCTTCTCTTATTTAAAGGATAAACAACATTTCTATTGTGCATTTCTGTGAGAACTATTTAATTGACGTTTTTGGTATGCAAGTTCTTTTGCCTGGATTGTGGATTTCAACATATTTTGTTTAGTGTTCTATGTGAACTTATTGAATGAGCTAGTATTTGAACTAAATAGCTTTTTACAATCTTGTGAGGTCCTAGTGGGGAGCTGCTTACAAGATATCCAAGGAGGAAGATAAAGAAACTGCAATAACGGTATGCTCCTGAGAATGACTTTCTTAAATTGTATTCATATGACATATAGCTTTCTCGAAATGTTTATCCATTAGTGTCATCCATCATTCTTTCCTCTTACTGCTTAAGCTCTGATTAAAGTACTGCTATCATGTTTGTGGTGCTTCCTTAGTTGCTCCTTATAAAAATGGAAAAGGAAGTTATTAATTTTAGTTTCTTATCATTCCCAAAGACATCTTTTTTACAATAGCACGTTGATACTGTGATTTTAGAGGATTAGTTGGGGACTTTGGGTTGCTGTTATACTGAATTGTTTTGAAGGGAAATGATCTCACCCCAAAATTACCAATGGTATTGCACTGTCTGAATAGGTTGGTAAATACAAAGTTTAGAGTTGGATGATTGAATATCAATAACAAGGTTGAATTTGAAGATAATTATAGCCTAATATATTTCCTTTTCTGAATGGCATTGACCCTAAATATCTCAGCAGATGTGTAAGTTTACACTGTGTATATACCTTCCTGCTTAATGTCACTCCTGTAGTTTAATTTTATTTTGTTAACATCCTAGGACTTATCTGGAAGTTGAAGAAAACTTTAGATCCAGAGATTTCTGAATAAGAAATGACCTGGTGAATTAGTAGGCAGATTAAAATGAAAAGAGAGGCAATTCTTGTGGTAACGGTGGCAAAATTCGAGCAGCCTAAACTTTGACAATGGCATTTTACTACAATCCCGACTGATGGATCTTGTCACAGGACGATTCATAAGCAAGTTGTCTGCCTTAGCAGGGCTCTTTCCTTGATTGAATGACTTATGATGAACAAGTAGAACTCATTGAAAGGAATTCCAGACCTTAGACTTGTTAAAAGATAGTCTTAAACCTCTGAAATATTGGAATAAATTCTGACTTAATTTTATTACTACCAATTTGCCTCTTCAATAGAGGTTATATAAGTTTACTTATTTGAATAAAAGACATATAAGCTAAGAAACTCTAAATAAAGAAAGACTCCAAATACCATATACTTTTAATTAAAGAAAATCTCTAATAAAAATAACAATTAACGTCTTCAATACCAAGATACTAATTGATGTCTAACAGACTCACAATAGAGAAATGCTATGTTGTTATTGGTACATATATAGTTAACCAAGTTTATCTAGCTACAAGCATCTTTCTCCTCCTATTAGCATTATTGTACTAAAAAAATTGTTTTGAAGAAAAAATGTCCTTTGGATATCTCCATCTTTAATCTTCTTTTATTGAAATGGGCCATTTTCACCTTCTTATATTGTTCTTAAATATTCTTACTCCTCGTTTGCAGATTGTTGTTATTAAAGGCTTGTTAGCTGTGACAAAGCATTCAAGTCTTTCTTCTCCATTCATATAATTCAGCTTTTTGTTTGTGTTGACTTGCCTGTGATTTACTTTTAGCAGCCTAAAATGTTTTATTCATTTGTGATCATTACTTCTTTCTTCCTCTTTTTTTTTTTTGATTGTACGCAGTATTTAGAAGTGAGGGAGAAGCAGTATGACAAGAAAGCTTATGTTGATTTCTTCACCGTGAGTTTTGAATGTCGATACATTTGTCAAGTTAAGAAACGCTAGTATAATGTAAGCTTTTTATGTTCATGTATTTCTATTGAACTTCGTCTCAGGATCCCTTAGCTACAACTCCAGCCATTTCTGGAGTAATGGTGTAAGTGTTTTCTGAATGGCATTCTTTTCTTACATTATTATCATTGAAGATAATGAAATTCTATATTTTGACACAAAACCTTCAGGTACATAGCATCACCTGACAAGAAGCTTAATCCGAACTACTTGGGGCCTGCTTCTATAGAAGACATTGCCAAGTATGTTATTTCAATCTATGCATTTTCTCTCCAACTATGATATAATCAATGTTTAAACCACCAAACCTACAAAAGGATGGGGTAAAAGCAAACAAATTAATCAAAACATTTTCTCTCCAAGATCCCCATTTGGACAAAAAAATGGAAAAACCATTAACAGAATTTTCTGCAGAATTATTGAATGCTATGGAACGAAATGCAAAATCTAAGCACTAGTGCCATGCTGCTTTCCAAATACCCTTTTGTTTCTACATGTCATTGATGAAAGTATTCTGTCCAAGTTTAAGGATAGTAGCTAAAAAGGGATTTACCTTCCAACAAGGCTAGCTTCAGTTCGATCCTCTTTTTCTTTGTTTTTGTTTTTGGAATTTTTTGAACCATCCATGATAATTCGATTCGGTTCATTTTTCAGTTTTTCTAAACAATTTTAGGTTTTGGGTATTTGGGTATTTGGATTTTATTACCTTTTGGACATTACTAAATAAGTTTGCTTTATGCCTTTTGGACATTACTTGCTAAAAATTCAAAGTCTTTTTCATAAATATATTTTTTAAAATTAGTTTTTATATAGTATTTCTAAATTACTTTCATTATTTTAAATATAAAATATTTATCTTTTTACATCATAAAAAAATCAAATTAATTATAAATTAAATACAAAATAAAATTCAGTTCAGCTCGGTCTGGTTTGGTTTGGTTCGGTTCGAGTAATTGCAAGCTTTTTAACTTATGAAACTAAACCGTCTAAATACCAATGTTCTGATTGATTTTCGATTTCTGGATTGTCTTTTTTAGCTCAGCCCTGCCTTCCAAGCCAGTTTTGGCCCAAAAACCTCATAATGCCTAGTATTCCCACATGCAGAATTTCATAGTGTTTTCTACAGTCGTGGCCAACTTTGTTTATTGAATACAACAGTGGAGATTGTGTTTAAACAAATGATCCTATGTCTATCAGCTTTCTTCTGGTTACGTTCAATTGTGTCCTGCCTCCAGGTACTGCAAGTGCGGTATTTATTGAATGAATTCAACCCTCTAATTCTGGTGCTGAAATGAGGAGTTAGAGCCAACACTTTGTGGCCAATAGACTCATTGTTAGGTTGCTAATCAAGTTTCAAATAATTCAAAACTAGAATTGACATTTCTATGTTATCAGGTCCTAAAATCATTTCTTAAATTTGTGGCCAAATCTTCTTCCAAATAGAAGACTCCTCCCCCACAGATGTGCTACTGAAAAATTAAAGGCCCCATAATGAGTTTTCTGCAGTGGTCTATCATTGATAATCTGCTTCATCATCATACTGTGAATCATTTAGATATATAGCTGTCAATTCTAGCAGTAATATCCAGTTTTGATTCATTATTTCCTCCTATGTACAGGCAAATTGTTCGTGCGGAAGGCCCCTCGGGACCAAACAGAGAATATCTTTTCCAACTAGAAAAGGCTCTTCTTCAGATTGGTGAGCTTCTTTTCACTACCTTCTGAATTTGTTTTCTTCCACTTCAATCATATGTTCCATACCTTTTTGCTTAATATGATTTCCAACCAATACTACACTTTGCCATTTCTTTCTTCCTAGGTCAGGTTGTAAAGATAAACACTTAATGGATCTTGCAAACGAAGCAAGGCGCATTCTTTCAGAATCCGAGCATACTGCATCATGATGCAAATTTGTTGGAAAGGAAAAATGAGAGAATAAATCACAAACCTAGGAAAAAGCATGAATGGCATTATAGATGTTAGCATCATGGAAATTGCATGTTCCTCCATGTTTTGCTCTGGACCGGGACACACACCGAAACATAGTTTCTTATAGTGTGGGACACAGTCACCCCAATTCTACAAACAATAACTTCATCCCCACAAGCAAACAGTTTCTGAAAGTGGGCGTTTTCCATATTTTTTTCCTTCATTTCTAATTCGGGTATTTTTCCCTATTAAACCTGCTTGTTCTTCGATGACGAAAGCTATGTTAACGTTTGATTCATCGTTGTCCCACTATGATGATGGATTTGTTTATGAAAAAGTTAATTAAATATGTAAGCAAGTCTTGGTGTAGTCCACCATGATCAACGGCTTCTGGTTTATGCCTGGATGAGTCATCCACAACAGCGGGAACTTGTTATTAAAAATAAGAAAAGAAAGAAAAAAAAAACTATCAGGTGCTTGCAACTGTTGAACGGCAAATTGATCGTCACCATTGTGAAATTTTTCAGGGTCACTAATTATACTAAATTTAGATTGTGATCCCTTGGTTCAATTTGTTGCCATTTTCCGCCACTTTACAGCAACTTGTGTATTCCCTTTATATACATTTTTTTTTTGCAATGAAATATCTGAAATAATGGAGCTTCCAACATTGTTTAATCTCTTTCCATTGCAGTGAAAGGAAAACCCATTAATATTTAAGTTGGAGCATGGTGAATCCTATATGACCTCATCAAAAATGCATGGCTGTTTTATCATCATGTCTTTCAAGTGGTTGTGGAAAGGTGGCACTCACCAATTTGATTTATGCATAAATAGTGTTTTTCATTATATTACAAATCACATGACTACTAATTATTTCATAAGGGTGAATTGATAAAAGATTTCTATTTAAGTGAGGCTTGTTTGATATTTCATCTCTAGATCTCTAGATAAGTCTTACTTTTTAATAATAATAAGAATAAAGTAAATTACACCCAAAGTCATTAAAATGTTATATTATTTACATTTTAATTTTTCAACTTCAAAAAGTTACAAAATGTCGCTGAACTATTCAAAAAAATTTATTTAAATTGTTAAACTCACTGTTGTATGGGCTTCTCTGTTCGCACAGTCTGCACCAATCGAAATCTCTCATTCCTCTTTTGTTCTACATTTCAATTTTTTCTTGAAACAATTTTGAACGTCACAAGTCCGCGAACCAAAATTCAAACAGCTCTCTTATCTGATCTCTGACGCTAACTGTTGACACCATTTTTTTTATTGAAAAACGGGGTCGACTTGGATTTTGAAAAAAAGAATGAAAACAGGAGTCGCCACCAATCCTTTTTTGATGAGGTGTGATCGGGTCACCTCAAAAAGTGGTTGTTTTTAATAAATGATTTAATTTTATTAAAACAACGATTTTGGTCTACGAAATTCAGAAAAATGAGTTCGGGAGTCGGTTACGCACGAGGAAGGATTAGCACCCTCGATACGCCCAAAATTGGTACCTAGTTGATTAATTAGTGTCTTAGTGTCGAAAATTGAAAATTTGAAGAGTTTTTAAAAGTACGATCCTTAAAAGAAACTCTGATAACGTGAATTGAAGTATAAGATTCTCTTGTTCCGAAGGAATATCACATCCAGCACGTTAGGACACGATACTCTAAACCATCGAAACCAAGATCACCTTATAGTTTAATGAAACCATACTTTGAAGCTTTAAGAGGATATTTGGCTATTTAGTCGAACGAAGAATCGAAACCCAGCACGTTAGGGCACGTTTCTCGATTTTCCAAACGCGAAATATTGCCTCATTTAGAAAAATTTTCCTTTTGATGTTTAGTGTCAATGCTTGACAAAACAACAACGAATACGACGAGGTGAGCAAAGTAAAGTGAGTAACAACAATACAATAGGCAAAATGAAATGACGAGGCGATTACATAAACAAAGCATACAAATAAATAAATAGAACTAACCTTTTAGAAAAAGCACAAGTGTACATGAATAAATAAACAAACGCCAAATAACAATGATGACAATAAATACAATTATGTAAAAAAGTATATGCATGTATAATTTTAAGCCATAAAATAAGAAATGCATATAAATTATAGAATATGAAAACATAGATAAATATATACATATATGTGTAAAAAATAATATTATAAAAAGGGTACGTATACATGTATAAAAAAAATAAATGTATTAACAATGAATATAATAAGGGTAAGAAAACAAGTATATACACAATATATATGTAACGTGGTACTAAGGATATATATATATACAATACAGTATTTAAAATAATATTTACGTAATACAAAATATAATATTAAAAGGTATATGTACATACGTAATATATAAATACATATATAATATAATGTTAAAATATTTACATAATACTAAAATATTTAGGTAATATATGCGTATATTGAAAACTAGTAATAATATTACCGAGGTATATACAAATATATCAAGTATATATACGTATTATAAATATATGAATATATAACAAAGCATAAACTAATAAAAATAATAAGAATAATATAATGATAACATTGGAATATAAAAGAAACAAACATAACATTAATAAAATATTAAAATAAAGTGAAATAAAAATATTAAATATGAGAATATATATAGGTATACACGTACATAATAAAGATATATACTAATACATAATAATAATAATGGTAATACTAATAATACTAATAATATAAAAATAACAAGGATATTTAATAAAGATATAAAAATCAACAAAAAAGGACTAAAATTGAATTAAAAACAAAGTTGTGGAACCAATTTGAAATGAAAACAAAGAAAAGGGACTTAATTGTACGCGTGTGAAACGTTGGGGGACCGAAACAACAATTATTCCTTTCCATTAAAACGCAGCACATTGGCGGGGACTAAATCGAAAAGCGCGAGAAATTATAGGGCCAAATTGAAAACCATAAAAAACTTAATTGTGAAGCATCAGAAAAGCGGAAGGACTGCACGCATAAATATCCCATTCAAATGAAAACACGCGGATCCTCTAGCGGGTCGGGTCGGATGGGTCGGGCATGGCCAAAACGACGTCGTTTTGGGGCTTAAGTGTAGCCCCCAAAACGACGTCGTTTTGGAGGGCTATATAAGGCCTAAACTAACCAAAAAAAATCATTTGGGGAGAGGGAAAGAAAAAAAAGAAGAGAGAGGGAAGAGAGAAGGGAGAGAGAAGGGAGGGGGGAAGGGGAATCCGGCCAGGGGGCCGGTCACCGGACGGCCACCGGAGGCTCGCCGGCGCCGGCGCCGGCCACCGCACGCGGTGGCCGAAAAAGGTAAAAAATTTATTTTTTGTTTTTTTTTTTATTTTTCGATTATATGTGTATATATATGCTAGAAATGAGGAAGAAAAAGGAAAAAATGGATTTAAGAAGATAATAGAGAAAAACAAAATCACCTCCGATTTATGTTTTCGTTCCTTGTTTCCCTTTTTTTGTGTATTTTTCTCTGCTTTTTGTATTAAAATGCCGAAAAAAAACAAAGAAAAACCCCTGAATACAGTGTTTCATTCGGCTTTTTATAGCCTGTTTTGTTACACACTTTGTTATTATTTTTCTATTCTTGCTTCTGCTTTGCTTGTCTGTTGTTCTTGCAGGGCATGGCCGGTGTTGGTGGTGGGAGTGTCAGACGGTATGGGCATCGTGGGGGCGAGGGAGCGCATGCGATGCTGGGGGCAGACGAGGCTGAGCGGCGCACATGGGCATAGGGCTGCTAGGGTTTCTGTCATTTTTTGATTTGGGCTAGGGTTTATTTTTGTTGGCCCATTGGGTTTGTTTAGTTAGGGTAGGTTAGTTGGGTTTTGGGGGTGGGCCAAAATTGGCCTGTACAGCTGCCCCTCTTTGCTTGTTGTCGTGTAACGAGAACAGAGTAAAGACTAAGAAGGCCAATTTTGCCCGGTCTCACCGAGTCTTGATTTTATGGTGCTTATCTTCTTCAAGTAACCTCATTTCAGTCCACTGCGTCTTCTTGCTTTGATCCACTTCACGGCAACTTCAGATACGCCTTGTAGCTTCAATATACTTTGTTACGACTTCATGGGGATGAGATTTGTGTTTTTAGTCTGCTCCACTACTGCTTAGGGGAATAAGATCTGTCATCTTCACTCTATTCCACTATTGAATGCAGGGAGATAGAGTTATCGGCTTCAATGTACTCCACTGTAGTCAGGGAGGTAAAATCCGCCATCGTCGATCTGCTTCGCTGCCAAATACAGGAAGGCAAGATCTGCAATCCTCAATCTATTCCACTGTCAAATACAGGGACAAGATCTGCTTTCTTCGATCTACTTCACCACCAGTATGGGAAGACAAGATCTGCTTTCTTCGATCTACTTCACCACCAGTATGGGAAGACAAGATCTGTATCTTGGATCCACTTCCTATCAATATAGGAAGATAGGACCTGCTATCTTCGATCTACTTCACGCCAATACATGAAGACAAGATCTGCTTTTTGCGATCTACTTCGCCACCAATATGGGAAGACAAGATCTGCATCGTCGATCCACTTCCTACCAATATAGGAAGACCCGACCTGCTATCTTCGATCTACTTCACGCCAATACATGAAGACAAGATCTGCTTTCTGCGATCTACTTCGCCACCAAATGGGAAGACAAGATCTGCATCGTCGATCCACTTCCTACCAATATAGGAAGACTCGACCTGCTATCTTCGATCTACTTCACGCCAATACATGAAGACAAGATCTACTTTCTGCGATCTACTTTGCCACCAAATGGGAAGACAAGATCTGCATCTTCGATCCACTTCCTACCAATATAGGAAGATAGGATCTGCTACCTTCGATCTACTTCACGCCAATACATGAAGATAAGATCTGCTTTCTGCGATCTACTTCGCCACCAATATGGGAAGACAAGATCTGCATCTTCGATCCACTTCCTACCAATATAGGAAGATAGGATCTGCTACCTTCGATCTACTTTACGCCAATACATGAAGATAAGATCTACTTCCTGCGATCTACTTCGCCACCAAATGGGAAGACAAGATCTGCATCTTCGATCCACTTCCTACCAATATAGGAAGATAGGATCTGCTACCTTCGATCTACTTCACGCCAATACATGAAGATAAGATCTGCTTTCTGCGATCTACTTCGCCACCAATATGGGAAGACAAGATCTGCATCTTCGATCCACTTCCTACCAATATAGGAAGATAGGATCTGCTACCTTCGATCTACTTCACGCTAATACATGAAGATAAGATCTACTTCCTGCGATCTACTTCGCCACCAGTATGGGAAGACAAGATCTGCATCTTCGATCCACTTCCTACCAATATAGGAAGATAGGATCTGCTACCTTCGATCTACTTCACGCCAATACATGAAGATAAGATCTACTTCCTGCGATCTACTTCGCCACCAGTATGGGAAGACAAGATCTGCATCGTCGATCCACTTCCTACCAATATAGGAAAACCGGACCTGTTATCTTTGATCTACTTCACGCCAATACATGAAGACGAGATCTGCTTTTTCGGTCTACTTCCTACCAATATAGGAAAGATAAGATCTGCTTTCTTCGATCTCAATCCATCCCACTGTAACTTCAGGGGTATAGGATTTGTTTCTTTGATCTGTTCTCTGGGGAACATGACCTGCAAAATCCATTTCATAGACCTATTTATGCCTAGTGTTTAGGATGACATGATCAGAATGAATCAAATGCTCCTAACTAGATGTGTAAGTATTATATTTGTAGAATGTCATGAGAATGATCCATTTTTAATGCTTAGGTTGTCATTCCTCATTGTTCATCAAGGTTCTATCACTGATGCCTTCTTGTTCAGCCAGTTTGACAGAAAACCCAAAGAAATAGACGCTATTTAGACTATCATTTCTCAAATGTTTCCAACCCTTAGGTTTGGTTAGTTCTAAACAATAGTCCTGTTTCAGGTCCTCGTATTATTTAGAAACTTTCAGAGTAATATGCAGAACTCCTTCTGCGTGTGTATTGTCAGTCCATTAATCGTTATTTCAATGAAAAATGCTTGAAAAAGATTATCAAAATGGACAAAATGAAATTTTGTTGAGAGCAAAGCTCTAAACAAACAAATCAATCAAGATAGCAAATTTTGCTGAGATACGAGATGAATAAGATGGAAAATATTATCACAATGGATAAGATGAAAATTTGTTGAGAGCAAAGCTCTAAATGAACACATTAATCAGGATAGCAAATTTTGCTAGAATACAAAATGAGAATAAATTAATCAAGATGATGTAATTTGTCAAAAATACAAAAAATGAATAAAATGGAAATAGGTGCCCAGATATCGTAGCATGAGCTTCTCTGCCCCAAACTTCTTAAGGACCCTTTTGAACTTGATATGTGTTTAGAAGTCCTAGAAGGCTTTGTTGATGCCCCAAGATGTAGCATCTTTCCTTCTTGTTAATTCGGAGAAGACAAAACTACTCTATGCCTCATCTTTGATCGAAAATTTGAATTGCCCATTCCTGGGTTTTCCATTCAAAACCCCTTTGGTCTCAAGGTGCCCTTTGCGGGTTTTCGCCTTGGCCTCTCCTTTTTTCTTTTTTCTTTTTTTTTTAGGCAAAGTACCTCTTCACTGAATCCGAATTCACAGGATTGGGCAAGCTTTTGCCATCCATCCCAGTTAAAATTAATGCCCCTCCTGAAAAGGCCTTTTTTACTGCATAAGGTCCCTCCCAGTTTGGCATCCACTTCCCTCTGAAGTCTTTTTGTATGGGAAGAATCTTCTTCAGTACCAAGTCCCCTTCATGGAAGTTTCTAGGACGAACTTTCTTATTGTAAGCTCGCATCATTCGTTTCTGGTACATTTGACCATGACGGATAGCTCTTAACCTCATTTCTTCAATCAAGTTCAGCTGATCATATCGGGATTGGACCCATTCTGCTTCGTCTAACTTTAGTTCTGAAAAAACTCGGAGAGAGGGAATTTCAACCTCAATTGGTAGCACTGCCTCCATTCCATAAACCAAAGAGAATGGTGTTGCCCCGGTAGAAGTCCTGACGGACGTTCGATAAGCATAGAGGGCGAATGGCAACTTCTCGTGCCAATCTCTATAGGTCTCAGTCATTTTCCCCATAATCTTTTTTATATTTTTATTGGCTGCCTCCACCGCACCATTCATCTTCGGACGATATGGCGATGAGTTGTGGTGCTTGATCTTGAATTGACTACAAACTTCTGCTATCGTGCTATTATTCAAATTTAATGCGTTGTCAGATATAATCCTTTCGGGCATTCCATACCGACATATGATTTCCTTCTTTAAAAACTTGCTGACAGCTGCCTTTGTGACGTTGGTGTAAGAAGTAGCCTCTACCCACTTAGTAAAGTAGTCAATCACTACAAAAATGAAACGATGTCCGTTTGAAGCCTTTGGCGATATCGGCCCAATGACGTCCATGCCCCACATGGAGAAAGGCCATAGGGAAGTCATGACATGAAGAGGTGATGGAGGCACATGGATTTTGTCTCCGTAAATCTGGCATTTATGGCACTTCTTAGCATATTTGATGCAGTCTCCTTCCATGGTAGACCAATAATATCCAAATCTCATGATTTGTCTGGCCATTGTGAAACCGTTAGCGTGTGTTCCACAAATACCATCATGGACTTCTTCCAAGATCTGTTTGGCCTCCACAGCGTCCACACATCTTAACAGCACCTGATCTTTTCCTCTTTTGTACAGGATCTCTCCATCTAAGACGTAATCACTGGCCAGCCTCCTCAACATTCTCTTGTCATTCTCAATTGCTTGGTTTGGGTATTCACGATTTTTTACGTATCGCAATATATCCTGATACCAAGGGTTGTCGTCCTTTTCTTCTTCTTCGTCAATGTTACAACAGTGGGCTGGAGCATCATAAATGCTCATTTGGATAGGCTTCACATCCTCTGGTCTATTTACTTTGATCATGGAAGCCAATGTAGCTAAAGCGTCGGCCATCTGATTCTCGTCTCGTGGGAGATAACAAAAAGTGATGTTGTCAAACTCCTCAATCAATTCTAGGACTATCCTTCGGTAACTAATCAACTTAGGGTCTCTTGTTTCCCATTCGCCTTTGAGCTGATAAATTACCAATGCTGAATCCCCATATACCTCAAGTACCTTGATTTTGCGTTCTATAGCCGCGCGGATTCCCATGATACATGCTTCATATTCCGCCATGTTATTTGTGCAATCAAAATCTAGTTTACTGGTGAAAGGATAATGATCACCGTTTGGAGATACCAAGACTGCCCCAATCCCGTTGCCCATGGCATTTGAGGCTCCGTCAAAATTTAATTTCCAAGTATTGCCTTCTTGTGTGCTTGCTTCAGTAGTTGCCACATACATCAGATCCTCATTTGGGAAATCAAAGTTCAAAGGCTCATAATCATCCAGGGCTCTACTTGCTAGAAAATTTGCTATCGCGCTCCCTTTTACAGCCTTTTGATTTACATAGGTTATGTCAAATTCAGATAGTAGAATTTGCCATCGGGCCATCCTTCCGTTTAGAGCAGTTGACTCCATCATGTATTTCAGAGGGTCTAACTTTGAGATTAACCAAGTCGTATGGTACAACATGTATTGTCTCAATCTCCGAGTAGTCCAAACCAATGCGCAACATAATTTTTCAATTGGCGAATATCTCGTTTCGCATTCAGTGAACTTCTTACTGAGATAGTAGATCGTTCTTTCTTTTCGTCCTGACTCATCATGTTGGCCGAGCACGCACCCCATGGAATTCTCAAATACTGCCAAGTATAGTATCAGTGGTTTGTCAGGGCAAGGTGGCATCAGTACTGGGGCGTTGGACAAGTAATGTTTAACTCTTTCGAAAGTTTTCTGGCACTCCTCATCCCATACACCTGGATTGTGTTTCCTAAGAAGACGGAATATGGGGTCACATTTCTCAGTTAATTGTGAAATGAATCGAGCAATGTAATTTAGTCTTCCTAGGAAACCCCGAACTTCTTTTTGAGTACTTGGCGGAGGTAATTCTTGTATGGCCTTAACTTTGTCTGGGTCAATTTCAATTCCCTTTTCGCTGACTACGAATCCTAGCAGTTTTCCTGATCTAGCCCCGAAAGTACACTTGGCTGGGTTAAGTTTTAGCTGGAACTTCCTTAACCTCAGAAACAGTTTTCTCAGAACTTGCACGTGTTCCCTTTCTGTTCTGGATTTTGCGATCATGTCATCAACATAAACTTCTATCTCTTTATGCATCATATCATGGAATAATGCTACCATGGCTCTCTGATACGTTGCTCCCGCATTTTTCAATCCAAAAGGCATCACTTTATAACAAAACGTCCCCCACATCGTTATGAATGTGGTCTTCTCCCTGTCTTCAGAAAGCATCTTAATTTGGTTGTACCCGGAGAAACCATCCATGAAAGAGAACAGTGAGTATCCGGCCGTGTTGTCTACCAAGGTATCGATATGAGGCAGTGGGAAATTATCTTTTGGGCTGGCTTTGTTCAAGTCCCTGTAGTCCACACACATTCGCACCTTCCCATCTTTCTTAGGAACAGGGACTATATTGGCTACCCATTCTGAGTACTTGACCACCTGTAAGAAACCAGCATCAAATTGCTTCTTAACTTCTTCCTTTATTTTTAGCAAGATATCAGGCCTCATCCTTCGGAGCTTTTGTTGGACTGGTTTGCATTCTTCCTTTATAGGCAATCGGTGCACCACGATATCAGTACTTAACCCTGGCATATCTTGGTAGGACCACGCGAAGACATCTTTAAACTCTTGAAGCAACTCAACAAGGTCTTGCCTTGTTTCCTTGGTAATGCAAGCGCCAATTTTTACCTCTCTGCCCTCTTCTAAGATCACAACTTCTACTGATTCCTTATAGGGTAGAATTTGTTTTTCTTTTTCTTCCATCATTCTTAACAAATCCAGAGATAAAACGCTGTCTTGGTCACCTTCAAAATCTTGAGGATCATCTATACTCATGTCTTGTTCAAATAGAGACTCTGAATTAGTAACAGCGTCGCTCATCTCGTTGATATCTGAAGACCTGTTATTGGAACAAATGGAGGCCCAAATAAAAGAATCTAAGAATACTTATATGCATAGTATGATTATAAAGGGAATGAAAAGAATGAAAGAATATTTGCTCAAGATGAAACTGAATGATAAGTTTTCACTGAAATTAGATTTTGGACATGTGCCTTTTACAAAAGATTCTTATCACTCCTGGTTCAGGGCAACAAGTGTTCTGAATATTACTCTGAATTAGTTCTAAATGTTACAGGGATCTCTTCTGCAGTCCAGTTGTTTAGAACGCCTCTAGGGATGTAGAAACAAGTCCCCGATAGGTTTTTTAGTTCTTTCTTCAAAGGCACAAACATCTTTACTTTCCAATCCATCGATATATTCAAAGAATTCTAATTATTTTTCATCTATCTGGCTCTGTACTAAAGTTCTGAACTCAATACACTTTTGGATTTTAGGAAATTTATTGTATGCAATGAAATGTAATGTTAATGAATAAAAAGATGCTTGCAATGAAATGTAATGCAGATACATGAATGCAAAAAGAGACGTTGATTCTTGATTCAATTCTATTAGAACAACTTTACTAGAAAACAAATCTCTTTACATAAAGCGGATACATATACGGCTTTGCCCTCATATGCGGAGACATTCGATCATTTTCTTTGTTCGAGCGTTAAGATAAGTCTCACGAACTCTTCAAAAGGGACGTATCTTATATCTCCTTTTTACTCAATCCGGGCCATGACTCGTTGCTCACTAAACCTCATGGTGCTCGTTGGCTTCTCTTTTAAGAAAGTTCAGCGGCTCTTGAATAATCCTTGTCACATTAAATTTTCGGGCCACGGGGCAATGGTTGTGTGGTCCTCCATTAAACTACCATCCTTCTCTTATCACGTTTTCTTGGACCACATTCGGACAACTGTATTATTATCCACTTTATCAAGAAACCCATTTCCTTATGACAAGCTCTCTATTTAACAACTGAACGTGAATCAACACCTCTTTTTATGATGAAAATGCAATGCAATCATAACAAAAAGAAAACAGGTTAGTACAAAGCAAAAGCAAGCAAGAATAAATAGAACACATATTTGGGTGAATACTAGGGGTTCGAAGTGGTTCTACCTAGGGTGGGCTCCTAAGGTTCACTACATGAGGTTTGGTTCTAAAGTAAGGGTACCCGAACCAGCAGATTCCTCGATCCTCACCCATTATAGGCTCATGCGGACCGAGTTCGGTTCAGGGGGATACATTTCTCTATGGCCATGCGGAGATGAAAATCTCACGAAGACATAGGTACGGATGTATCCCGGAAGCGATTCACTATCCCATGCGGAGGTGAAAACCTCACGAAGGCGTAGTTTCTCACTCCCACTTAAAAGGTGTGACCAACGGTCATGCAATGGAATGTGCAGAAATATACACCTAAACTCTAAACAAAGCAGTAATTATAAACAAATAATAAAAGCCAAAATAAAGGCAAAAAGCAAGTTTTCAATTTTTGACACAAAGACAAAAAGCAATCAACTCGTGGCTTGACTCTCTTATTTAAAGTCCCCAGCGGAGTCGCCAAGCTGTTGACACCATTTTTTTGGATGGAAACGGGGTCGACTTGGATTTTGAAAAAAAGAATGAAAACAGGAGTCGCCACCAATCCTTTTTTGATGAGGTGTGATCGGGTCACCTCAAAAAGTGGTTGTTTTTAATAAATGATTTAATTTTATTAAAATAACGATTTTGGTCTACGAAATTCAGAAAAATGAGTTCGGGAGTCGGTTACGCACGAGGAAGGATTAGCACCCTCGATACGCCCAAAATTGGTACCTAGTTGATTAATTAGTGTCTTAGTGTCGAAAATTGAAAATTTGAAGAGTTTTTAAAAGTACGATCCTTAAAAGAAACTCTGATAACGTGAATTGAAGTATAAGATTCTCTTGTTCCGAAGGAATATCACATCCAGCACGTTAGGACACGATACTCTAAACCATCGAAACCAAGATCACCTTATAGTTTAATGAAACCATACTTTGAAGCTTTAAGAGGATATTTGGCTATTTAGTCGAACGAGGAATCGAAACCCAGCACGTTAGGGCACGTTTCTCGATTTTCCAAACGCGAAATATTGCCTCATTTAGAAAAATTTTCCTTTTGATGTTTAGTGTCAATGCTTGACAAAACAACAACGAATACGACGAGGTGAGCAAAGTAAAGTGAGTAACAACAATACAATAGGCAAAATGAAATGACGAGGCGATCACATAAACAAAGCATACAAATAAATAAATAGAACTAACCTTTTAGAAAAAGCACAAGTGTACATGAATAAATAAACAAACGCCAAATAACAATGATGACAATAAATACAATTATGTAAAAAAGTATATGCATGTATAATTTTAAGCCATAAAATAAGAAATGCATATAAATTATAGAATATGAAAACATAGATAAATATATACATATATGTGTAAAAAATAATATTATAAAAAGGGTACGTATACATGTATAAAAAAATAAATGTATTAACAATGAATATAATAAGGGTAAGAAAACAAGTATATACACAATATATATGTAACGTGGTACTAAGGATATATATATATACAATACAGTATTTAAAATAATATTTACGTAATACAAAATATAATATTAAAAGGTATATGTACATACGTAATATATAAATACATATATAATATAATGTTAAAATATTTACATAATACTAAAATATTTAGGTAATATATGCGTATATTGAAAACTAGTAATAATATTACCGAGGTATATACAAATATATCAAGTATATATACGTATTATAAATATATGAATATATAACAAAGCATAAACTAATAAAAATAATAAGAATAATATAATGATAACATTGGAATATAAAAGAAACAAACATAACATTAATAAAATATTAAAATAAAGTGAAATAAAAATATTAAATATGAGAATATATATAGGTATACACGTACATAATAAAGATATATACTAATACATAATAATAATAATGGTAATACTAATAATACTAATAATATAAAAATAACAAGGATATTTAATAAAGATATAAAATCAACAAAAAAGGACTAAAATTGAATTAAAAACAAAGTTGTGGGGCCAATTTGAAATGAAAACAAAGAAAAGGGACTTAATTGTACGCGTGTGAAACGTTGGGGGACCGAAACAACAATTATTCCTTCCATTAAAACGCAGCACATTGGCGGGGACTAAATCGAAAAGCGCGAGAAATTATAGGGCCAAATTGAAAACCATAAAAAACTTAATTGTGAAGCATCAGAAAAGCGGAAGGACTGCACGCATAAATATCCCATTCAAATGAAAACACGCGGATCCTCTAGCGGGTCGGGTCGGATGGGTCGGGCATGGCCAAAACGACGTCGTTTTGGGGCTTAAGTGTAGCCCCCAAAACGACGTCGTTTTGGAGGGCTATATAAGGCCTAAACTAACCAAAAAAATCATTTGGGGAGAGGGAAAGAAAAAAAAAGAGAGAGGGAAGAGAGAAGGGAGAGAGAAGGGAGGGGGGAAGGGGAATCCGGCCAGGGGGGCCGGTCACCGGACGGCCACCGGAGGCTCACCGGTGCCGGCGCCGAAAAAGGTAAAAAATTTATTTTTTTGTTTTTTTTTTATTTTTCGATTATATGTGTATATATATGCTAGAAATGAGGAAGAAAAAGGAAAAAATGGATTTAAGAAGATAATAGAGAAAAACAAAATCACCTTTCGATTTATGTTTTCGTTCCTTGTTTCCCTTTTTTGTGTATTTTTCTCTGCTTTTTGTATTAAAATGCCGAAAAAAAACAAAGAAAAACCCCTGAATACAGTGTTTCATTCGGCTTTTTATAGCCTGTTTTGTTACACACTTTGTTATTATTTTTCTATTCTTGCTTCTGCTTTGCTTGTCTGTTGTTCTTGCAGGGCATGGCCGGTGTTGGTGGTGGGAGTGTCAGACGGTATGGGCATCGTGGGGGCGAGGGAGCGCATGCGATGCTGGGGGGCAGACGAGGCTGAGCGGCGCACATGGGCATAGGGCTGCTAGGGTTTCAGTCATTTTTTGATTTGGGCTAGGGTTTATTTTTGTTGGCCCGTTGGGTTTGTTTAGGTAGGGTAGGTTAGTTGGGTTTTGGGGGTGGGCCAAAATTGGCCTGTACACTAACTATCAGATCAACTTAGATCTAATGTTTGTTCTTCTACTTGCCAAGAGGTACTGATCCACAATATCCATTGCCAAATCATTACTTGGAGCTCACCAGCTAGATTTTTAAAAAAAAAGAACTTAACAGTCCAATGACTTAATAATAAAAAATTTCAAATAGTTTAAAAACTTAAATGTAAACTTTCAAATAATTTAGTCACCATTTTATAACTTTTTAAAGTTAAACGAATAAAACATAAATTTACCAATAATTTATTCAGCTAAAAAAAAAGACAGATAATAACATGATACACTTTGTGAATTTTTCACCGGTTTGCTCTAAAATGTAAGTATTTTAAAAAGATGATACGCTTTGTAAGGCGGTGGAGAGGAGCAATTATGATAAATACATGCTTTGTTTGCTTCATTTGTCACAATTTTTTAAATTACTATTTTAACTTTTAAATCTTTTTATGTTTTTAGATATATATATACTAAATATATATTAATATCACATTATACATATTAGATTATATCACACTCACTATGAATAAAAGAAAAAAATTATATAAAATAATATTATTTTATAAATTTTAAAAAAATTAATAAATTCTCAATTAGTGTGACTTGATTTAGTCACACCACACAAAATAAAAAATTTAACACACAATAAAAAATTTATGTATATATATATAATTTTTAGTTTGCCAATAAATTATACTACATATATTTAAAAAACAATATTAAATTTAAAAATCATTAACTAAAAATATCACGTAAGTTTGTTCGCAATATCATTCAACAATGAGGTGGAAGTTCATAATAAAATTTCAATTCTTATTCCATTATCATCTATACTTAAAATTAATTACATTAATCAATTGAATTTATTAATGTCCAAACCTAACAAGGTGAAGGAAGTAGAAATAGATAGCTCACTTCATTCAAAGCAAGACAAGAGTCATTAGAGATGATGTCAAGAGAGGAGGGAAATGAGATTAAAATTGGAAGAGAAGATTAAATGTAGAGAGAGAGAGAAGGCAATAGGTTTTTATACCCTTAATTGGAGTCTTAAGGTGGGGCATGTTGAGCCTCCATTAGTATGTCAAAGGTAAGTGATCAAGTGGTTTGTCACTATAAATTTAAATGGGGTGACAATTAGATATATTTTCAATAATTTCAAATGGACGTGATAAGTAATATAAAAATAACAATTAATGAATAGTATCCATACGAATGTTAAATCAGTGAATACTTTGAAAGTATTAGATGCATATCACAGCCACGCTGCTAGCCTATTTGCTGTGTGATGCAGCCACGTTGCAAGACAGATGTAACGTTCTTTGTCCCTATTATTCATTCTATTACAAAAGACAACTTTTTGATATTATATATTGTCATGCACTTAGCTTGTACAAGGCAGATTCTTTCAATAATACAATGATTTAGTAAATACTATTTCTCTAATTTAATATGGTATCAGAGCCTGGTTTTTCGATCTTTCATAACTGACCTTGAGTCCTTCCTTTTCTTCATATAATGTCTGACTTAAATGATAGCCCACCACCCCTCACTGATGCCCTCACCTCAGATTCTCAAACTCTACCTTTTTTCTCCACTAAACACGTCAATGTTAGACTCGATGAGAAAAACTACCTCCTTTGGAGACAATAGATTTTTTTTACAGTTCGAGGTCATAGTCTAGAACATTTTCTCGACAGTTCCACCACTCCACCTTCAAAATTTTCTGTCACCGCATCTGGTGAATCTATTCCAAATCCAACAGATACTCATTTTGTTAAGCAAGACTGTGCCCTTGCCTTATGGCTTCTGTCCACTGTCAGTCCAAATATTCTCCCACAACTTGTTGGAACAGAAACCTCGGGCTCCATCTGGTCCACCTTCACTCGTCTTTTCTCGTCTCTGTCCACCACTAAAGCGATGCACCTTCACTGCAAACTTCACTCTCTCTGAAAAGTGCGCTCTCCATGCGAGATTATCTCTCTCAGATTAAAAAAGTAAGTGACACCCTTGCTGCTTGTGAAAGTCCAATCTCAGACATTAAACATATTACAACCATCTTAAATGGTTTACCTCAAGACTATGACTCCTTCGTTGTTATTATTACCTTAAGTTAAGAGCCATATACACTTGAATTTGTCACGAAAATCTTTTTAGATGCTGAGTCCCGCCTCCATGACCTTCTTCGTCTCCCTCTATCCATCAATACTGCCCAAGTTACAGCACCTACACCTACAGATTTTGTCTCCAGCCCTCCATTTAGGCCCACCACTTTAGGCCCGTCAGTTTTTCCTAGCCAAACCCAATACTCAGGACATTTCCCCACCTCACACTCTATTCCCAAGTGACGGTCAACCTACAACAATTGAGGCAGAGACAGAAACACATCACGCCTGCAATGTCAACTCTGTGGTCGGATAAGACACCTAGTTGACCTTTGTTATTATTGTTTTGACCAATCCTTTTCAGGTATCCAATTCTGCCCTCCACCTCAGCCACCAACTGCCAATCCTATTGTCAACACTTGCACCCATTACAACCCTTCCCAAAGCTATAAAACTACATCTCATAATCATACTCCTTCAGACAGGTACTGCCCTTTTGTTCAACCATCCTCGGCTCCTATAAGCCTTAACACTGCCATATCCTCTTCAAATCCTCTCCCCCAACGAACACACTAGCTTCCAACATTACCACTGCTATAGTATCATCCCCTAGAATTCAAAACTGGGTTCTCGATTCTGGCTCATCTCACCATGTCACCAACAACCTCGCCAATCTCTCAACACATAGTCCATACACCGGGACTAGTAAGGTTACTGTGGGTGATGGTTTTTCCCTTCCAATTAGTCATATTGGCATTCACTATCTCTTCTTCATCTCAACCGTTACTGTTGAATGAATTATTGCATGTCTCAGGTGTTTCTAACAATTTGCTCACAGTTTCTACATTTGCAAAAGATAACCTTGTTTATTTTGAGTTTCATCCTGGTTATTGTCTTGTCAAGTATGAGCAAACAAATGAAGTTCTCCTGCATGGTGAAGAACAGGATGGTCTGTATCATTTTTTTACTACACCAACTCAACCTCACCTCATGCAAACCACTGTCACGAATACTGCTAGTTCTACATCACCTTCCTTACCTGTTGAATTTTAGTTATGGCACAGACGTCTTGGCCACCCCTTAGTTGAGGTATTGAATAAAGTCATAAAGAAATGTAATAAATCTCAGTTTGTACGACAACATGTTTCTTTGTGTGAAGCTTGTTGCATGGGGAAGAGTCATCGCCTACCTTTTGTTAGCTCAAACACCACATATACCAAACCTTTTGAGCTCGTCGAACTTGACTTATGGGGACCAACTCATGAGTCTTCATTAGGGTATCAATATTACTTGTCATGTGTTGATGCCTTTTCTATTTACTGAAATCAAAAGATGAAGCCATTATTGCCTTTGATCTTTTTAAGAAACTTGTCTCTAATCAATTTTCCACTACTATTACTGCTGTTCAAACTAATTGGGGAGGTGAATTTTGAAATTTCACTTCATATTTGGCCAACCTTGGTATTCAACATTGTGTTACTTGTCCTTATACATCTCAACAGAATGGGATTGTCGAACGGAAACATAGGCATATCGTTGAAACAGGTATAACCTTATTAGCTCAAGCAAATCTACCTTTTCGATTTTGGACAAATGCATTTCTTAGTGTTGTTTTTCTTATATATCAACTTCTAACTGCTGTTCTTAGTGGAATCTTACCACATGAGAAACTTTATGGACGACCTCTAAATTATGAGTTCTTACATGCCTTCGGATCTCAATGCTTCCTTCACCTTCATCCATTCATGCCGCATAAGCTAAATTTTCGTTCCAAAACTTGTGTCTTCCTGGGCTGTAGTTCTATGCATCATGGCTATAAGTGTCTTGACAAAGACTGGTAAAATCTACATCTCCAGACATGTCATGTTTAATGAACATGTTTTCCCTTTTGCAGCTAGTAAGTCATCCTTAGTGACAAATGCTCCTACAAAATTTGAATCCCCTCCTCTGCTTGTGGTCTCCTCACCTCAGTCAAGTTCTTTACCAATAATACCTACTGCCCCTTCTACAATTTGGGTCCTTACCACCATTTTCTTTACCAATAATACCTACTGCCCCTTCTACAATTACAAGTCACTTCAATAACCAAGAGGAACCTTTTGACAGTCTCATTCAAAGCCCACCTCCTCTATATGAAACACCCCTTGATCCACCTCTAGCCAACGATGATATGCTAGAAGATACTAACACAAACAAAAACTGTCCCACCACTAATGTGCATCCCATGATTACTCGCAGCAAAAACAACATTTACAAACCTAAGCTTTATTCTATCGTACTTGAGAACCATGAACCAAAAAACATCGAAGAAGCTTTAATGGAGCAAAATGCAGAAAACCAGACATGACAGAATACAACACTCTCATTGCAAACAACACATGGTATTTAGTTGAATTACCACCTGATCGCAAATCGATAGGGTGCAAGTGGCTCTTCAAGTTAAAGAACAACCCGAATGTCACAATAGCAAGATATAAGGCGAGACTAGTTAGTAAAGGCTTCTTTCTAGTCCTAGGCACGATTTTCGTGAAACCTATAGCCCAGTAGTTAAATTTGCTACCGCCAACATGTTTCTTGCTTTGGCAACCTATAATTACTGGAATCTAAGACACATCGATATCAACAATGCATTCCTAAAAGGAGACTTATTTGAGGATATCTATATGACTCAACCTCCTGATTTTGAGCAAAACTTTAATGACGGTAAAACTTTAGTTTGAAAACTTCATAAAGCTGTATATGGCCTGCGTCAAGCACCAAGAAACTGGTTCCACAAACTACAAAAATTTCTTATTACCATTGGTTTCACTTCTTCTAAAACGGAGACCTCATTATTTATTTTTAAAGATGGGGGAAATATCACTTACATGATTGTGTATGTGGATGATATACTGCTAACAAGAAACTCTCACGTGACAATCAAAAATACAGTAGAACAACTTCACAAACAGTTTTCCTTGAAGGACTTAAGTAGCCCTGCGTAGTTTTTGGGAATTGAAGTTCATTCTATTGGTAATGGTATCTTCATCAACCAAAAGAAATACACCTTGGACTTGCTTGCTCAAACCAACATGATGAATAGTCAACCTACACCAACACCAATGGCAGTTGGCAAGAAACTGGCTAAAAATGATGGTAATGCCCTTAGTGATCCTCAACACTATAAAAGCATAGTAAGGTCACTGCAATACCTCTGCCACACAAGGCCAAAAATATCATACAGTGTCAACAAGGTTGCTCAATATATGCAAGACCCTAGAGAGTCTCACTGGGTTGCTGTCAAATAAATTCTTCGCTATTTAAAAGGCACCTTAGATCATGGGTTGGTGTTCACTGCTGGTAAAATAATAAACCTCACAGCATACACCGATGCCGACTTGGGAAGTGATGTCAATGACTGAAAATCAACATCGGGTCATTGTGTTCTTCTAAGACCCAACATTATTTCATGGAGTTCCAAGAAACAAACGTCTGTCTCTCGATCGACTGCGGAAGCAGAATACAAAAGCCTTGCTGATATGGCCTCAGAAATTATATGGTTACAGTCCCTGTTAGCAGACTTCCAAATCAACTTAATTGAACCACCCAAAATTTGGTGTGACAATTCAAGCACTGTTGCCATGGCTGCCAACCCAATTCTACACTCGAAAACAAAACATGTTGATTTGGATATTCACTTTGTTCGCGAAAAGGTGCTCAATAACCAAATTCATGTTGGATATGTTCCTGCAAAACATCAAGCTGCTGATGTCTTCACTAAACCTCTCCTGACCAAGGCATTCCAAGAATAACGAGAGAAGTTGTGTGTCATCCCTTAGATGAAGCTACCACTCTTCTTAACAAGGAAAAAAGACAGAAAACATAGCCAATATTATGCATATTGTACAAGCCCAATTTTGGGCCCAAAACCCCTAAACCCACTAAGCCAATAACCCCAAACCTACCCATGCCCACACACACAACAAAAGAAAAAGCTAAGGAAACCCTAACCGTCAGCACATGCTCCCCACCCCATCCACCACCGTCGCCTGCAAGTGGCCTCTGCTCCACCACCGTTTGCCTGCAGCAACAACAGAAGAATAGACAAATATTAAAAGAAAAAGAAATGTAATGGCTATTTAAAGCCAAATCAAAGAACCATGTAAAGGGGGATTTTTTTTTTTGAAATGAAAAAGCAATATTAGATTATAAACAAAAAAAAACACAATATTAGTCAGCAAAGAACAAGAGAAGCGACATCAAAATAAACCCAAAGCCCTCAGAAATCAAACCCGTACCTAAGGTGATTTCCTTTTATTTTTCCATTTTTTTCGAGTTTCTTTATATACATAAACATATAATATAAGTAAAAATAACATACATATATTAAACAAGTATAAAATAAAAAAAAGAGAAAAAAATTTACCCTCGGCGGTGGCCGGCTCGACGGACGACGCGGCGGCGGAAGGGTGACTCCTCGCCGATTTCTGGGCTTGCACAGAGAAAAAGCAAGAAAGAGAACATTTTTTTCTAAACAGAAAGGAAGAATGAAGTTTTTTTAAAAAAATTAGTTTATATAGAGGTGTAAAACGACATAGTTTTAGGGGGGGTTCGGAGACCTCAAAACGGCGCCGTTTGGCCATCGACTCCCGCAGGCGACCCGACCCGCTTAGGGTCCGCGCGTTTTCAACAGAGGGGCTAATTGCACTTTTAGCCCCTCCGCTTTTTTATTGTTCTGAAATTAAATTTCTCTTATTTCTAATTTTACCCCGTAATTTATTTTGGTTTTCATTTTGGTCCTCCCTTGTGCTGCGCATTTTGAAAGGAGGGGTTATTTCCCATTTTAGCCCCTCCTTGATTATTTTCGCATGCAGTTTAGTCCTTTTCTCCATTATTTACTCTGGATTTGCCCCAAAAATTTTGTTTCAAGCTCGATTTGATCCCTTCTGCTCATTTTTGCTTTTTTTTTATTCAAATTATTAATATTATTATTATTCCTATGTGTATTATTATTACTTATATGATTGTTATTTCTACTATTATTATTATTATTATTATTATTATTATTATTATTATTATTATTATTATTATTATTATTATTATTATTATTATTATGAATATATCAGTATTATAAATATATTGTTATTATTAGTATTATTGTCAGTGTCAGTATTATTTTCGTTACCTTTTTATTTTTATTTTTATTATTTCTATTATTGTTATTATTTTTTATTACTATTATTGTTATATTATCGTTATTATCCTTACTATTATTACTGTTAATGAAACTATTATTACTATAATTATATTTTCTTTTTATACTGATTTGCCTATTATTATTACCTTATTATATCATTAGTTTTATATTGTTATAATAGATATTATTTATTACTTTTATTGTTATGTTTGTTTTGTTTTATTACTAATATTATCATTAACATTATTACTTTTAATTTTAATATCATCATCTTTGTAATTACCATTACCGGTGTATTATGATTATTATTATTTCCATTTTTCTTATTATTCACCTATTATGTTTCTTATCTATTTGTATTTCTACTACTATATTACATTTATTACTTATTACCATTTTATTATTACTATTATTAGCATTAGCATTTTTTACAACACTTATATGTATGTATTATGTTTTAATAACTATTTTTAATACCATACATGTTGTGTATATTTTTTTTAATAATTATATTATGTGTATATTTTCATATATGTCAAGTATACACGTTTTAATATTATATCTTTTCATATTCGTTTTGTATATATATATATTAATACTACGTATATACTTCTCTTATTAAGTAAAAATTTTAATACATACATGTATATATTCATATACCACTATCATTAGCTATTTATTATTATT
The DNA here is from genome assembly GCF_007990345.1 of Gossypium hirsutum. Lineage (NCBI taxonomy): Eukaryota > Viridiplantae > Streptophyta > Magnoliopsida > Malvales > Malvaceae > Gossypium > Gossypium hirsutum. Next base: position 7,205,196 of record NC_053429.1, read on the forward strand.
ATTATTGCCTTCAATAAACATCATATATATATATATATTTTTCTTCTATTATATGTTGTACATATATATATTCCATACTATTTCATATTTATATTATTATTATCATGTTTAAACGCCACGTGTTATTATCGTTTCATACTATTATTACTTATATTATTATCATCGCTTCTCTTATCATTATCATTTTTATTTTGCCATGTTTTATTTATTTTTTTATGCACTCGATCATTTCATTTTCCTCATGAATTTGTTTATATTTGCATGTTACTAACCTTGCCATTACTTCATCATTTACAACTACTCGTTATTGTCACCCATTATTACACGTTACTATTAATATCATAATTCGCTTTTATATTTTACTATGCATCTCATTATATCTTTACTCGATACCTTAAAATAATTCTTTCATAAAAGTGGTATTCAGTATTTGGTAATTTGAGACGAACGTGCCCTAACTTACTGGGTTTCGACTTTTCTCATTTAACCTAAATACAAAATACTCTTTTAAATCGCAATACGAGTTTTGAAAAATGCTTATCCTCGGGAATACGAGGAATCGTGCCCTAACTTACCGGGTATGATATTTTGTTAGACCGAAATAAGATTTTCACAAGTAAAGGCAATATTCAGTGTTTGGAAATTCGAGGAAACGTGCCCTAACTTATTGGGTTTCGATTTTCCTCTTTACCCTAACTAACCGAATATCCTTTTAAAAAGGGGTTAAAATACGCAAACTTTATATAAAAGGCAAGCTCGCTCTCGAGAATTCAAGATGTCATGTCCTAACTTACTGGATGTGACATTTTATATTTTGAGACGAGAAAGTCTTTAACATTTGAGCATTTTTTTTATATAAAGAGGGATCGTATTTCAATATCTTTCAAGTTTTCAATCTTCGACACTAAGACACTAATTGATCAACTAGGTACCAATTTTTGGGCGTATCGAGGGTGCTAATCATTCCTCGTGTGTAACCGACTCCCGAATTCATTTTCTGATTTTCGTAGACCAAAATTGTTGTTTAAATAAATCAAGTTATTTATTAAAAACAACCACTTTAACAAGGTGACCCGATCACACCTAGTCAAAAAGGATCGGTGGCGACTCCCGTTCTTTTATTTTCAAATCCAAGTCGATTCCCGTTTCCTTCAAAAAAATGGTTACGACACATATCATAGCCACGTTGCTAACCTATTTGTTGTGTGATGCAACCACGTTGCAAGATAGCTATAACGTTCTTTGCCCCTATTATCCATTCTGTTACACAGGACAACACCTTAATATTTATCTATTGTCATGCACTGAGCTTATAAAGGGCAGATTCTTTCAGTAATACAATGCTTTAGTAAATACTATTTCTCTTATTTAATAGAAAGGGATATCCTCGAAGAATAATATAAGTAAACTCCTACCGGTTTAGGATTAAGAATTCCTTAACTCGTTGATTGAAGTGTAAAGGCAATTGCAGCAAAACTTTTATTGCCGACACCTATCCTTTTTCCAAGATTTTCATTTATTTTTTGATTTGTCGTTTTCTGTGCTTATCCGCAATGCAAATACCTTGGTCCCAGCAGTAAGCAAATTCAAAGAGATTGCCAAGTCCCAATGAAAAACAATCAACTTTTGATTGGAGTTTATGAGATAAAATCAAAAGTAATTCGAACTCCATATCTAAATGAGATTTCGTATGAACTAATAAATAGGTAAGTGAACAAAGAAGAACATTACACTTACTAAAACTTGTATCCGAGGTCAGAAATCTTTTTCGTCAAAATATAATTTTACATTTACAATATACAGTTTTAAAGGGATTAAACTACAATTTTACTATGTGACCCCGTCCATGCTCTCGCGCCGCCCATGTCTATCACTATGCCATCTCAAATATATAAGATATATATGTACAAACAATCAAATTAGACAAAGAAAATCGTGCAAAAAGTTATGAGATCATATAAAGCTAAATTATCTACGTGTATGCAATACTGGTGTGAATATATATATATATACAGTAAAAGAACTTGCCAACTTTGCCTACTTGAGTACCAAAATAAGATCCCAATGGTGAATGTGGATCCAACTTGCAGATTCCAAAAGAAACAGAAACAAAAATGGTGATGTCTACTCACTTTGTTTAAAAATGATAGCTACCATACAAATAATTATTTGTGAAAATAAATTATAAGCCCCAGCATATATAATGAAATTTCACTTTAGCCCCCAAAAAATAAAAATAAAAAAATTAATCCCTTAAAAATAATTAAAATGTAAATTAATAAATGATAAAATTATGTTTTGACCTCTCAAAAGTTTATAATTAATTTTCGGCCCCTCTAAAAAGAAATTTTTAAATTCACCCTTGTATGTAGATTTCATGGTGCATTACATGTTGAACCCTCTCTACTCCTTTTAAGATATCCTTCAATACACATAAGGCTAATTGGTCAAACTTATGACCATGTGTGTTTAAAAGAAGAGATTGCTTCAATCTAATGACAAGAAATGATGAGGTCATTTCTAATAAAATCATATGCCAAATCAAGGGGAAAAAGATAAATATCCATATTTTGATTTTTATTATGGTTTCGTGTTAATTCTTGGATCTAACATTCCTCTCCGAATCGTGTGATTAGGTGAAAACTGCCCTCGGTCACTTTGATAAACCTAATTTGGATGATGCATTTGGTCAAAGGATAAAAGGGGTGCTTATAAAATAGACAAGTCTATTGCTATTCACTTAGGGTGAGATTCGATTAGGTCGAGTTGAATTGAGTCAAAAAATTTCGAGTTAGTCGAGTTGACGAATCCTTTTTTAACAACTAAACTCAATTTGAAAATTTTTTGAATCAAGTAAAAAAGTTCCGAATTGAATTAACGAATCATATTATTTATACTTAATGTTGCGTTTACATGAATTGATTATTTAACTAGTAGACAAAGTATAAGATTATTTAACTATATAAATAAAGTTTATGGGTAAACATTTATCAAAACGACGTAGTTTTTCCTTTTAATTTAATTATTTTGACTTTTAACTTTAGAAAATGTAAACATATATCAAAAAAACGATGTAGTTTTGTCTATTTTTATTCAATTTTTCGGATAACTAGAATTGTGTAATTCATATTTGAGTTAAATAAAAAATTTTGATTATTTTTATTCGAGTTAATCCGAATAACACAAACTACTTAATTAAAAATTTGAATTTTCTATTAAATTTTTCAAATCGAATCAGATTTGGCTTATCCCTACTTATACTCAATGGCACTATTAATTTGACTCTAACATACGCATGCATGCAGTTGTTATTAGGTATTCTACCCAACACTTCGTATTGGAATAAAATTGCCATAATTTTATAGTAAATTGCATGTGGCGTTTCTTCAATTAACATCTAGGGTTTTATTTTTATAATATAAGTTGGTGTGATATTTATTTAGATACGGTAATGTCTTAATCGAGGTTAAAACTATAGAATAAAAACTGGATAATGGAAAGGCCACCCTTATCATAAAAAAGAAATTATATGTCACGTGTAAATTTTGCATCCACCTGATACGATTATAAATTTAATTTGAACTTTATAAAAGGTTTAAAGCGTTTTGAATCTTAATTTGATTAATATGAATATTATTATCAATATAAAAATGCATAAATTCGAGTACACTGAAAGGATAATAAGTAATTTTAGACAAGAGTAATAACGCAATTCTAATGTTCTATTGTTGAAAAAAAGTAATTATATCTTATTTAGGAAGTACGTGTGTCAGTATTCATGGGTTGATTAGGTTAAGTTTCTATCATTGAATTAAAATTTTCAAAATGATAATAAGTTAATTTTAAAAAAAATCTAGAATTGAATTATAAATCTTCTTAGTAAAAATATGATTTTATTATTTTTAACTGACAATTTTATAAATTTAAAAGATAAAATAAAATTGTATCTATTTAATATAAGTTAAAATTATATTATCCTATCCCAATATTATCTTACGAAGTGATATGTTATGCAACTAAAACTTAAATCTTGGTATAAGTTGCCATTTATATGAAAAAGTAAAATCTTGAAGAAGGTGTCCATGTCATTGGACATTGAGTTGTCATTTTACATGATGGGTAGGCATGGAAAATAATGAAGGGGTTTATATAAAATATGTGGCCATTAGTAAGGTAGGATTCCACCGCAAGATTCCACCAACTTTTTAATTTTTTTTTGCTGTCGTTGGAATCCAATCACTAAAACACCATCTTTCTTCGAACAATTGATTTCGTTTGTTCTTATGACCTGTCGACTATTCATTTGGAAACTGGTTTCATATTCAATTGAACCTATTAATTAGTCTAAATGTTTTAGGTTAGTTCTTTCAACCTTTAATTCTTTTAAAATAGAATTTGTTTTCCAAACGTGTTGTTTTGAGTGTTAGATCGAATGATCTATCATCTAAAATGTTTCTATATTGTTTTAATATTTTCCCATGTATAATTGGATAATATTCATTTTAAACTTCCCTCAAAATGAACATATGATTTTCAATGAGTTTAATCACCTTTTTGGCTACTTTAGTAGAACTAAGTGATTATAATTTTTTTTGTAAGTCAACAAACATGTTTATTAATACATATTGATAACTCGTTTAGGTAAGAAACACGAATTGAAGAAGCACTAAACAGAAAAAATTTTCAAAAAAAATTTGGACTAATATTTTCTTAAGGTGAAACTCGAATCTAAATACTCAAAGTTTCTATTTTTAATCATTGACGACACTACCAAGACTTCATTGGCTATTTAAAATTCTTATTAATGTCATAAATTTCAAGTAAAAGTTACAATTTGTGAGGATGAATTTACTGATTTTTAGTAATTTTAATTTGAATATTTTATTTGTAATTATGATATATTGTTTTTATTGCTTATTAGTATAGCTTACAAATTGTTGGGCTAACACAATAATCAAAATTTTCTCTCGAAATAACATAAATTCAAACCTCCTTTCTCTAACATTTACTACTTAAAAGTGTATTACAAAAATGGTAGGGAAGCATGAATTTTAGCATTTGATTGACATACTAATGATCATACTTTATTTTAAAATTTAAACAATGTCAACCAATTTTTTTTTTTAGGTTTTTTCATAAAATATAGGATTGGGACATTTAGTGGTGGAAAAATTTTAGGATAAGCTATAAAAATAGTCATTTTTGTTTGCCTCTGATTATATTTTAGTCATTTATGTTTAAACTGTCAGGTTTTGGTCACTTACATTATCGTTTTGATACGAAGTTGCCACTCTATCATTAAGCTCCGTTACCTATCTAACAGCGGTCCTACGTGGTAGTCCAAATGGGTTTTAAATGCCAACTTAGATGTCCTACATGGCAGTCTAAATTAAATTTATTTAATTAAAAACTTATTTTCATCCCAGTAACTGGATATCCAAGTTGACATTTAAAACCCATTTAATCTGCCATGTAGAACTGTCGTTAAGGAGGTAATGGAATTTAACAGTAGAGTGACCATTTCGTAACAAAATGATAACGTAAGTGACTAAAACGTAACATTTCAAATATAAATGACTAAAATGTAATATGAGACAAACAAAAATGACTATTTTTATTGTTTACCCAAAATTTTAACCAATACATTCTTAGTTAATTTTTAAACTTAAATTACATTACCAACATTGGTGGATACAAATAACTTATGCTGATTGACATCAAGTTTATAACTATTTTCCCTCCTCCAAAAAAGGAAAAACATAAAGGGCATGCAATTGGATTAAATGCAAAACTAGGATGAAGCCACAAACAATGATTAGGAGATCGAGATTAGAAGTGCAAATTGTACAAACAGTACAAGACAAGATTCAATTAGCATAACCTGGCTTAAATTAGTTCTGCTTCTCCTCCACATATCTTAGTTAAGGTCATATTTCACTCATCTCTAATGCTATCCTAAGCTCAAATTGATTCCCTATTTTCTCTGATAATTCTTTATCCTTTTCCGAAATTGATGAGTTGATTTCCTTGGGTCGACGTTGAAGCCGATCCTTAATCTCCATCAAGTCCTCCAGCAACAATTATTGTCTAGTTTCAAGACCGACAACCTTGTAATTACATCACTGCAAGTTCATAGAATTTTGGTATCAGCTCATTCAAACATTCAAGTAGGCCATTTTCGAATTTAGGTTTTCAATACGCTTTCCCCACTGATCAAAAGAATCTGCATCATTGTTGATTCAGTCATGGAAACTTTGATCTTACTATTTAAACTATCAACTTCCACCAAATTCAAAATATACTCACATTCAAACAATTTTTTTTAGAAAGCTCAAGTTTTAATTTTTTTTAAGGAAAATCTAACAAAATAAAGTAGAATAAGAAGTGAAAAATGGGATTTGTTCGATACATATGGTTGTATTTATTATTAATAAATAAATAGGATAATTTAAAAATAAAAATTAAATAAAATATTCAAAAACTAATAAGTTATATTAGTTAACATGTGTGCAAGCATTTTGTATAAGACAATTTGTATATAAATGCCTCTTAAAAGTTCAAAAATAATTTATAATGAAACTTTAGTAATAAAAATAATTAAATTAAGTCGATTGAGTCTTAGCTTAATTGGTATGGACATTGTTGTCAATGTAAGAGGACGTAGGTTTGAATGTGTTAAAGCACATTTAGGGGCGAAACAAAAAAATTATTTTAGAGGGGACCAAAATTAAATTGTAATAATTGTTTTAGAAGGTCAAAGTGCAAAATCACGTTTATTAATTTAAAATTTTAAAAATTTTAAAAAGTTTAAATGACTTTTTTTTTTGAGGTTGGGAGTCAAGGCCTCTGCCAGCCCACCCTAGTTACGCCCCTAAGCACATAACAATCCTATTTATGGGTTGGGGAAGAGTTATGAATAGTTTTAGGCATTATATTAAAAAGAGCAGATATGATCAGAAAATTTTGGTATCTTGATTGACTGAAATTTAAGATTATTGCAAATTAAATTTAATATATTGTATGATATTTATAATAATAAATGTAATATATTAGAAGTAAATATTGTTATCTTATATTTCATACATTGAGCATATCAATAATATTATAAATTTGATATTTATTTTTCATTCTGAAATTAAATGTGTGCATAACTATTTAAAAAATAGTTTAGGTATTTTTAATTTCATTACTATTAAACAATATCTGTGATAAATAATTTTAATTACATTATTATGTAAAATTTTAAATTGAAAATAATAATTGAATTTAGTGGACACATTCATTCTTATTTCCTTCTTTCATATATTTACATTGCATGTTAATACTGACTTTACATTTTCTGTTTTTTATTTTATTTTATATGTTAATATTTAAAAATTTGCTAATACATGTTGATATTGTTCCTCTTTTCATATTTTCATTTGATGTTAAATTTAGAAATAAATAAATAATAACATCAAATAATTACAATTTAAAAAAATAATTTAATTTTTTTTTCAATTTCAATGTTACCATATTTAATGAACTTCATCATATCCTCAAAGTTGTGAGATCAATTCATATATATTATACATATATAATAATTTAAATGTATATATGTGTAGGTACGTGAGTTTGAAATTTTATTTTATCAAAAAAAATATTACTGAATATAAATATAATTTATTCATAAAATATATCAAATTAAATTATTTGTAAAGAAATTAAAAATGTTGGTCATTAACCATGGGACTCACATTATTTTAATATTATTATAGATTATGTATTAATTGAATAGAGTGTCCATTTGTCATAGTTTTAAGCCACCATATCATTATGTTTTTTTTTTAAATTTGCTTATATACTTTATTTTATATCATATTAGTTTGCAAATTCGTTCGATATAGATGACAATGTAGTGGAACAAGGCAAATTATTATCAAATTTATTATCGTTGTATAATTTTCATGCTTTGTCTTATCACTAAATGCGTCAAATTTCACCCTAATTTAATTTAAAATTTAATTTTTATTTATAATATTTTTAATCTTTTTAAAATAAGTAAAAAGTTTAAACATAATTATTCAAAAATTAAATATAAAACATATGAGCATTTTTATTATACACTTTTACACTTGTACTTTATGTCAATGGTCTCATGTATAACTTCCTTAATACTAGTCAATTTTGTCAACTTTGTGATATAGGATTAAAAGTAATATTTGAATCTAATAGGTGTAAGGTTGCATATATTAATAGTAATATTTTTTCTTTTTTGTAGGTCATAGGTTAGGAAATATTTTTATAGTGTATCTACATGATTTAATAGTTTACAAGTGTAATTCTCTAAGAGAAGATTGATGTCTAGAGCAAAGATAAACACTGAACATAAAATCAGGTCCAGTAGTAGTAAGATAGCAATGAATCAATAATAGACCTATACAGTTAGTGTAAGACCCAATTTTGCCCGGGGTCTAATAAAATCACAGCCCAAACACCAAAACTCAACTAAAACCCAAAATACTCCAAGCCCAAATACAACCCAAAATAAAAAATTAAAAAAAAGAAAAAAATGAAGAAAAAGAAAAAAACCTAACCTCTTCACCCTATGTGCCGCCCTAAGCGCCGCCCTAGTCCTCTTTTGTCTACCACTTGTAAAAAGAAAAGATAGTAAATAATAAAAAAAATGTTGTAACAAGGCTATAAAAGCCATCATAAAACCAAATGTAAAGGGAAAAGAGGGATAAAAAAATAAAAAAAAAACATTGTATTTTCACATAGAAATAAAAAATCCAAAGCAAAAAAAGGTTGATTTTAATTTCTTGTATTCCCTTTGTTCATTTTTCATTTTTGTTATTTTATTTTATTTTTTTATTATATATATACATAATTTAATTGAATTACTTATTTGAATTCCCTTGCAAACATGTTTATATTTTTCTCTTTAAATCTATTTATGTATACCATTTATTCCCCAATTTTAAATTATACTTTGTTTATTTCAAACACTTGCCTATATTACTATTTTTTTATATACAATATTTATATTAAGTTTTATGCTTTATGTATCTCGTTAATTGTTGGTAGGTAAATCTTGTTTCAAATTATTTTGTATAATTATTGATTTATATTATATAGTATGCCATTCTTATATTCTTTTGTATATTCTTACATGGTTGCATTTATATAATTCATCTATGTTACAACTTGTTAATATGTACATTATTCGTTTTAAAATTTTGTATAGGTACACATTACTATTGCTATGCACATAATATATATTATATATATACATATATACATCTTTTGAATCTTGGTTTTTAAATTATTTTGCATAACACTAACTTTAAATTTCCTCTTATAATACTTATTCTGAAGCTCATTTATATGTTAAACTTTATATACTTTATGTATTATTTATTTTTATTTTTTATTTATTTTACGATCTATTGTAAAGTTTTTGCAAGTATTATCTGTTTATGTGTATATATATATAATTTAGCTACTTTTAAATTGTTCATTCCAAGTTTATTTGTTTTAACATTTTTTATTACCTTTTAAAATATTTTTCTTAAAATAGATTTTTATTTAACCATTAGTTAGAAACGTTAAATAGTGTATGTGGTAAGATTATTATCATTGGGCATGTTTCAATTTTCATGTTTGTACTTTTCAAAAAATTGTATAATATATTATTGATATATGTTTTCCAAATTTGTTACTTTGTTTTGCATCCCCATGTATTATATTATGATTGAGATTACCAATCGATTTGCTTGAAATCAACCTATTTGCCTGAAATTATTCATTTCATTTTCTTTGCTTCAAATGAATCGAATAAATACGTTGCAAGTTTGTTTCCATAATCACTCCCTTTTAAAAAAAAAAAATTTCAAAGCGAGGTAATATTTCGTGTTTGGTAATTCGAGAAATTGTACCCTAACGTGTTGGGTTTCGATTTTCTGTTTGACCAAATAAATATTCTCTCGAGATTTCGTCCATGTTTTTTTCAAATTAAAAATAAGGCAATATTTCGAATTTAGGAAATTCAAGAAAATAGTACCCTAACTTACTAGGTTTCAATTTTCCTTGTTTAACCTAAATAACTAAATATCCTTTTGAAATTTCAAAAGCATGAGTTTTGGAAATTATAAAATGATCTTGTATCGAGGATTTGAAATGTTGTGTCCTATCGTGCTGGGTTGCGCTTTTTCTTTTGTTCAAAACAATCGAAAATCCCTTTGGAATTTCACTCACGTTTTCTAAAAACTCTTTAAAATGAAAGAAATGTTCGATGTTTGGCAATTCGGGGAATAGTGCCCTATCGTGTTGGGTTGCAATCTCCCGTTTGTTCAAAATAATCGAATGTCTCTTCGGAATTTCACTCATATCTTCCAAGGTGAGGCAATGGTCAATATTTGAAAATTCGAGGAATCGTGCCCTACTGAGCTGGGTATCAATTTTTCGTTGGACCAAATAGTTGGGCATCCTTTTGTTATTTTCGAATTATAAATTTTCGAACATCGAAACAAGAAGATTTTTGGCAAAGGACTCGGGTTATTCAAATGTTATTAACAAGAACCACATTTTAAAAACATTTTTAATTTTAGACAAAAAGACAGTATTTAATCGATTTGGTACCAATTTTGGGCGTAATGAGGGTGCTAATCCTTCCTCATACGTAACCGACTCCCAAGCCTATTTTCTCATATTTTCGTAGACCTAAATGTTTTATTAAAACAACCCAAATTTCTAGGTGATCCGATCACACCTAAACAAGAAAAGATTGGTGGCGACTCCATTTTTGCTTTCCAAAAAGTCGATTCATCATTTTTAAATCGAAAAAAAAAGAAAAAAATGGTTTCGACAGCTTGGCGACTCCGCTGGGGACAATAAGAGAGTCAAGCCGCAAAATAGATTATTTTTTGTCCTTTTGTTGAAAATTTAAAATTTGGTTTTTAATAGACGATCCTTTTACTTCATTCATTTCGGTTCAAGTCCCATAGAATATTATTGCATGGCATTGCATGACCACTGTGGTCACACCTTCTAAGTTGGGAGGAAGAAACTATGCTTTCGTGAGGTTTTCACCTCCGCATGGGCTAGTGGATTGCTTCCGGGGTATATCCGTACCTATGATTTTGTGAGATTTTCATCTCCATATGGTCATAGGGAAATGTATCCCCCCGAGTCGAACTCGATCTATATGAGCCTATAATGGGTGAGGATTGAGGAATCAGCTGGTTTGGGTACCTTATCTCTAGAACTAAACCACATATAGTGAACCTTAGGAACCATCCTTGGGTAAAGCCGCGCCGAGCCTTAGTACTTACCTGTATATGCGTCATAATAGCTATTATTGACACTAACCGGTGTTTTTTTTTGTTTTGTCTTTTTTGCATAACATTGCATACTAAAGGAGGTATTAATCCGTATTCAATTACTAAGTTAGAAAATTTGACATGGAGAATGAATTTCTTAGTAAATTTGAGGATAATGCGGCCGTTCGTGCATGGTCGAAGAGGCTGCAATCAGAGAGAAGGGATAGCTTGGCAGAAGGGTATGTATCGGAGCTGCAAGATTTCACTCGCGTCAATGTAGTACAGAACGAGCTGCAAGAGTTGAGAGATATTTAGGCTAGTTGGAATGAAGGAATCAAGCAATTGTTTTGCCAAAATTATGGTAACGTATCCTACCTGCTAGACATTAGAGTGGATAAGAATTTGTTCCGAGCCTTGGTACAGTTTTGGAATTCTGCGTACAAGTGTTTCACTTTTGGAGAAACGGATTTGGTACCTACCATGGAGGAATACACTACTTTGCTCAGGTGTCCCAAAATTCAGGTCCGGAAGACTTGTGCTCGGGTTTTTAGTAGTCAGACTTTCGTGAAGAAACTAATGAGCATTTTTGGGATGAGCGAGCCTTGGGTCACTACTCGGATTCAGCAAAAAGGAGATAGCAAATGTATCCCTTGGGAGAATTTGCGAGATTTGATCTTGACACATCCAGATGAAAGAAAGAAGGTTGATATATTTGCCTTAAGCATGTACGGATTAGTGATCTTTCCTAAGGCTTTAAGACACGTGGACGAGGCAGTCATTGACTTGTTTGATCGCCTTGAAAAGGGAATCACACTGATACCGGCAATATTGGCAGAAACGTTCAGATCTTTGAGCTCATGTCGGAAGACAGGCAAGGGGCGATTCATTGGATGTGCACAATTATTGATGGCATGGTTCCACGGGCACTTTTGAAAGGTAGACAAAGTTTTCTATCGAGTTTTCTCCGAGGGTTATTTCCCATTAAAAGGAGAAGCAGCTATACAGAGGAGAGAGGATATCTCAGAGGAGAAGTGGATGGACATTCTTCAGAACCTCAAGGAGGGGGATATCGAGTGGAGAGCTTATTGGACGGTTCCTAACGAGATCATGTACCAATAGGGTAACTTCGATTGGGTGCCATTGTTAGGAATTTGGGGACCTACCGGGTATACTCCACTGTTAACCTTGAGGCAATATAAGTCGAGGCAGTTTGTACCCACGACCTATGGGCTTGCTCAGAGTGAATTCTCATTTAAAGGTGCTCATTATAAGAAGAGAGTTCGGGAGTTATCGGATGCTTGGAAGCAAACTTGTTGGATGAAAAAGTTAGCCGTCGGTTCTATGGTAACGCCCGAGTATAGCGAGTGGTTTAAGAAGAGGATTAATGATAATATTCCTAGGCCCAGCTTGGAAAATGCTCGACCTATTAGGGAACAATTACATGTCACCCCATCAGAATTGGAAATTATAAGACAAGATTTCGAGAAGAAGAATTCGGAGCTCGGGAAGAAGATCAAACAGTTAGAAGAAGAGAAGATGCATCTAAGGTTAAACGCTGATGCTCAGAGGTCAGAGGCTGAGAAATGGAGAAAAGGAAAAACTAAGGCCCAAGAAGACCTAAACAGCTTGAAGACAGACTACAAGAAGCTGCACCTATCTATGAGGACTGCGGGTTTAGGTAAGACTTTCGAACAATGGTGCCAAGAAATTCGAGAAGAAAAAGCCAATACCGATCATTGGGAAAGAAAATTTTGAGAAGCTCAATCACGAAACGAAGATTTAGAGAAAAGTCTGTTGGTAAGCAGAAATGAGCGATGGGAATTAAGTGCTAGAGTGGCAGAACTCAAGAAGTCTCTGCATCAGTATCGAAACCGCAACATCGCAATAGAGTTGAGGGCAAGCTTGAGCAAGATAGAAGAAATGAAAGGAATGATAGAAGAGGTAGAAGCGTTACTGCAGAACTGCGAGATGCGGATCCAGTTTTTCGAGGCAAACGAGGATCGTTGGAAAGAGCAATTTCACCATGCACAAGACCAAGTCAGAAACAGAGATTACCTTATGGGGGAAGCCATAACCCAGATTCGGGAAGTAGTAGACTACTTGCAAACTTTAGCGGTTCAGACGGACACACTGAGCGTGAAGTATGAGTTGGAGTCAGACCACGGACAAGAGCTGGCCTCGTTGCTTAGAAAAATTAGAACTTTGAGTGTTAGAGCGAGATGTTATCTGTAACTCGACCTTATGTAAAAGATTTTATTTTCAAAGTGAAATTTTCTAAGGGCAATTGAATCAAAATTGATGCCTCCTTTGCATTCATACATTTGCATTACATCATATCATCATGCATTAAAGGCCATAAGAGTTTTCTAATTAATTAAAAATTATTTCAGTAATCTGGAAACCAACGAAAACCAACCAACCACGCACCCCTACGGTACAAGAAAAAAATTCAATGGATAAGAAACTCGAGAAATTGAAGCAAATACAAAAGGACATGCAAGAACAAATGCAGTCCTAGATGGAAGAGCAGCTAGCCAAAATTCAACGAGAGATGAAGGAGCAAATGATGGAGTCTCAGAGACAGATGATGTCCCAGTTATCCAAATTACTGTTGAGATGAATAGATAAGGGCAGGGCTCCATGGACCAAGTTGAGAAAATCAATGAAGATCTCCAATACCTCCTGGCTTTACTCCAATGCATATACCGATGAAGCCCGAGATTAACCAACAAAAACCATCGGTTACAATCATGCCCCAGCAAGTTCAGGCCGGAGCTTCAATTCCGATGAACTTCCGAACCGGCTCAGGCTCTAACTTTGTCAACAACCCAAACTATCCACCTGTTCTCGACTTGGATGAAGTGGCTAAAGAGGAAAAAGTAAGGATGGGTTCGCAAAAACAATTAGAAGAACGGTGTAGATGGCTTGAAGAGAAATTCAAAGCCATGGAGAGCGCGAATCATCATCAAGGGATTGATGCCAAGGATCTGAGCCTGGTCCCAGATTTAGTCCTCTCCTAAATTCAAAATGCCTGAATTCGAGAAATACAATGAAACAAGCTACCCTGAAGCCCACATCACCATGTTTTGCAGGCGAATGACGGGATATGTTAACAATGACCAGCTACTAATCCACTGCTTTCAAGATAGTCTGGTTGGAGCGGCGTCTAAGTGGTACAACCAACTGAGTCGAGCCAAGATTAACTCATGGAAGGACCTGGCTCAAGCCTTTATGAAGCAATACAATCATATGACGGACATGACCCCCGACAGGATCACTCTCCAGAATATGGAAAAAAAGTCAAATCAAAATTTCAGACAGTATGCACAAAGGTGGAGAGAGGTGGCCATACAAGTTCAGCCGCCACTTCTAGAAAAAGAGACAACAATGCTCTTTATTAACACCTTGAAAGCCCCTTTTATCACTCATATATTGGGAAGCACCACCAAGAGCTTCTCTGACATAGTGATGACGAGAGAAATGATCAAAAATGCTGTAAGGAGCGGCAAGATAGAATTGAGAGAGAGTGCTAAACAGTCAGTCCTGAGGAAAAGGGATAATGAAGTGAATAACACGAGCACATTCAACAAGGGGCAGTCCAAATCATTTATCGTAAATCAATCCAAAATGGTGACCAGCAATCAACAAAGCCTGAATCCAATGCAAGGAAGAACACAGAAAAACCACAATTCACCCCTATACCTATGACGTATAGGGAGTTGTACCAGAACCTGTTCAACGCTCATGTGGTATCCACTTTCTACCTGGAGCCACTACAGCCCCCATATCCCAAATGGTATGACACAAACGTCCAATGTGAATACCACGCGAGAATTACTGGGCATTCAATCGAAAATTGCACTGCATTCAAGAAAGTGGTCGAAAGACTCATTAAGGTGGGAATCGTAAGATTTGATGACTCAGCCATGCCCAATGTAGCAGGAAACCCACTCCCTAATCACACCGACCAAGGAGTGAACGGGATAAGCGAAGGCAAAAACAAGAAGATTAAGTGTGAGGTTGCGAAACTCAGGACTCCGTTGAGACAAGTGTGGAGGGAGATGGTTATGAGAGGTTTGATCGCGTTAGATTTTGGAAGAGAATCCAAAGAAGAGAGGAACTACGGTGAGTTCCACAATGAGGTGGGGCATGAAATCCAAGAGTGTGTGGAGTTTAGGGCCCTAGTGCAGAACATGATGAATAATAAGGAAATGGAATTCTATGAAGAGACTAAAAACCCCGTAGAGGGAGACATATGTGCGTCAGAGGGAGAGTCGAAGGTACAAAATCAAATAGTTAACTACCCCGTGGTTATCATATCGAGACCTAAAAATAATGAAGCTAGAGTTCAACTACCACCAAGGGTCATAATCCAGAGACCTGTAGTCTTCCCTTACAAAGATAGCAAAAGGGTCCCATGGAATTATGATTGTAATGTGACAATTCCGGTGAAGGAAAGCCTGGTCAACACTTTAAAATAGGACCAAGATAGGGGCTCCTATACACGTAGCAGGAGACGTTACGATACAGCGAGTGAGAAGGCACAGCCCGTAAAAGGAAAAGCCCTAGTGGTCGAAGGGGTGAAGGAAAAAGCGACCAAATCTGAACTTCCTGTCAATGAGCTAGTTAACGAAGAAGAGGATAAGGAGTTTTTCAAATTCCTAAAGCATAGTGAATACAGCGTGGTGGAACAGCTACGTAAACAACCAGCTCGTATCTCAGTGCTGGCCTTACTTCTAAGCTCGGAAGTTCATCGCAGCGCTCTAATAAAGGTCTTGAATGAAACATATGTTGCCAATGATATCTCCGTTAACAAACTGGACCGATTGGTTAGTAACATAAGTGCCGACAACCATATCTTCTTCAATGACAATGAGATACCACCCGGTGACATGGGGTCGACTAAAGCATTGCACATTACCACGCGCTGTAAAGGGTATACGCTGCCAGGCGTACTGATTGACAACGGATCGACTTTGAACGTCCTGTCATTGACCACACTAAACAGATTACCTATAGACAACTCTCACATAAAGGAGTGCCAGAACATAGTGAAAACATTTGACGGCACGGAGAGAAAGGTGATTGGCAGAATCGAGGTACCTCTTCAGATTGGGCCAAATATATATGAGGTGGATTTCCTAGTAATGGATATCAAGCCCTCATATAATTGCTTATTGGGGAGGCCCTGGATACATTCAGCTGGGGCAGTGCCTTCTTCGTTGCATCAAAAGTTGAAGCTGGTATCAGAGGGGAGGTTGATAACGATCAATGCTAAAGATGATATCATTGCAACTGTGAGCAATAATGCGCCCTATTTGGACACAGATGACTTTGCAATCGAATGTTCATTTCGATCTTTAGAATTTGTTAATGCAACCTTCATCGCTGAGGGAAGCAAAATTTTGGTGCCAAAATTGTCCAAAACCACGAGGATGAGCCTCCAGTTAACGATTGGAAAAGGAGCCCTACCCGGAAGAGGACTTGGGAGACATCTGCAAGGAAGGGTTGAAACACCAATGCCGAAAGACAAGAAAGACCGCTTCGGTTTAGGATTTAAGCCGGATGCAAAACAAAGGAGAAGGGAGCTGGGAAAGAAGCAAGAAAAAAGAAGAGCTCGATTAACGGAGGAAGAAATCAAGTGGGAACCAATGACATTCCCCCATATATCGAAAACATTTGTATCCGGGGGAATCATTCATCCCGAGAGAGACACGCCAATGACAGGAGCTATAGAAGAAAGGCTGGAAAGCTTAGACATCAACGTCATATGCGAAGAGGAGACCAAATGAGAGAATTTGTCGGGGATTTGCCTCTGCAAGCCTAGAAGTGTTCTGGACAACTGGACTGCGGAAGAGATTCTTGTAGCTTTTAGAACGGATTCAGAGTAATGTCCAAAACACACTTATTGCTTTAGGCCTAGGAGTAATAAGAATCTTTTGTGAAATAGGCCGATGCTTAAAAATGACATTTCAATAAAATACACGGTTATTATCATTTTTGAGTAAATGTTATCTCGTCATTTCAATTCCATTCATAACCATACAAATGATTACTTTCGAATTATTTTATTCTTGAAACATTCTTCTAAATATTCTTTCATTCGTCATTCATAATCATATCACGCAAATAAATGTTTCGAATTCTTTTGATTCTTTGTATCTGCCTTCGTCCTCATAACAGGTCCCCAGATATTAATAATACAAGTGACACTGCTAGCGACTCAGAATTTCCTTTCAAGCAAGATGTGTGTATGGATGATTCTCAGGATTTTAAAAATGACCAAGGCTGTAACCTATCTCCTGATTTGTTGAGGATGGTAGAACAATATGAGAAACAAATCCTACCTCACAAAGAATCAGTCGAAATTGTGAGCTTAGGAGAAGGACAAGAGGTGAAGATCGGAACATGTATTACTGCGGAGATGAAGCAAGACCTTATTGAATTACTTCAAGAATTCAAAGATGTCTTCGCGTGGTCATACCAAGATATGCCCGGGTTGGACACTGACATTGTGGTGCACCGACTCTCCATAAAAGAAGAGTGTAAGCCTGTTCAGCAAAAACTCCGAAGAATGAGGCCCGACGTCTTGCTAAAATAAAGGAAGAAGTTCAAAAGCAATTTGACGATGGATTCCTGAAGGTGGTCAAATACTCAGATTAGGTAGCCAACACCGTCCATATCCCTAAGAAAGATGGAAAAGTGCGAATGTGTGTGGACTACAGAGATTTGAATAAAGCCAGCCCAAAAGACAATTTCCCACTACCTCATATTGACACCCCAGTGGACAACACGGTGGGACACTCACTGTTTTCATTCATGGATAGTTTTTCGGGATATAACCAGATCAAGATGCATCCTGAAGATATGGAGAAAACCACATTTGTAACCGTGTGGGGCACGTTCTGTTACAAGGTGATGCTGTTTGGACTGAAGAATGCGGGGGCAACTTATCAAAGAGCCATGGTAACCCTTTTTCATGACATGATGTATAAAGAAATCAAGGTCTATGTGGATGACATGATAGCTAAGTCTCGGACAGAGAAGGAGCACATACAAGTCCAGGGAAAATTGTTCTTGAGGTTGAGGAAGTTTCAGCTAAAACTCAACCCCGCCAAATGTACCTTTGGAGCCAAGTCTGGAAAGTTGCTCGGATTCGTGGTTAGTGAGAAAGGGATCGAGATTGATCCAGACAAAGTTAAAGCCATACAAGAGCTATCCCCACCGTGCACTCAGAAAGAAGTTCGAGGCTTTCTAGGAAGATTAAATTACATTGCTCGGTTCATTTCACAACTGACCGAGAAATGTGACCCTGTCTTTCGCCTCCTCAAGAAACATAACCCAGGTGAATGAGATGAAGAATGCCAAAGAGCTTTCGACAAGGTCAAACAGTATTTATCCAACGCCCCGGTGCTGATGCCACCTAACCCCGATAAGCCGTTGATACTGTATTTGGCAGTATTCGAGAACTCCATGGGATGCGTATTGGGTCAGCATGACGAGTCAGGGAGGAAAGAAAAAACTATTTACTATCTCAGTAAAAAGTTCACGGAATGTGAGGCAAGGTACCCGCCGATAGAGAAGTTATGTTGTGCCCTAATTTGGATAACCCGAAGACTGAGGCAGTATATGTTATATCACACCTCTTGGCTTATCTCAAAATTAGACCCCTTGAAGTATATGATGGAGTCAACAGCTTTGAATGGAAGGATGGCCCGATGGCAGATTCTACTTTCTGAATTCGACATAGTCTATGTGAACCAGAAAGCAGTAAAAGGAAGTGCAATAGCAGATTTTCTGGCCAGTAGAGCCTTGGAAGACTACGAGCCTTTGAACTTTGACTTCCCGAATAAAGACCTAATGTGTGTTGCTACCACTGAAGAAGATGACCCAGAAGAGCTTCCTTGGAAATTAAACTTTGATGGGGCATCAAATGCTGTGGGTAATGGAATCGGGGCAGTCTTGGTATCCCCAAGAGGAAATCATTATCCATTCCCTAGTAAATTGGATTTTGATTGTACGAATAACATGGCGGAATACGAAGCGTGCATCATGGGTATCCGTGCATCCATAGAACGCAAGATTAAAGTGTTAGAGGTGTATGGGGATTCTGCGCTAGTGATTTATCAACTCAAGGGAGAATGGGAGACCAGAGACCCCAAGTTGATCAACTATCGGAAACTGGTCCTTGAATTGGTCAAAGAGTTTGATGACATTACCTTCTGTTACCTGCCACGAGATGAAAATCAGATGGCCGATACTTTGGCCACCTTAGCTTCCATGATCAAGGTGAACAAACAAGAAGATGTCAAACCCATCCGGATGAGCATTTATGAAACTTTGGCCCACTGTTACAGTATTGAAGAGGATGAGGAAAAAGATGATCACCCTTGGTATCACAATATATTACAATACATGAAGAATCGTGAGTACCCGGACCAGGCAGGCGAGAATGACAAAAGGACACTGAGAAGATTGGCCATCGACTACATCTTAGATAGAGAGATTCTATACAAAAGAAAAAAAGATCAAGTGCTATTAAGATGTGTAGTTGCTGTAAAGGCTAAGAGTATCTTGGAAGAAGTCCATGAAGGCATCTGCGGGACACACGCTAATGGCTTTACAATGGCCAGGCAAATTATGAGATTCGGGTATTATTGGTCCACTATGAAAGGAGACTATATCAATTACGCCAAGAGGTGTCATAAATGACAAATCTACGGAGACAAAATTCATGTGCCTCCTTCACCGCTGCATGTCATGGTTTTCCAATGGCCTTTCTCTATGTGGGGTATGGACGTGATTGGACCAATATCACTTAAGGCTTCCAATGAGCATCGGTTCATCTTTGTGGTTACTGACTACTTCACCAAATAGGTAGAAGCCGCTTCATATGCCAACGTGACAAAGTCAGCAGTGAGCAAATTTCTGAAAAAGGAGATCATATGTCGATACGGAATGCTGGAGAGGATTATATCTGACAATGCCTTAAACTTGAACAATAGTATGATAGTGGAAGTCTGCAGTCAATTCAAGATCAAACACCACAATTCGTCACTGTATCGCCCGAAAATGAATGGGGCAATGGAAGCGGCCAATAAAAATATTAAGAAGATCATGGGGAAGATGACTGAGACCTACAAAAACTGGCATGAGAAGTTACCATTTGCCCTCTTTGCTTATCGAACATCAGTCAGAACCTCAACTGGGGCAACACCTTTCTCTTTAGTTTACGAAATGGAAGCAGTTTTGCCAATCGAAGTCGAGATCCCATCCCTTCGAGTGCTGTTGGAGTTAAAGTTTGACGAAGCAGAATGGATCCAGTCTCGATACGATCAATTGAACTTGATTGAGGAAAAGAGGCTAAGAGCTATCCGTCATGGTCAGATGTACCAAAAACGAATAATGCAGTCTTATGACAAAAAGGTTCTCCCTAGAGAATTCCACGAGGGAGACCTGGTTTTGAAAAAGATTCTTCTCATACAGAAAGATTTTCGAGGAAAATGGATGCCTAATTGGGAGGGGCCTTACGTGGTGAAGAATGCTTTCTCCGAAGGAGCATTAATTCTAGCCGAGATAGATGGTAAAAACCTGCCCCATCCCGTAAATTCGGATGTCGTCAAGAAGTATTTTACCTAAAAAAGGAAAGGTCGAGGTGAAAACCCGCAAAGGGCGCTTTTAGAACCCAAAAAAAACAAGATGGAAAGGCCAATGTGAAAACCCGCAAAATGGCACTTTGAGACCAAAGGGGTTTTTGAGTTGAAAACCCGAAATCGGGCAGCTAAATTTTTAAATGTGGGGCATGTGGTAGTCTTGTCCTCAAAGAGGAAGAACAGTACATCTTGGGGCATCAACAAAATACGGGGGATCTCTTAAACACACATTTAGCTCGAAAGAGTCTTCGAAAAATTAGAATAGTGAAGCTTGTGCTACGATATCTGGGGCACCTTTTTTTTCACCTTATCAGATTTGTTATCCTATATATTCACATCAAATTCTACTTAATAAAATTCCATTTGTCCATTATGATAATCTCTTTCGAGCATTTTTGTTGAAATCATAATTTTTGGACTTATCATATTCACACAAAAGAAGTTACGCATATTACTCTGAAAAGTCTCTAAATAGTACAAGGACCTGAAACAGGGCTACTAGTCAGAACTAACCAGACTCAAAAGTGGAAAACACTGGGAAAAGAGTAGTCCAAATTATGACTATTTCTTCAAATTTTATGTCAGAGATAACAGCTAAGCAAGAAGACGCGATAGTACATCAATGAGGGAACCCGCATGAACTATGAGCAATGATACTTTAAGCGTTTAAAAAGGAATCACTCTCATAACATTTCTACATTCATAACCATTCATTTAGTTAGGAACATTTGATTCATTTCATAACATCCTAATTATTTGACATAAAGCATCACATTTAGTTAGGAGCATTTGATTCATTTCAATCATAGCATCCTAATTATTTGGCATAAGCATGGATACATGAAACTGATTTTACAGATCATGTTCCTCAGAGGACAGTGCAGTAGAATCGGTGAATTCACAAGTCTTAACCCCCTAAGCAGTAGGGCAACAAGCTAAAGATATCCAAGATGATTTGGCATTTCTGTATCAAGCGGGGAGCAGATCGAAGATATAGCTGATTTGGCTTTCACGTGTTTACGTTGAAGCAAATCCAAGATGATTTGGCGTCTTTGTAGCGGTAGAGAGCAGATCCAAGATAATAGATTTGGCATCTCTGTAGCGGCAGAGAGCAGATCGAAGATAACAGATTTGGCGTCTCTGTAGTGACGGAGAGCAGATCGAAGATAACAGATTTGGCGTCTCTATAGCGGCGGAGAGCAAATCGAAGATAACAGATTTGGCGTCTCTGTAGCGGTGGAGAGCAGATTCAAGATAGCAGATTTAGCGTCTCTGTAGCGGCGGAGAGCAGATCGAAGATAACAGATTTGGTGTCTCTGTAGCGGCGGAAAGCAGATCGAAGATAACAGATTTGGCGTCTCTCTAGCGGCGGAGAACAGATCAAAGATAACAGATTTGGCGTCTCTGTAGCGGCGGAGAGCAGATCGAACATGATTTGGCATCTCTGTAGCGGCGGAGAGCAGATCGAAGATAACAGATTTGGCATCTCTGTAGCGGCAGAGAGCAGATCGAAGATAACAGATTTAGCGTCTCTGTAGCGGCAAAGAGCAGATCGAAGATGATTTGGCATCTTTGTAGTGGCGGAGAGTAAATCGAAGATAGTAGATTTGGCGTCTCTGTAGCGGCGAAGAGCAGATCGAAGATAACAGATTTGGCGTCTCTGTAGCGGCGGAGAGCAAATCAAAGATAACAGATTTGGCGTCTCTGTAGCGGCGGAGAGCAGATCGAACATGATTTGGCATCTCTATAGCCGCGGAGAGCAGATCGAAGATAACAAATTTGGCGTCTCTGTAGCGGCGGAGAGCAGATCGAAGATAACAGATTTGGCGTCTCTGTAGCGGCGAAGAGCAGATCGAAGATGATTTGGCATCTCTGTAGCGGCGGAGAGTAGATCGAAGATAACAGATTTGGCGTCTCTGTAGCGGCGGAGAGCAGATCGAAGATAACAGATTTGGCGTCTCCGTAGCGGCGGTGAGCAGATCGAAGATAACAGAGATTTGGCGTCTCTGTAGCGGCGGAGAGCAGATCGAAGATAATAGATTTGGCGTCTTTATAGCGGCAGAGAACAGATCGAAGATAACGGATTTGGCATCTCTGTATTAGACGGATAGCAGATCAAAGATAGCAGATATCACCTTCCTGAGTTGCACTGAAGCAGATTGAAGCCGTCAAAAGGCCATTTAAAGAAGATCAAGGATCAAGAACTCAAGACTCGGTGAGCCCGGGCAAAATTGGTCTTTTTATAGTTTTTGCTCTATTCGTGTTAACACAGCAATGAGCAAAGAGGGGCAACTGTAAGACCCAAATTTTGCCCGGGGCCCAATAAAATCACAGCCCAAATACCAAAACTTAACTAAAACCCAAAATACCCCAAAGCCCAAATACAACCCAAAATAAAAAATAAAAAAATAAAAAAATGAAGAAAAAGAAAAAAAACCTAACCTCTTCACCCTATGTGCCGCCCTAAGCGCCGCCCTAGTCCTCTTTTGTCTACCACTTGTAAAAATAAAAGATAGTAAATAATAATAATAAATGTTGTAACAAGGCTATAAAAGCCATCATAAAACCAAATGTAAAGGGAAAGGAGGGATAAAAAATAAAAAAAATAAAAAACATTGTATTTTCACATAGAGATCAAAAATCCAAAGCAAAAAAAGGTTGATTTTAATTTCTTGTATTCCCTTTGTTCATTTTTCATTTTTGTTATTTTATTTTATTTTCTTTATTATATATATACATAATTTAATTGAATTACTTATTTGAATTCCCTTGCAAACATGTTTATATTTTTCCCTTTAAATCTATTTATGTATACCATTTATTCCCCAATTTTAAATTATACTTTGTTTATTTCAAACACTTGCCTATATTACTATTTTTTTTATATACAATATTTATATTAAGTTTTATGCTTTATGTATCTCGTTAATTGTTGGTAGGTAAATCTTGTTTCAAATTATTTTGTATAATTATTGATTTATATTATATAGTATGTCATTCTTATATTCTTTTGTATATTCTTACATGGTTGCATTTATATAATTCATCTATGTTACAACTTGTTAATATGTACATTATTCATTTTAAAATTTTGTATAGGTACACATTACTATTGCTATGCACATAATATATATTATATATATACATATATACATCTTTTGAATCTTGGTTTTTAAATTATTTTGCATAACACTAACTTTAAATTTCCTCTTATAATACTTATTCTGAAGCTCATTTATATGTTAAACTTTATATACTTTATGTATTATTTATTTTTATTTTTTATTTATTTTACGATCTATTGTAAAGTTTTTGCAAGTATTATCTGTTTATGTGTATATATATATATATAATTTAGCTACTTTTAAATTGTTCATTCCAAGTTTATTTGTTTTAACATTTTTTATTACCTTTTAAAATATTTTTCTTAAAATAGATTTTTATTTAACCATTAGTTAGAAACGTTAAATAGTGTATGTGGTAAGATTATTATCATTGGGTATGTTTCAATTTTCGTGTTTGTACTTTTCAAAAAATTGTATAATATATTATTGATATATATTTTCCATATTTGTTACTTTGTTTTGCATCCCCATGTATTATATTATATATATATGTATATGTATATGTATGTGTGTGTGTGTGTGTGTGTGTATGTATGTGTATGTGTACACATACACATACATATACATACACACACACACACACACACACATACATATACATATACATATATATATACATAATTTAGCTACTTTTAAATTGTTCATTCCAAGTTTATTTGTTTTAACATTTTTTATTACCTTTTAAAATATTATTCTTAAAATAGATTTTTATTTAACCATTAGTTAGAAACGTTAAATAGTGTATGTGGTAAGATTATTATCATTAGGCATGTTTCAATTTTCGTGTTTGTACTTTTTAAAAAATTGTATAATATATTATTGATATATATTTTCCATATTTGTTACTTTGTTTTGCATCCCCATGTATTATATTATGATTGAGATTGCCAACCTATTTGCTTGAAATTAACCTATTTGCCTGAAATTATTCATTTCATTTTCTTTGCTTCAAATGAATCGAATAAATACGTTGCAAATTTGTTTCCATAATCACTCCCTTTTAAAAATAAAAATAAAAAAAAATTCAAAGCGAGGTAATATTTCGTGTTTGGTAATTCGAGAAATTGTGCCCTAACGTGTTGGGTTTCGATTTTCTGTTTGACCAAATAAATATTCTCTCAAGATTTCGTCCATGTTTTTTTCAAATTAAAAATAAGGTAATATTTCGAATTTAGAAAATTCAAGAAAATAGTACCCTAACTTACTAGGTTTCAATTTTTCTTGTTTAACCTAAATAACTAAATAATCTTTTTGAAATTTCAAAAGCATGAGTTTTGGAAATTATAAAATGATCTTGTATCGAGGATTTGAAATGTTGTGTTCTATTGTGCTGGGTTGCGCTTTTTCATTTGTTCAAAACAATCGAAGATCCCTTTGGAATTTCACTCACGTTTTCTAAAAACTCTTTAAAATGAAAGAAATGTTCGATGTTTGGCAATTCGGGGAATAGTGCCCTATCGTGTTGGGTTGCAATCTCCCGTTTGTTCAAAATAATCGAATGTCTCTTCGGAATTTCACTCATATCTTCCAAGGTGAGGCAATGGTCAATATTTGGAAATTCGAGGAATCATGCCCTACTGAGTTGGGTATCGATTTTTCGTTGGACCAAATAGTTGGGCATCCTTTTGTTATTTTCGAATTATAAATTTTCGAACGTCGAAACAAGAAGATTTTTGGCAAAGGACTCGGGTTATTCAAATGTTATTAACAAGAACCACATTTCAAAAACATTTTTAATTTTAGACAAAAGGACAGTATTTAATCGATTTGGTACCAATTTTGGGCGTAATGAGGGTGCTAATCCTTCCTCATACGTAACCGACTCCCGAGCCTATTTTCTCATATTTTCGTAGACCAAAATCATTGTTTTAGTAAACCAAAATGTTTTATTAAAACAACCCAAATTTCTAGGTGATCCGGTCACACCTAAACAAGAAAAGATTGGTGGCGACTCCATTTTCGCTTTCCAAAAAGTCGATCCATCATTTTTAAATCGAAAAAAAACCGAAAAAAATGATTTCGACAGTTAGTGACAACAACTTACTAGTTACGTCATTTATACTTATCAAGCTTTGTTGAAATGCCTATTGGAGTAGATTGAGACTTCATGTCCTTCATTTTGAATTTCTTGAGTATTTCCTTTGTATACTTTGTTCAGTTAATGGAGATGTCATCACTTGTTTGTTTTATTTAGAGTCCCAAGAAGAAGTTGAGCTCCCCTATCATACTTATCTCAATTTTACATTTCAGAATCTTAAAAGATTCTTGACAAAATAATTCATTAATAACATCAAAAATAATATCGTCAAACATATACATTTGCCTCTAATTTTAATAAACAATGTGGTATTTACTTTGTCTCTACGAAATCTTTTTCAATTAAAAATTTAAAAAGCTTTTCATACCAAGTTTTAGAAACTTGCTTTAAATCGGTATATATGAACAAACCAAAGGTTCAAGAGTAGCATGGTTAATAAAACTTAATACACTAATTGTAATGTGTGAGTCTTTGTCTCACTTTATACTTGTACTATATATGAATTTTGTTCCATTCTTTACCTATTATGTTTTATATTGAATAAATATATACAATTGTATCTATATTGTATTAATGAAAATAGACCCAAGTTTATAAAAAAGAAAAATCAAAGGGAGAATAGTGATTATTCAACATAAAATTCACATGCCTTTTCCATGGCTTAGCAAGAAAACATATCTTGTAGTCTTTTGATGGTTATGAAATTGGAACTAATTTGTGGGAATACATTATAGAAAACTTGTTAGGATATGGATACCTTTGAGCTTCGCAAATCAAAGCTGTTGAATATGAGTCTTGTTAATTAGTTTAGATAAGGAGAATGGAGAATGGTGGCCACTCTTCTTACACCCACTCTTTAACAAACCCCACATTTCAGCACCACTAAAGCTTATCACCATTTCACAATTCCCACTTACCCTCAAATTACCAATAATTAATCATTTATTTTCATATTCTTTATTAGTACAATTATATATGTATAAATAATAATATTTTTCCTTTTTTGAGAATTTCTTTTGCTTTATTTTTTCAGCAGATATGGGTTTGAAGAGTAAGCTTTTTCCAGGTGGATAACAGAATCTGGAATTTCGAGTAAGGGTACATATGGAATTTGAAAACTTTATTGGGTGTACGGAATTTATAATTCTCCCTATTCCTTTGCCACTTGAGGACGGCAGCAATTTATTTTCCATAATATAAATTCATTATTTCATTTAAGGAATACAATCATACAATTTAAGGAAAAAAAAATAATACTTGTTGTAGATAGTGAAAGGTAGCTCCATTAACATAACAAAGGTTTAGTTTCGGTATCAATAGAACATTATAACACGTTGATAATTAGTTTTGTCACAAAGTGATTGCAATCACTTCATATTATAAGTAAGAGCTAAAATCGACAAAAGAATCAAGCATTCGCCAAACTAGAGAGGACGACAATAAAATTATCCTTAAAATTACTTGCAAAAATAAGATTACATGCATAAACAAGACTAAAAAATGTGTTACAAGAGTAGACAAAATTTTCTAAAAATGAAACTTATTAAAAAATAGAAAAATAAACAAAAATATATATAAAATTTAAAGACATTACAAGTTTAATTTAACTAGTGAAATCATTTATTATTCTGAAATACTCTCAAAATAGAAACAGATTAAAAAGCTGACGAACAATCACCCACTT
Organism: Gossypium hirsutum; assembly: GCF_007990345.1. Classification (NCBI taxonomy): domain Eukaryota; kingdom Viridiplantae; phylum Streptophyta; class Magnoliopsida; order Malvales; family Malvaceae; genus Gossypium; species Gossypium hirsutum. Next base: position 7,232,996 of record NC_053429.1, read on the forward strand.
TCCTAAAAAAAACTGCTGATGGTCAGTGGAGTTTTAGCGAACGACAAGCATAGTCATCTGTCCATCACAACTTGTGAAAACAATAAAAATACATATGGAGTAAATGAGAAAAAGAAAAGATTAGTGGGAGAGAGAAAAGGGCGGACGATAACTAGCCCAGAAGTTTAAAGAATATATTTGGATAGCATTATATAAAATTAAAATTCATATATCACATTAAATTAAATCAAAATTCTTATTTATAATTAAAAAATGAAAAAAGTGATGGAACAGACAATTTTAGGAATACTTGTTAGCTCAATCACAATCAAATCTTTTTAAATAATTAGTTTTTAATGTCACATGCATATCACATGATTTTATATATTATTTTTTTTATTAATGTAATTTTTAAATAATGTGTTTTTCATTATTGTAATTAATATAAAGCAATGTTATCATCACCGGTGTAAAATATGAATATATTGAAGGACTTAAAAATAAATATTATTTATTTAATTTAAGCATAATTAATTTTTTTTATTTTTATTTTTTTGCATGTTGAGTCTCGAGTTTTGGGTGTTGGATTTTAGGTTTCAGGTTTCGATTTTTGAATTTTGAATTTTAAATTTTGGGTTTCGAATTGAATTTTTTTGTATTTATTTATGTTTAATAATTATATTTAATATTTATTTATTAAAATAAATTTATTTATATTTACTTTTAAACCCTTTAATTTTTTTAATTTTGCACCAATGACGATGTATCATCTTGTTATTAACTAATAGTGCATATATAGAACCTATACACTGCATCAATTCTTCTCCTAAATATAATTATAATATGTTAGATTATATAAAAGTATTGTTTATGAAAATTTATATATGAAACATAAAATTAATTATTATATAAATAATTAAAATTTTTCATTTAAAACTAAATTATTATAATTTTTAATTTTAACTTTTTTTATTAATAGAAAAATAACAATTTAAATATAAAATTTAAAGTTAAACTTTTTATTCATTATTATATAATTTTATTTTAATAAAAGTCCTTTAATAGAATCACAATTCTTATTTGTAAATGTAATAAATTTTCTATTTATTTAATCAAATATTTTAGTAAATTAAAACTCTTATTTTTAAATTTAACAAATCTTACAAATATAGAAATACCATAAGCAAGTTTAAGGTATAACAAGTATTAGGTTGTGTTTTTTTTTACCATATCATATAATACAATTGTTAAACTCTCAATCCGCTTATGAAGTGTTAAAAACTTCATAAATAATATATCAAAGAATTTTTCATAATAAAAATATTTAAAATGAAAATTTCAATAATATAATCAACAACAATGGCTTAATAAATTCAGAAGCTTTTTCAAAGTTATACTTTTATATATTATAGATAATAAATAGATAGATTACTTCTCCCCGTGTGAATATTTTATGTATTTGTTTTATATTTGATTGTGTATATATATACTAAAATCATATATCATAATGTTAAAGAATGTAGAAAGATTACGAAGAATATTGATGAAACATGAGTTTCATAATTTTTTTAATTTTTGTTTTTATAACCACGTATATGTCATTCGTTTTACTGTTTAAATATAATCCTATGCAATTGAATGGTTGTATAGTTACTTAATCTTACCTTGATCACCCAAAAAAAATAATCAATTTGGATTAGAGCAGCAAATTTGTCATTATGTTGATATATATTTCTTTTTCTCTATCCATTGTGAGCTCGAGCAGTCGACATCTTTAACATGTCACCCATTGGAGACCCCTCCCCTTCACCTTTTTACCATCCTATAAATCCATCTCTCGTTCCATTTGCTACCATCCCAATTTCAATCCAACTAGCTGCAGTAGTTGATAAGGAAAAAAGAAAGAAGAAAAAAAAAAAGATAATCCTTCACTTTGAGAGACGAAATTATTTCAAAATGGAGATGAAGTTACCAGTAGGGCTAAACAAGGCCAAGCCATACTTGACAATGACGTCCCTTCAGTTTGGGTTTGCAGGGATGTATGTTATCACCATGGTTTCTTTGCAACATGGGATGAACCATTATGTTCTTGCTGTTTATCGTCATTTAGTTGCCACCATTGTTATTGCACCCTTTGCTTTAGTTCTCGAAAGGTCCTCCATCTTCTCTTTCAATCTTCAGCCTTTTGGATTCAAAACTCTTTGGCTAACTCCGAAATCCTGATTTTACTTACTTTTTTTTTTTTTTCAGGAAAATAAGGCCTAAGCTTACTGTCCCCATTTTCCTGAGAATCTTGGTCCTTGGTTTCCTAGAGTAATGATCTAACCATTTTATTTTTATGCAAATTTGCACTTCATGGAACGTGGAAACATGTTGCATGCAAATGAAAGCATTTTTTTTCTTAAAAACCTGAAGAAAGAATCAACTTTCATATATATATATATATGCATGTTTCTTTTAGTCCATGAAAGACACTATAAGAAAAATCATTTGCATAAGTTATGATGATGAAACAGGCCAGTGATAGACCAAAATCTGTACTATCTGGGGATGAAATACACCACGGCAACGCTTGCTTCTGCCACTGTTAATGTCATTCCTGCAATTACATTCGTATTGGCATTGATTTTCAGGTACTATACAGTTACACTTCACATCCACAATAAGCTTGCAAATGTGGGAAACACAAAATAAAATAATAAGTTGCATGTGCAAATGTGAATATTCAGGTATTATTTTCCATACTAGAATTAAATTATTATTTAATACGATTTTTTTTTTATTTCTATAAGTAAGATCCTCGTGTTGGTGTTGGTATTAATACACAAGTAGGATTAAAATGCACATAAGCTCCCACATTACACCAAACCTATAAAAAAACCTAAGTTGGAAGTTGGCATCATCATATTCCATTTCTTCCTGTTGTTTGGGTTTATGCAATCTTTCTCATATATGCATCTTATGGAATATTCATCACAAACTTTTTTGAAAGGACTTTCTGCACTTTACTATTTCACTATATGCTACACCAATTTCAATGATATTTATCTAATTCTTAACCATAAAAATACAATCTAGATTTAGGTTTTTTTGGGGAATTGAGGGTTAGATACAGATAAGTATTCGACAAAATATGTATAAATTCTTCAAAAAAGTTTTCACTTATGTGGAAGACCTTTAAAGGGTTTAAAGACATATATCTGAATGTGTGGATATAACCAAAACTAATATTGGATTTTGTTTTATTTGGTATTAACTTAATTTGTGGATTAGGTTGGAGAAAGTAAACTTGAAGAAGGTCCATAGTATAGCCAAGATAATTGGAACAACAATCATGGTCCCTGGTGCAGTTATCATGACACTGTACAAAGGTCCTTCAATCAGTTTCACGAAGTTTGGAGGAGGAGCTCATCAAACTGCAACCAATGTAGCTGAGGCTAAGCATTGGGTTGTTGGGACATTAATGCTCCTGGGCAGATGCTGGGGCTGGTCAGGCTTTTACATATTGCAGGTCAGCATTTACATATACATATACATATACATCTATTCATGATGAACTGTTCTCCTACTAACTTGGATTTTGGATAATTTTGATTTCAGTCATTCACATTAAAGATGTACCCAGCAGAGCTATCTCTTACAGCTTTGATATGCTTTATTGGGACCATAGGAGGTGCAGCAGTCTCATTTGCAATGGAAAGAGACTTGAATGCCTGGAAAATTGGCTGGGATTCAAGCTTGTTAGCTGCCGTATACTCCGTAAGTGCCAAAAAAACAATATATATATATTAACATTCATCTAACAACATGACATTTTTCTAAAACTTTTGTGATGAAAATCAGGGAGTGGTATGTTCAGGAATAGCATATTATGCACAAGGGGTTGTGATAAGAGAACAAGGTCCAGTTTTTGTTACAGCTTTTAGTCCCCTTTGTATGATCATCACTGCAGTTTTAGGATCAATGATATTAGCTGAGAAAATACACCTAGGAAGGTATTCTTACAAAGATTTTTCCACCCTCAATCTTCCCTTTTCATAACTTTAAAATAAATTTATTGATTTCTAATATCGATGTATGAATTACAGCATAATAGGGACTGTTCTTATAATCTTTGGACTCTACACTGTACTGTGGGGTAAAAGCAAAGACCGAAAAAGCTCAAACACAGAGGAAGGTGGTAAAGACATAGAGTTGCCAATCTCAGACAGTGGTAAATCAATCAACTTGGAAGAGAGTACCGATGGAGCTGTTAGGATTTTGAAGATCCCAGCTGAGAATACTGGAGAAGCATGAGAGAATATGTAACAAGTAATTTTTTATATTTGCATTTTGCAGTGGAGATTTTTAAGCTGTAAAGTGATTTATATTATTTTATATATATATGTATGTATGTATGTATGTATGTAATGGTTTCAGCCTGATCTCTCCCACTATGGGAGTGTTTTCGTTTAAGAATAAACAATGGACGGGATTTTAGCCTGTTAAAATACCCAGGTGTTTTTTTAGTTTGAATGTTTCTTCGTTGTACTAGTTTCTGAAAACCAGATTAATTAATCACTCATCCCAATGGAGACAGCAAACTCAATCCCATAATCCCAGCAACTCACTATAAATTCATTCATGTAAGTCTAGCCTACTGCACGCATTCCTCAACTTAATCCCACAATCTCAGCCTATGTTGATCCTTTTTCTATTTTAGACAAAAACTGAAAAGATTAAAAAAAAGGGAAAAACTGCACCATATACTTGTGTCCAGTTAAATAATACTGCTTTTAAGTTTCGAATTTACATTCTCTCAACGTGAATATTTAATTACACTTAACATGGAAAAGCACGGATTCAAGTTGGTAAAATTTTTAAGAGAAAGGAGTTAAATTCATTTGCAACCGGTTATGCTTGACATTTGCCACACTTGCTTTATCCAATTTCAACTTTCAATACTTCTCTATTTTATTTAAATGTAAGATAAACTACTAGGACTTGTTTAACAAAGCTTGTGTACAGCATAGATGAGAATCTTAATAAGTAGAAAAAGAAATATTTTATATATATATATCAACCTAAATTCCTTTTCATAACGAAGGGATAAGCCTAAATCAGGCAATAAACCCTTCCTCACATTTAAAACCAAACGTAGCATTAACAAACAAAATTCTATGGCCTAAAATGAAAACCCTAAGTCACAGTACTCGTTCATAATACAAACATCCTAATCAAAAAATTAAAAAGCCATTTCCTTTTTCTATCAAGGACTACTGACTCCCACACCAACTATGTAACAAGAAAACCTTAGTGAGAAATAAAAATTTAAAATACATAATACAGAACCATAATCGAACAGTTGATGGGCCAGCAATCACCTTGTATGGATTCAATCACTGTCTTCATCTTCTTCTGCAAAATGTATGCACCAATCATATAAGAAATCTGACACGATAGCTTAGAACAAGCAACCAACGTTCCAACTTAAATGTAGTTTAAAAAACTTTGTTTGCAGCATGCTTGGGTTTCACTTGGAGACACTTGAATGAGAATCAGAACAGAGAAAAGCTACTTTATAGCTAATGGTTCCATTTTGCATTCCACGGATTTTCTGATAAGTATCACAAACACTTCCCATACCCAATTCTGAAATCATAGGTTCACAAAGTGCCATATAATCCCTTCTTTGGCTAAGAGTGAAATTTATTGATCATTAGAAAGCTAATGAACTATTAACAAACTCCTGTCCATGGGGACAAAGAATCTAATAAGATCATAGAGCACATACACCAATCACAACCACTATGTTCTCCTAATTCAAGGTGACCCATATTTGATAGTTCATAAAGATGGTCAATAAATTGTTTTAACAAACATGCAAACAAATCCTTATACTCACCTTCATCCGATTCTTCACTTTGGCTGTTGCCATCATCACCAGCGTCTTCATCATCATCATCACCATCATCCTCGTCACTTTCTTCACTTTCATCATCAGTACTAACATCTGGTATTTTGGGCTTTGGGGGAGGAGTAAAACTGGTTGTAGGCCTTCTACGTGAACTTATCACGATATTACTCGTGTCAATTCCTTCTAGCTCCTTTGCTCTTTCTTTCCTCTTCCTCACATCCTTGACTTCTGAGAATTTAAAATACTCCTATACATTACTAGAATTGAAAGATAAGATTAAGTAGAACATAATGAAGTTGTGGATCATAATACATTCAGCTTGTAGTATACTGGGTATGGAAGTCTCTGCAATCCCATGTGAATTTTATAGATTTCTCTACCTAATATTAAAACAGAAACAATCATCCAGATATATGATAGCTGTCTATCATTGAACTTTCCAAATACATCAGAATTAACTATCATCAAGCCTTCCTAGTACAGACAGAAGCTTTCAACCCAGCAAAACTAAGTTTGTCCCACATGAAAGATAAGATAGTATGATCAGGAAAGGACATGCTTTATTCTTACATAGGTATTAATTCTCAGTTAATGGAAAGTTTTATCATCATCCCTGCTCATGGATGGTGAAGGCATCTATGAGATGACAAACTTAGTTAATAAAATTTCTCCCTTTCCCAAAGATTTTCAAAGCATTAAAGAGCTTTAATCCCACTTTTATCACTAACAAAGAGCTTTCTGAAACAAGGTCAACTCCATAAATGAATAGTAAAACAGTAGTCCGCAGGCTAGAATCCTGACCTTTTTCTGAAGGATTTGCAGACAACCCTTCTTTAGAAAGAATATCCTCTAGTTCCTTTCTTAACTGGGCTTCACGTTTATTCTCAGGCACCTGTTTGACTCTCTTGTAGATTGAGGGAGGAACACTATAAATAAAATAAGTAACAAGAATAAACTCATGGTCAACTTCAATGGAAATCAAAGTTCATAAAAGAGTCGGTCAAAGTGAAACCTCATCCCACATGACTTGATAACCGACTTTAGATGTTCCACACGTTTCCCATGTACTGGAGCAGAAGTTTCTTTTCTCTGCATATTAATAATATGACTAAAAGATGCTTAATTTATATCAAATCAAAAGACACTTAAGATATCAGAATATAAATTTTGGAAAGAAAATGAACTAAAATTAAGACCTTGACAGCCTTCGCAACAGAAGATCGAGAGCAACCATCATCAGAGACACTCCCACTGTCTCCCTCATCGCTATTATCATCTGAATTTGATTCTGTGTGTTTGCTTCTCTTCTTGCTAGGCATCTCTGCCTCTATTTTAGGTATTTTCCGCTTTTTAAGCCCTTCAAAGTTCTTAGTCTTCCCTTTAGGAGTGATCTTTTTTTTGGGCTTCACTTCTTCCTCTTCCTCTTCCTCTTCCTCTTCCTCTTCCCATTCCTCTTGTTCTTCTTCATCATCTTCCTCCTCATCATTCTCACTTCCTGATGAAGCAGAATTCATTTTCTTGTTGACCTTTTTAGAAGGTTTGATCAGAGATTTTTTATTGAGTTTTTTTTTCTTAACCTCACTTGCAGCTGCAGAAACTTCGCAAGACTTTAATACCTGATAAGTGATAATTAACAGAAAGAATCATAAGAAAGCTATGATGCAAATGATATTTTTGGAAGCTGAATTGACTTCTCATCAAAAGAATATGCCCACCTCATCTAATTTTCCAGATATAAACTTCTTGTACGGATCGAGTGTAAATTTATCGAGTGTAAGATCTTCCTCCAAAAGCCGACGAAGTCCAGCCATTGTGACTTTACTGAAACATCAAAGACCAATTGTTCAATGTTAGACCTCAGTATACAAAGGAACTGGAAAAAGGGTAGCATACAAAGCAACCTGATGTAACATGATGGACAAGCAATTATAGTGAGAATGGCAGCAACCTATCAAACAATTTAGCAACTTACTCTGAATTAGCTTCAAGATATGAAGCCCTTTTCCTGATAGCTTTCTGTATTGTACTCTCAGAAACTTCTTTAGTTTCTTTGTTCTCAACTTTTGTAGTTTTATATCCAGCCAGAAGGCCCAAAACTGGAGAGCCATCTAATTTCTCCTCATCTTCAGAGCAAGGTTCCTTTACTTCTTTCTTAGATTCTCGTTCTTTGGGTGATTCTGTTCCTTCAGTGGTTGTACTTACATTTTTCTCCACTGTTTCACAAGAACTCTTGGAGCCATCCTCATTTGCACCATCTAAACACTGTAATAAAGAATAGGTAAAAGTGAAACAAGTGAACAAAATAACACATTTCCGGTAAGTCTTCACATTCTAAAGCATCCATTCCTTCTTTGTACATTATTATAAAGAAGTGAAATGAGAAAATGAAATAAGTCAAATAACACCTTTCCAGTAAGTCTTGACATTCCACAATGCATCCATTCCTTCATTAAATGACATTTTTAACATCCAAAAGTTCCAGCAGCAACAAGGCTTTTGATGTTCATGTTACTAAAAGTAAATTAGAGCTCTATTCCAAACTAGTAGGTCAGTTCATCTTTTTTTCCCCTCTAAGACATGGGCCTAAAAGTCCAGAGAGAGAAAAATTATAACTGCAGATATCATTGTTTCATAAAACAGAGGATCGAAACTGCAGCAATTTTTATCAACAATCAAGTAAAGAACAGTACAGACAACAAACGGATATCAAACTTTAAATTTTGTATTATGCATAGACAAACTGGATTTTTTTACTGTATGGAAATTGATAATTTTAGAATTGCAATAGGTAGAGCAGACCCCTGTTATATTTATGTGCCTAGGTTGCCCCTAATTTAACAGATGTGAAATTTATTTGATCTCCATTTTAATACTCTCCCTCACATGCAAGGACAACAAACCTATACAGGGCATGAACTTCATGAGTAGACATAACAGCCTATCATATTGGTCTGAACATCTCAATCTAGGTATAACAAACCTAAAACAGAGAGCACAATGGACATGGATACTGTCGATTATGATACCATATTAAATTATAGAATGGGCATCTAATTGGAAATTGATTCAAAATATGTTGAGTGGCCCTTGTTATATTGATGTGCCCTAGGTTGCCTTACACATAACAGCTATGTGATTTATGTAGGGGTAGCAGGAAAAACCCGAAATCAATGGGTCCCGAGCCAACCGACCCAATAGGGTCGGGTTTTTTTCTTGAAATCAGGTTTCGGGTCGGGTCAGGTCAGGTTAGCTTTAGAGAATGGTTGGGGAGGGTTTGACATGAAACCACCCCAACCCGCCCCAAGATATTTACAAAATTACCTTTATATTTTTTTTAATATTAATTAGGTTAAAAAATCCTTAAACTTTTATCACTACCAACATCATTTTACCACCTTTACTCTCATTTCAAACTAGTTTCTTCCCCCTCTCATTTTAATTTGTTTTTCCAAGTCTCCCTCTCAGTTTCATTTCTTATTTTTTTTCTAAGTTGTAATTTATATTTGTTTACTTTGTCATCCCAAGCATTTTTTTCAATATTTTTTAATTTAGTTAATCACAATTTCAAATAAAAAAGTTAGAGCTTGGATCAGGTTGGTATACAATTAATTTTCAAGGTCGGGGTCGGGGCATGGTGGTAGAGTATCGTGTTGGAGCCGAGCGGGCAAAAATCCGACCTGCCCTGCCCCGTTGTTGTCACTAGATTTATGTTATCCCCACTTCAATAGAGAAAAACTATAAAGAAAAGGGAAATAATAATAAACCGTAGATCAAATCCAGTCATGGGCAAGCATTACCAGTACTTGCTACTTTCTGGAAAAGGGAACGAGTCAATTGTTTCTGCTACATGTTCTTGCAAGTTATCTCTTGTTCTTTAGCAGTCGCTATAAAGAAAAGGGAAATATGGAAAGCAAAAACATGATCAACTGGAAAACAAATAACTAAAGTCAATGAAACATCAATCCTAACACTTCTTTCATATAAAAGCAAAATCATGCTTTTTCTATCCAATTACACATTTAAGCTTTCATTCAGCAGCAAAATAGAGGGAAAACAAAAAATAAAACGAAAATAAAACAATAAAGCACACGTTAATTAATAATTATCAAATGAGATAGTGACTAAGATGCTTCCCAACATTGAGAAGAAAAAAAGGTACCTTTAGCAGGCATTGCTTGACGAATCTCTTCTGAACATCCAAAGCAAAGGTCTCTAACCCCAAGTCTTTCTCTAACAATCTCCGAACTCCCTCGAAGGTCAACGAACTTACCAACAAACAACCAAAAAAATCAAATTAAACTAAATTATCAAGCAATTCACACTTAAAACTAAATTACACATTCCGGTATGACAATCCTTAGAATTCAACTCGGTAAAGGCAATTTCACAAACCATGAATCCGATACTGAAAACCTAGTTCTCGAGACTGTAAAAAGTAAACAGCGAGAGAGAGAGAGAGAGAGAGAGAGAGAGAGAGAGAGAGAGAATGAGTGTACTCGGCTTGTTCCTTGAAGTGGCCAACGCGAGAGTGCATGGCGGTGGTAATACGTGACTCGATATCTTCCGCCGTCGCTTCTATGGCGTCGGCGTCGGAGGCGAGGCTACCGTGCGCCTCCTTTGCCATTTGATAGGGGAGAAGGTTTCACTGTTACGGGTTTAGAGAGAGAAAGAGAGTGTTGCTAAACCTTAACACACGGTGAAGATGAAAAAATGGGGGGAGAAGGAAGTCATACGCTGTGGGCGGGTGTAGGACAATAAAAAGTCAGCATGCCACTTCTCGAGTGAAAATTTTTCAAATTTGTATATCCTCGATCCTGATGCCTGAAGAATGTGTAGCAGATTAAAGAGCGGCGGATTAACTATATTTTGTATGACCATTATCAGTTTTTATTAATATACTACTATTATTTTTTATGTGATTTTTATTATATTTTTAATAATTAATTATAAATTATTAATTAAATTAGTGTTACAAGTAAATTTAATATATGATATAATCATGATAAATAATTATAGTATATGTAGTATTATTTATAAGATGTATTTATATATTTAAATTTTGTTTTATCATAATGTAATCTAATTTTTATTTTGATATCATTATATTTACTTAGTTTTAAACCATATGTTTTGTTATTTATTATATGTTATTTTTAAGCATATATTTGTATATAGTTTCAAGACATGGATATGAGGATAGAGGGGTTGTCTATGCTATTATTACCTAACCTTAACAAACTAGATGTACATGATAGGATGAAACTGTAGGGGTGCAAGGAGCTGGGGTTTTGTCCAATCTGCTAAAGATTCGGTTGCTATTCATCGTCCCCATGTGATGATTATTGCGGAAACCAAGGTTCGGAGCTCAGAAATGTCTTGATCAACTTCCTTTTGATTCTTGGAAGGACACCAATACCTTGGGCTGAGAGGTGGCTTGCGGCTTCTGTGGAACTCAGCTACGGTCACGATTGAGGAGCTTTGCAACACTGAACAAGAGATCCAAGTTCTTGTTAAGATACGGGGCTCTGGTATTCGTTAGTTTTTTTTTTCCTATCTATACTAACCTTATTTATTATTTTAGAAAATTAATTTGAGATAATTTAAAATGTGTTGCTCATAACCATAATTTATCCTAATTGATGTCGAGTGTGACTTTAATAAATTTTTATCGAGTTATGATAAGAAAGGTGGAAGACCGATCTCCCCACTAAAGTTAGAGTTTCATGGCTGCTTGAACTGTTGTGATATAATTGACTTCAGTTTTTAATGGTCATTGCTTTACGTAGTCTAATTTACGTCATACTGATCTATAGAGGCCTATTTTTATTCATACTAATCTATAGAGGCCTATTTTTATTCTGCCCAAACAAACCAAATCAGAAACAAAAAATAATAATAATAAAATCATAATAATTTGTGTGGGAAACATTTTAGAGCTCCTCAAAAACTCTTTATATTTCAAAATACGTGGTTAGATCATCCAAAGTTTTGTCTTCTCCTTTGACACAACTTGGAATGCTAGTAATGATGAGCTTTCCCAAATCATTGATAATTTCAATAAAGTGGTTGATAATTAGAACTGTACGTCTTTTGAAAACGTCTTCTTCAAAAAGAAGAAACTTTTAGCCTGATTCAATGAAATTGAGAAAGCTTTTAAACTTGACCCTAATGATTTTCTAGTTGATCTTCAAGGACAACATATGTCTGAATATCAAGATGTGCTTAAACGGGAGGAAGATCTTTGGGTCATGAATTCTAGGGTTAACTACCACTCTTACGCTTAGAAGTTTTAATAGAATTGAGGGCATCAACTATGTTAAGGGACAGTGGGTGACGGAGCGAATGAAAATTTGTAACATTATTATCTTTCTTTGAAAATCTTTATGACCAATAAAATGCAAATATCATTACCACTTTTGGTTGGGTCTTGTTATTGGGGGTGGATAGAAGAACTTCGAATGAACCTATTAGAGGGGAAGAGATTAATAGAGCAGTTTTCTCCTCTTAACCCTTATAAAGCCTCGGGACCGGATGGACTTCATCCCTTCTTTTTCCAAAAATGTTGGGAAACGGTGAAGGAAAAAGTGTGTGATATGGTTATTGATGTGATCAAAACCTGTAAGATTCTTGATGGCATTAATGATACTCTCATCACATTTATCCCTAAAATCACTAACCTGATTATTGTGTCCCAATTTCGTCCTATAAGCCTTTACAATACTTCGCACAAGATCATCACCAAAATGGGGATATCTCAGTAAGTAGTGCTTGCCACCAAATTGTTGGGACTCTTAGATACACTGCCGGTTCGACTGACATGAATTGGAACTGACTATGTAAAGCAAATTTGCCTCCTAAACTGAAGTTTTTTATATGGGAATGTGCCCACGAAGTGATTCCAACCTCAGTTTTCCTTAGGAAAAGAGGAATGGAGGTAGCGGATAACTACCCTCTTTGCTCGATTTACCCTGAAACTGTCCACCATTTATTAAGGCACTATCATGAAACCCATAACTGCCTGAATGATGCTACTGGTGCTCCCCCGTCTCAATCTGTTGAAGCTCTTAGTTGGGCGGAATGGCCTAAACATAATGTGGTTACTCAAGCCTTCCACAGAAAACATAGGATACCCATGAATGTGTCTTTTTCTAATGTTTTTTAAACCAGATCAGTGATTGAACCGATCAAGTCACTGATTTGTCGGTTCGACCGATCCAATTAAAAATTTTAAAAAATTTTAAAAAATCGGTTCAACCGGTGCCTGGTCTAACCAATTCAAAGTCACTCTCCGGACCGCTACCCCAACGGTTCCCAGTCCGACCAGCTGATTCAAACAACACTGGTTTTTTCTTTTCTTTTGCGGGAAATATGGCCGCACAGGAATGGAAAAAATCTCTAGGAACAGTTCCAGAATTGAGGAATCCCCAAGAGAGCTATCTGCAAAGCGGGAGAGTACTTTGCGCTTGCCGGAAAAATAAAAAATAAGCCTTATCCTCGCTTTATACCAGTCAAGTGGCAGCCACCATTGGCCGGTTATGCTAAATTAAATACTGATGGGTCTTCCATTGAGATCCCAGGGAAAGGAGGGGCTGATACAATCCTAAGAGACGAGAACAGGAATTGGATTAAAGGATCGCACATACACATCCCCTCTTGTAAGAGTGTCGAAGTTGAGCTTTGGGTACTCAAAGATGGTCTTATTCTTGTTCATCAACTCATCCTACCTAGATTGAAAATTGAAGTTGATGCTGAAATTGTTGTTATTCTTGTTCATCAACTCATCCTACCTAGATTGAAAATTGAAGTTGATGCTGAAATTGTTGTTAAAATTATTAACGATACTGATTATGGTAATGTGTTTTTTACTCCGAGTACCTACTCTGATAAGCAGGTCCAGAAATAAACCTCCAAAAATATGAAAAATTAAAAAATTCTAACCATACCCCCGTGACTCTTATATACCCATATTCAACACTCTAAATAACATAGGATTCAATAAACAGAAACGCAAGGCATGTCGAAAACTGCCATGATCGATCAAGCAAATTAGCTTTACTAGTGAGTTTTAGAACCCACTCGGAAAATGTAAATACAGTCTTGACCAAAGTTACATAGAACGAACAAAGAGGCAGGACAGGTCAAAAACTAAGCAACATTACAAACCAAAAAGCCACCACAACTTACAAGAAAAATTACAATGACAAGGGTGAGATTAATTGGGCAAGCAAGTATATCACAAGTGCGGCAGGAAGGGCGGCAGCTGAATTCATCAATGTCGAAGCATTAGATAAGCTTCCAAAAGGGGCACCTCCTGGGGGAAATCCAGGAAGAGACCCTGTAGATGGCACTGTAGAAGTCTTGGGCACTGTAGAAGTCTTGGGCACTGTTGCGGTGGTGGCACCATCTGACTGGGGTGCAGGTGCTGGGGCAAAAACTGAATCCCGAGTTACATATGTAGGTGGGGCTACAAGGGGAGGAAATTGCTGTGGTCCTGCATTATTTTGCGAAATTCAGTTCAAAATTTAGATCGGTCAAGAAGCTTTCTATGACTATATAGAAATATTTGTAAATTCTAAAAGGTATCACAAGTCTTGTCCCAGTAGCGGAAAATTTTATTTGTTTGAAAGAAGCAGCAACGGAAGTCAACAATATGCACCGGTGAAGGTAACAAATGGATTCATATCTATTGTATTCAATTAGGGAAGTCCCCAATCCCCTAAAAGAAAACAATTTCTAGTATTTATGTGTTTTGGAATCATAACCTATAAGAACAGTGATTGTATAAACTTCTTACCTGGACATCGAGGTTGGAGAGATGATGACAACCTGCAGAACAAGGACAAGTTGATAGGTTCATTTATTGGAGAAAACTCAAACATATGAATCACTTTTCGCATAACCGTCAACAAAAGTGGCTAAAAGTTGTAGCTTACGAAGTGATAATGGTGCCATTTGCATAACCACTATAAGCACAAGAAGTGACATTGCATCCAGCACTACTTTGCTGCACTGTAACGTTCCCTAGCATGAGATTGCTGCTTTTACATTGCATGCTTGAACAAGAAACAGCCAAAGAAGCAGGCATGCAGTACAAACTGTACGAAACAATCGATAAAGGTTATATTTAGGGGAATGAATCTCAAGCAGTAAAGACAACTATAATCGAAAACTAATAAACAAAAATGAAACAGCCCAATTACTTGCGACTCCCCGGTCCACAGCTGCACTGAACACAATGGCTAGCAGTAATAGCATAGCTCCCGTTTGGCACAATCAATCCATGATCCGAGGCATATTTAGGAAAATTTGAAGCACAAGCTGAAAGTACCAAAAGAAAACAACGCTAAACCTCCATTGCTCATGGTAAACAGACATAAACAAAGTAGATACATAAAAACACAACTCAATTACCCAAAGCTAAATATAGAAACACGCAACCATTGCCTTAGCTTGAACTAACAATGCTAAATCGCTGAAAATCATAAAGCAAAGGACTTTGTAGCAGTAATATAAAGCCTAATCCTACTACAAAAGCAAGACAAACACTCAACTACCTGACAAAGGGACAGCTAAAATGTCGCCAGGCGTAATAGAAGTACCCCCCATAGCATTAACATTCATCAAATCTGTTATGGTAGTGGAGTAACTCGCTGCAATTCCAGCTAAAGTATCCACTGGCTTCACCACATATGAAAGGTAAATAGCAGGGAGTCCATTATCAGTCCCATTAAAACAAGTACACGGCAACGGAACAACAAGGTTTTGCCCAACATCGAGAACCGAAGGATCATCAATCGAGTTAGCCTCTCTAATCTGGTCAGCTGACACCAAACCAGCGTAAATAGAATCCGCAATAGACGAAAGCGTGTCCTGGGGTCGGGTCTTGTAGTGAGTGGAAACCGATTTCCGAATTCCATCAACACAAGAACATAGAATGGGGATCTTGACGAAGAGTTGGGAAGGAAGGATGTGGTTTTCGACATCCGGGTAAGAGATATCGATGGCGTTGGCCGTGAGGACCGAAATGGGGTCAACCTGGAAGAGGGAAGCAACCTCGGCGACTTTCAGGTCGGTGTAGAGAGTGTACCCCAACAAGGCATTGCATGAATCAGAGTTGGAACAAGGCTCGATTGTTGATTTTGAAGCTACCAAAGCTACATCGGTGAGAAGCACGAAGCAAAGGAGTTTGTAAAAGGAAAGGAAATTGGGTTTTTGGTTTGGCATTGTTAGGTGCAGGGGCTTGAGGAGTATGGGATTATTTTTTCCTTGTTTCGCTTCAGTTAAAGGCAGGGAAAAACAAAAAAATGGGGGGGGGAGGGGGGGAAAAATATGACAAAAAGAGCTTTGGGTTCTTTGCTTTAGTAAGGGTTTTGGGTGTTAGGGAGAATGGACTAAAAAAAAGGAGTCAAGATTAAACAAACAAACAAAAAAAGAACCCTTTTCTTCTTTGCTTATTATGGTTCAAACTAATGGACAAATGTAGCGGCCATTGAAGGTTTCTAAGGTTTATCAGCTGGTTTTGCTCCTTCACTTTCACTATAATGTAGAAACTTCAACAGCATAAATATGGCTGCTCTCAAGCTGGAAAATGTTCAGTGTTTAGGATTTGGGCTTATTGTTATCTTCTCTTTTATTTTTTCAGGGAAAAAAATGGACTAAAGCAGCAAAGAAGCAGAAAGAGCAGAGGATGGGGGAGGTGAGGAAGGGAAAGCAATGTGTTTTTTCTTGCATAAAGTGAAGAGACACGTCAGATTCTCGATCTTAGAGTCTCCAAAGCATTATTACATTTTTATGTCAAGACTAATTTGCCCTTGTTCTTTTTTGGAAGCCTTACATTGTTATCACAGAGCTTCAATTATTTGTTGTCTTGTACTCTTTTAATAATTTAGCAATAAAAAAATGTTTTGATAATTTCAAAATAATAATACAATTTAATTAAAATTATCATTTCTAACTCTAGAGTGGGTGGTATTAGGCTTTGAGTTTAGGGTGTATTTGGGAAATTCAGTTATGTGGCTTTTAAGATTTTGGAGCGCATAAAGCTGCCTGCCCGGGCTGCCCTACAAGACAACACTGCCCTGGGGTAGCCTTTCCAGGGGCGTGGACCAAAGGCAAAGAATTTCTGCTTCTGGCTTTCCCTTTTTCCTTCAATGTTTCGGTTTCAGACATTACACACCACTATGCCACCATCTCTCCCTCTCCCACGCTTCAAGTCGGCGCGTCTACCGCATTTCGTAATCTGAACAATAATAATGAAATATGTAAAACACTAACAATGTCTTTGGTTTACTGGAACCCAATAGGCTGTAATCTAATAACTTGCAATGGAATAGTTATAACAATAGTTTGATTAGATGGAATAATATTGTAATAATATTCTTTGATTTGATTAAGAGGAATATATATTGTAATAATTAACAAACTTTTAATTTATTATTTATTATTTTATTTTTTTTAGACAATACCTAAAATTATCCAAAGTTCCTCTCATCCCGTAATTAAAAGGATAATGTATTTCAGCGCATTCGAACTCATATCCTCTTGCATTAGCATCAATATTCATATCAATCGATAAAACTCAAAATCTTTAAATATTTCCAAATGATTAGTATACCTTTTAATATTTTTACTAAAAAATAAAATATATTAATTTAATAAAAATATTTATTTAAATTAGTAACCCTTTATTGTTGTTTTAAGTTATATACATTAAAAAGAAAGTCATTCATAAGCCTACAGTCGTATTATTACAATATTTATATTAGTTCAATCTTAATTTGTACAACTACAGTACTATTATTCATAATGGATCAATGGAAATATAAAAAGTAAATTAAGAGTAAACCATCGCTTTACAATTGCGACCACCATTCATCACAACATTAAATCATGATTTTGCAGTTACCATCACCATTATTTCAGTACAAATAGCTCAATGGAAAAAACTACAATATTTTGTTCCAATAAAATTAAAAATTATGACTATTGTTCATGTATTGATGCCATCAAAACATATACT
This sequence comes from Gossypium hirsutum, assembly GCF_007990345.1. Taxonomy (NCBI): domain Eukaryota; kingdom Viridiplantae; phylum Streptophyta; class Magnoliopsida; order Malvales; family Malvaceae; genus Gossypium; species Gossypium hirsutum. The sequence goes on from NC_053429.1 coordinate 7,250,890, forward strand.
CAATTCCTTTCGCAAAGCCTATTGCTTCTTGTGCGAAGATAACATCAATGCCTACGTTGCTAGAAACAACCTCCTTCCCTAGGAACAACGAAGCTTACTATGTCTTGCATCGATGAACTTATGAAGGGTTCCTCGAGCTATTTAATTCATAACAACTTTCAATCATCCTTTCCCCTATACAAGAAAATTTCCTTGGGCTTTTTTATTCAAGACATGCAAAAATACTTTCTATTATACACAATTGCTCCTTAACGAAACTATGCATATTTTGCGTTCATGGAGATCTAGTAATATTTGCATGAAGATTTAAAAATTGCATACACATAGGTTAATCTTTTGATAATCTTCAAAATCAACATCATAGCATAATAAAAAAAAAGGCAACCAGAGTACATGAATTGCACCAATACAACATCATACCATTTAAGCGCCAAAATCATTCGGTTTAACCTCTATCCAAATAGTAAAAGAACATTTACCTTAATAATATATAAGAAAGCAACTGCATATAAAGACCTTGACAACTTGAACTTAACCTGTAAAATTATAACTAAACCCATAAGATTTGATTTCAAGAAAGGTACCAGATGGTGAAAATTAAAAATCACCATGTTATCCAATTCTAACATTAAACAATAACCGAGTTCACATATCATCTAAATATTTTTAGACAAGTTCAAGAGAAAACTATATATTAATTTTTTTTAGTGCACGTCTTTGTCTTGTTTTTCTTGTTTTGAATTTTCTTGTATTGTTTGGCTTGTCTGTTGTCTTTTGTTCTAGATTGTCATAAGTCACTCGCTTCACTGATTTTCCTATCGTTCTTACGATGGTGGCTTATGTGGGTTGTTGTTTCAATGTTATAGGTAAGAAATGGAAAAGGGAATAGCAGATATGAGTATAGAGGATGGAGAAGAAGAGGCAAGGTGAAGTTGAGTCTCAGAAATCAACATATAATTTTTGTTTGGTAAGATGCTTTTTAACGACAAGTGTGGTTCATTTTTCGACCATGGAAAACACGTTGGCTAATTTATGACACCCTCTTGAAGGAGTCTAGATTTTACATCTAAGAGAAAATTGATTTTTATTTAAGTTTTTTAATGATTTAGTTATTAGTTGAGTGATTACTGAAGCTCCCTAGACCTTTAATAACCATCTCTCGATTATTTATTGGCTAAAGGAAGATAAAGATCCAGTGCAAATACTGTTGGTATTTTCTGATTTTTGGGTACAAGTGCACAACTTACCACTGGGTTTTTTCATAGTATCAATGGCAAGCCAATTTGACAATTTTATTGAAAGTTGTTGAAGTATGAAACAAAGAAATTAACTCAGGGGTTTAAAGATTTTCTACATATTCGAGTTCAGTTAGATATTCAAAAGTCGTTGAAACTTAGGAAGAAAATAACGATCTTATATGAAAAAATCCTATATAAAAGATTAACATTTTTTTGTTTGTTGTGTGGTTGCTTAGGCCATGGTCATACTTTTTTGCCCAATATGATTAAATCACGAAATAAATGAGATGGAGTTGGGATGAGATTGGTCATTACGTGCTCAGCCGAGAAAAGCTACAACCGTGAGCAGTATCTGACTAAGGGAGGAAGGAGATGCAAGTTTTTTTTTTAAATTGTGACAGACAAATGTTTGGGAAAAATGAATCAAAGGAAAGAATTATGGTCAAATATTAATCCTATATTGGGGATTAATTTGGAAGGATTTTCAAATAAAAAAAATCAAATGAGGTGGGCTCCTTCACTGGGCCAAGTTGGGTGTCTATGGAATTTGAATTGGAAGATAACCCGATTGAGAATGTGGAAGGAAAAAAAAGAGAGAAATTGTGTTGATAAATCAATTTCCAATGTTCCTAAAGCTCAAGATTCATTAGAGGCCACTGATGAGCGTGTTAAAACTCATACTCAACAGATATCGACTGTTGCTAGTGGGCATGCCAATCAAATGAAATGAAAATTCTATGTTGAAATGTCTGCGGTTTGGGGAGCCTACGAGCAATACGAAGACTTCAGCTTATGTTGAAAATATATTGTCCCCAAACTGTCTTCTTTATGGATACAAAACTTAATGTTGGTCGTATAGAGAAAGTTCGAATGAGATATGGTTTTCAGAGTATCTTTAAGGTTACGTACTTGTAGAGGGTTGAGTATTGGGTAGAATGATGGGCAGTCGGTCACATTTAGAAGCTTTTCTAAGAATCACATTGATATTGAAATTCAGGATAGTGAGGAGAAATCGCGATAGAGGTTTACGGGTTTTTATGGGGTAGCTGATGTAAGGGACAAAGTTGAAACGTGAAATTTATTACGGACCCTGGGAAGGAGTAGTGATGTACCATGGTTGGTTGGTGGCAATTTAATGATATCCTATACACATTTGAAAAGAATAAAGGATTACCAAAGGATGAAGGTAGAATGAGGAGTTTCGTAGGGTACTAGAGGACTGCCAATTAGAGGATATAGCTTACATGGGAGATGGGTTGTGACAGCCCTAATTTGGCTCTAGTCGGAAAGTGGTTTCGGGATCACAAAATCGAGTCCCAAAAATAATCAAATGTTATATTATGTGTTTATTTCATGTGAAAGCGCATGTGTGAAAATCCCATGCTTTGATTCTGCCATTTGTGAGTGAAATTATGAAATAGGACCTATGTGAAAATTTTTGAAAATGCTATAGGCTAATATGTAGTGGCCTAATAAATAGTAGTGCAAAATAGGAGGATTTGCATGTCAAACTCCCCATTTTATGTGTAGTGGCCGGCCATGGTGTTAATGGTAGACAACATGTGCAAATTTTTTTATTGAAGTTATGGCATAAGTATGGCACAAATAATATATGTTATTTTGTGCCATAAAATGTTTAGTAATAGAATAACAAAAAGGAAGAAAAGGAAGGTTTTTGTTCATTCTTGTTCATGAAAGCTGAAAATAGAAGAGAAATGAGAGGAAAAGAGCTCTTGAATGTTCGGTCACTTGGGGAAGAAAAATCCAAGGTAAGTTCATGGTAGTTTGCTTCTATCTTGATGTTCTATCTTGATGTTCATGAGTTCTTCTTGATTCTACCCTAACTCATGAAGCATATTTTGATTTTTGATTGTGTTGTGAGCATTCAGTCATGAATTAAAATGAAGGAAATGGTTGTTGTTTCATGTCCTTTTGATGAAAAATGGAAGATAGGTGAAGTTGAGCCAAGCAAATGAGCATGCATGTGCCTTAGATGCTAAGGGAAAAATTGGCTAACATGTTGTGCTTTAAAATGATGAAATGAAGATTATGCTTAAGTAAAATTATAGATATGTGATGATTGATTGGTGATATGCATGTTTAAATAACATGCATGCAAGGTATGTGTGAAAGAGTGATTTGGTAATAAATTTGTTTGGGACAGCAGCAGTAACGTGATTTTGGAAAATCACCATAAATTGTGTGAGATGAGTTAGAAGCTGAATAAATTATGTAATTAACGGTTAATAAGTCTAGTTTCTTATAAAACAAACAATGTAAGCAAAAGAATTTCCGATAACAAGATATTTGAAGTGATGTGGGACAGGGTCAAAATGACTTCTAGATCCTCTGTTCTATCTTTATAAAATCATTATACATTGTACAAAAATGTTCATAAGATGAAATTTATATGCTTATACTCCTTAATGAGTCTAGCTTCAAATGAAATAAACAAGAACATATTTTAAATTCTGTACAATGAGAAATTTGATTCGTAGTGAGGAGTGGTCAAATTAGTCAAACAGTGAAACAGGGGAAACTTTAAGAAAAATCTGGTATTGATTGGCCAAACCAAAAATTCTGAAAATTTTATGGATGAAAGATATATGAGTTTATCTTCAGGGAAAATTAACGGCACTTGATTTGGAGTTTCGTAGCTCCAGTTATAAATGATTTAGTGACTATTGCTCAGGAAGACAGCTTGCAATGAAATTATGATTATGTGGTAAACATTGACAAAAATTTGTTAATGAGTTGCTTATTGATTTCTTATAAGCTTACTATGATTAGTAGGTGTGAAAGTCGAATATATATATTTATATATTATATTTTGAAAGTGATGCTCGAATAGTCGAATAATGACTAGTTTAAAATCTTTGAATTTAAGCTCAAGAGCATAGAGGGGCAAAATTCGGATAAGGGAAAAGAGAAAGTAATCGAATAGCCGTTGTAATCGTTCGGCAACATTCAAGGTAAGTTCTTAAGTGTTTAAGCTTGATTCCTTTTTATATTCCTAAGAGTTAAATTAATATGGTAAAGGGAATGTAAATTTTATTTAGTTAATGTGCTGTGCCGAATATGTAATGATTTAAGGCTATAAGCCGATTATGGCTATTATGCCTAAGTTGAATTGGATTTGGAAATTTGATGCACTAAATGAGTGTTACAATGAATAATTATGCCGTATATGTGCTGGTGGAGATATCACGATTGTGATTATTGAATATCTAAAGGAAACCATGATGTGTATACAATTATTATATTTAGTCCGTTGTGGTAGCCGAAGGTGGCTTGGTACTAAAGTGATTAAATGTGAACTTCGATGAGGTAACTGTTAGTGATCGATGATATAAGTTATGCATTATAATATATATTCGGGTTTCAAACCTAACAGACGTAATGCCAGTGAAATGACATCGGACTTAAAGGTCTAGCAGGCTTATGGCCGGTGATGAAATCAGGTTATTACCTAGCATTCAAATTGCCGATAAACTATTAAAAGTGTGGTGCTATAAGACTATGGGCTAATACGATATGTGGATTCATTCCGTATAGTAAATTATTCAGGTACGAACAACCTAATTAAGTACATGTAAATTAAATGAATTTGATGATTGATGTGAATCGAACGTATAAGAAATGGTTTCATGTTTATGTTCAACTATGAGACCTTGTGTTAAATCGACAATCGAATTCGTTCAAATACATTAAGTTGGTCAGGTATGCGATATGTACTTATGCATGTTAAATCGATTGGAATTGAATCACAAATGTGAATTGAGAAGCATAGGTAAAAGTGCCTATATGTGAGTAAGGGTAAACCCATCGTAAATTATCGATAAGGATGGGCTATGTACGGAACCATATTATAATTGTTAATTTGAAAGGTTGTGTACGAATCAGTGAGTAATATGTACATATTAGATGAATTGTGACCTTTTGGTTCTACCTGAATTAAGTTGTGTGATAAATAATTTATGTATATGACTTAGAGTCGAATGGTCACTATGGGTTAAGTTTGAATGATGAAATAGATATGTGATATTTACGTATGACTTTTGAACCGAAATGTAAATGATGGTGTTCATAAGGAGCTTATATCCGAATGTAGCAAATGACTACTAATGTGATATGTTGAATGAAAGGTGTTAAAATATGATTAAATATGCATGATATTCGATGTATATCCGGGTTAAATCCCGCAGGCTTCGTACTGGTATTATATCCGGGTTAAATCCCACAGGCTTCGTGCTGGTATTATATCCGGGCTTAAAGACCCGCAAGCTTCGTGCTGGTAAAATATCCGGGTTAAATCCCGCAGGCTTCGTGCTGGTATTATATCCGGGATAAATCCCGCAGGACTAGTGCTGGTATTATATTCGGGCCTTCGTGCCTAGTAGGCTTTGTGCCAGTGATGTGTATTCGGGCCTTCGTGCTTAACAGGCTTCGTGCCGGTGATGTGTATTCGGGCCTTTGTGCCTAGCAGGCATAATGCCGGTGAAATGATATGTTATGTGAATTCGGTGTTCCTTGTAAGATAAGGGTTTAGCCGAATGTTAAAGATGAAATGATAGTGTATTGTATCATGCTTATATGGCCTAATGGCAAGTATAACATGTTGGTAAAAATGCAATATGCTTTTTTAATTGAATGATAAGTTTGAAATGAACGTGAGTGAAATGTTATGCATAAGCTATCAAATGCTAAGTGTGAAAATGAGATGAAAGAAAAGTGTTTGAAATGTATAATCATATACGTTCGAATGATGTTAGTACTTAATTGATATGAATATGTTATATGGAACTTGTTGACTTGATTATTCGGGCCTTTGAGCTTAGCAAACTATAATGCAGGTGAGATACTATTCGGGCCTTCGAGCCTAGCAGGCTATAATGCTGGTGAACTGATATCGGGTCTCGAGCCTAACAGGCGAAATGCCAGTGATTTGAGAAAAGTCCATGACTAAGGTACCTCGTGTTAGGTTGACAAATGAATACATTCAGTACGTTAAGTGGGCCAAGTACGCATTATGTACTCATATGTGAGTTTGATCTGCAATGAATCATAAGCGTACATTATGATACATACGTGAATAAATGTTATAACTATATCTATGATCATGATACACCGGGTCAGGGTGTGAAAGTATGTGAAAGTATTCGATTTAATTATGTTATACGAATTCAGATTGAGTGTGATAAGAATGATGAACGTGCATTATGTGTTTGTGTGTATTCGGCCAGATGGCAATATACCTAGAATATGGCCACTTAAGAAATTGAATAATCGAAGTGTAATTGCGTTTATTTGTTTGCATTGTTTAAGACTTACTAAGCTTATGAAAGCTTACTCCGTTGTTACATTCCTCTGTTTTATAGATTGTTGACTTCGTTACCTGCTCGGGTTGGAGTTCGCCGGAGATATTATCACACTGTCGAGCTCACGCTATTGGTGTAAGTAAATCCTAGTATTTCGAGTCTATAGCATGTATAGGGTTTTAATGTTGAGTATGTGATATTATAATTTAGCCAAAGGTGTTGGCTAGTGATGTTTTGGGCCTCGTAAGCCCATATATGGGACAGATTGCATGTGAAAAGAAAAGTTTTGAATTGATTGAAATTTTTCGGCACTGTTTTTGTGTGATTGACTGAGTTTAAGTCGGGCAACAGCTCGAACCCTGTTTCGACGAGGGATACGGGCGAGGGGTGTTACATTTAGTGGTATCAGAGCTATGGTTTAGTCGGTTCTCGGACTAACATAGCAAGTATAAGAGTCTAAATGTACATGCCATAAGTAAAGCATGATAGTGTGATATCTCTCGGCTCTTATAAATTGTTTTGCTCAGGTAATGATGTGTTCCAACCGAGCTATTATTAATTGATCCGAAAATGCTATTGAACTGATTGTGATATATTTGTGATATGATGGAATTGAAAGGGAATGAGTACGATCGTTCACTAATGAATTGACGGAAAAGATCATGGTTGGACCATGGCAATACATGAGACAGATGAACTAGTGTAAGACCCGTCGGGGACGTGGCATCAGCTCGACTTGTGCTAAGCGTAAGACCTATCTGGGATAGGCATCGGCACAGCCCAGTGAGTGCTAGTGTAAGACCTATCGGGAATAGGCATCAGCACGGGCAGAGCAGAACTAGTATAAGACCATAGTTGGACTATGGCATCAAGTAAGCGATATACTCAAAACCGTAAGACGTTTTCCGATTTGATAAATATTGACAAGTGATCAATACTAAATGTGGAAACTTGATAAGACATTATTGGTAATTTGAGTAAGAGAAATGAAAGTGTGAATTGTGATAAATTCACTTATGTTTTCCTAATATTCACTTGAAATAAAGTTACGTGTATTACTGAGATATGTGAAATTGTATCTGTAACGAATTGAAAATTTGAAACGTTTGAATCAATGTGCGTATTATTATGATGAGTGATAAAGTTATTTGTGTATACAAATATGAAAGTTCCATTCGAGGCTTAACGACCCCACCCCCTTACCAGTGTTATTATTATAAGATTTCATTGTAGTATGATCGGAATAAATTCAAGGATAAATTCATACGATGTTATTCTTCTGTTTCTATTGAATGGTGTTCCATCTTATAAAAGTATATGAGATGTGATAGTTCAAAATGAGTTCAGAGTAACAGTTATTTGATTTTGGATATCTGGACATATAAGATTTTTGTTAATGTTATTATTGTTCTGATATGGAATAAGTATACAGATGGATTAATGGTTATGTAAAGGATCTTCATATGAACTCTGATTGTGAAATGTTTGTTTATCTGGGTTGTAATAGATTATACAAGTATATGGAATAAAAGAAATCAGTGGTATTATAGAAGTGGTTGTGAGATAGAATTTCTATCCAAATTGAATCAAAAATTTTATTATTTTCTAAGAGAGAAATCAATTGGATTATGATTTATCATCTGACAAGAAAAGATCGGTAAGATGGGGTTTGCATGTGCAAGGTTTTATTTGATGAAGTGACTAAAGTATCTATGATGTGATCTGTTGGTGTAGACCAAAGTTCCGGATTTTTTTGGTAAAAAGAGATACATGTGAAGAATGGAAAATTGTGATTCCGAGAATTTTGCTAAAACTAGTCGGAAAGTGGTTTCAGGATCACAAAACCGAGTCCCAAAAATAATCAGATGTTATATTATGTGTTTATTTCATGTGAAAGTGCATGTGTGAAAATCCCATGCTTTGATTCTGCCATTTGTGAGTGAAATTATGAAATAGGACCTATGTGAAAATTTTTGAAAATGCTATAGGCTAATATGTAGTGGCCTAATAAATAGTAGTGCAAAATAGGAGGATTTGCATGTCAAACTCCCCATTTTATGTGTAGTGGCCGGCCATGGTGTTAATGGTAGACAACATGTGCAAATTTTTTATTGAAGTTATGGCATAAGTATGGCACAAATAATATATGTTATTTTGTGTCTTAAAATGTTTAGTAATAAAATAACAAAAAGGAAGAAAAGGAAGGTTTTTGTTCATTCTTGTTCATGAAAGCTGAAAATAGAAGAGAAAGGAGAGGAAAAGAGCTCTTGAATGTTCGGTCACTTGGGGATGAAAAATCCAAGGTAAGTTCATGGTAGTTTGCTTCTATCTTGATGTTCTATCTTGATGTTCATGAGTTCTTCTTGATTCTACCCTAACTCATGAAGCATATTTTGATTTTTGGTTGTGTTGTGAGCATTTGGTCATGAATTAAAATGAAGGAAATGGTTGTTGTTTCATGTCCTTTTGATGAAAAATGGAAGATAGGTGAAGTTGAGTCAAGCAAATGAGCATGCATGTGCCTTAGATGCTAAGGGAAAAATCGGCTAACATGTTGTGCTTTAAAATGATGAAATGAAGATTATGCTTAAGTAAAATTATAGATATGTGATGATTGATTGGTGATATGCATGTTTAGATAACATGCATGCAAGGTATGTGTGAAAGAGTGATTTGGTAATAAATCTGTTTGGGACAGCAGCAGTAACGTGATTTTGGAAAATCACCATAAATTGTGGGAGATGAGTTAGAAGCTGAATAAATTATGTAAGTAAAGCTTAATGAGTCTAGTTTCTTATAAAACAAACCATGTAAGCAAAAGAATTTCCGATAATGAGATATTTGAAGTGATGTGGGATAGGGTCAGAATGACTTCTAGATCCTCTATTCTGTCTTTATAAAATCATTATAAATTGTAAAAAAATCTTCATAAGATGAAATTTATATGCTTATACTCCTTAATGAGTCTAGTTTCAAATGAAATAAACAAGAACATATTTTGAATTCTGTACAATGAGAAATTTTATTCGTAGTGAGGAGTGGATAGATTAGTCAAACAGTGAAACAAGGGAAACTTTAAGAAAAATCTGGTATTGATTAGCCAGACCAAAAATTTTGAAAATTTTATGGATGAAAGATATATGAGTCTATCTTCAGGGAAAATTAACAGCACTTGATTTGGAGTTTCGTAGCTTCAGTTATAAATAATTTAGTGACTGTTGCTTAGGAAGACAACTTGCAGTGAAATTATGATTATGTGGTAAAAATTGACAAAAATTTGTTAATGAGTTGCTTATTGATTTCTTATAAGCTTACTATGATCAGTAGGTGTGAAAGTCGAATATATATATTTATATATAATATTTTGAAAGTGATGCTCGAATAGTCGAATAATGACTAGTTTAAAATCTTTGAATTTAAGCTCAAGAGCATAGAGGGGCAAAATTCGGATAAGGGAAAAGAGAAAGTAATCGAATAGCCATTGTAATCGTTCGGCAACATTCAAGGTAAGTTCTTAAGTGTTTAAGCTTGATTCTTTTTTATATGCCTAAGAGTTAAATTAATATGGTAAAGGGAATGTAAATTTTATTTAGTTAATGTGTCGAATATGTAATGATTTAAGGCTATAAGTCGATTATGGCTATTATGCCTAAGTTGAACTGGATTTGGAAATTTGATGCACTAAATGAGTGTTACAATGACTAACTATGCCGTATATGTGCTGGTGGAGATATCACGATTGTGATTATTGAATATCTAAAGGAAACCATGATGTGTATACAATTATTATATTTAGTCCGTTGTGGTAGCCGAAGGTGGCTTGGTACTAAAGTGATTAAATGTGAACTTCGATGAGGTAACTGTTAGTGATCGATGATGTAAGTTATGCATTATAATATATATTCGGGTTTCAAACCTAACAGACGTAATGCCAGTGAAATGACATAGGACTTAAAGGTCTAGCAGGCTTATGGCCGGTGATGAAATCAGGTTATTACGTAGCAGGCAAATTGCCGATAAACTATTAAAAGTGTGGTGCTATAAGACTATGGGCTAATACGATATGTGGATTCGTTCCGTATAGTAAATTATTCAGGTACGAACAACCTAATTAAGTACATGTAAATTAAATGAATTTGATGATTGATGTGAATCGAACGTATAAGAAATGGTTTCATGTTTATGTTCAATTATGAGACCTTGTGTTAAATCGACAATCGAATTCGTTCAAATACATTAAGTTGGTTAGGTATGCGATATGTACTTATGCATGTTAAATCGATTGGAATTGAATCACAAATGTGAATTGAGAAGCATAGGTAAAAATGCCTATATGTGAGTAAGGGTAAACCCATCGTAAATTATCGATAAGGATGGGCTATGTGCGGAACCATATTATAATTGCTAATTTGAAAGGTTGTGTACGAATCAGTGAGCAATATGTACATATTAGATGAATTGTGACCTTTTGGTTCTACCTGAATTAAATTGTGCGATAAATAATTTATGTATATGACTTAGGGTCGAATGGTCACTATGGGTTAAGTTTGAATGGTGAAATGGATATGTGATATTTACGTATGACTTTTGAACAGAAATGTAAATGATGGTGTTCATAAGGAGCTTATATCCGAATGTAGCAAATGACTACTAATGTGATATGTTGAATGAGAGGTGTTAAAATATGATTAAATATGCATGATATTCGATGTATATCCGGGTTAAATCCCGCAGGCTTCGTACTGGTATTATATCCGGGTTAAATCCCACAGGCTTCGTGCTGGTATTATATCCGGGCTTAAAGACCCGCAGGCTTAATGTTGGTAAAATATCCGGGTTAAATCCCGCAGGCTTCGTGGTGGTATTATATCCGGGATAAATCCCGTAGGCCTAGTGCTGGTATTATATTCGGGGCTTCGTGCCTAGTAGGCTTCGTGTCGGTGATGTGTATTCGGGCCTTCGTGCCTAACAAGCTTCGTGCCGGTGATGTGTATTCAGGCCTTTGTACCTAGCAGGCGTAATGCCGGTGAAATGATATGTTATGTGAATTCGGTGTTCCTTGTAAGATAAGGGTTTAGCCGAATGTTAAAGATGAAATGATAGTGTATTGTATCATGCTTATATGGCCTAATGGCAAGTATAACATGTTGGTAAAAATGCAATATACTTTTATAATCGAATGATAAGTTTGAAATGAACGTGAGTGAAATGTTATGCATAAGCTATCAAATGCTAAGTGTGAAAATGAGATGAAAGAAAAGTGTTTGAGATGTATAATCATATACGTTCGAATGAGGTTAGTACTTAATTGATATGAATATGTTATATGGAACTTGTTGACTTGATTATTCGGCCCTTTGAGCTTAGCAAACTATAATGCCGGTGAGATACTATTCGGGCCTTTGAGCCTAGCAGGCTATAATGCCGGTGAACTAATATCGGGCCTCGGCAAAATGCCGGTGATTTGAGAAAAGTCCATGACTAAGGTACCTCGTGTTAGGTTGAAAATGAATAATTCAATACGTTAAGTGGGCCAGGTACGCATTATGTACTCATATGTGAGTTTGATCTGCAATGAATCATAAGCGTGCATTGTGATACATACGTGAATAAATGTTATAACTATATCTATGATCATGATACACCGGGTCAGGGTGTGAAAGTATGTGAAAGTATTCGATTTAATTATGTTATGCGAATTCAGATTAAGTGTGATAAGAATACTGAACGTGCATTATGTGTTTGTGTGTATTCGGCCAGATGGCAATATACCTAGAATATGGCCACTTAATAAATTGAATAATCGAAGTATAATTGCGTTTATTTGTTTGCATTGCTTAAGACTTACTAAGCTTATGAAAGCTTACTCCGTTGTTACATTCCTCTGTTTTATAGATTGTTGACTTCGGTTACCTGCTCGGGTTGGAGTTCACCGGAGATATTATCACACTGTCGAGCTCACGCTATTGGTGTAAGTAAATCCTAGTATTTCGAGTATTTCGAGTCTATGGCATGTATAGGGTTTTAATGTTGAGTATGTGATATTATAATTTAGCCAAAGGTGTTGGCTAGTGATGTTTTGGGCCTCGTAAGCCCATATATGGGACAGATTGCATGTGAAAAGAAAAGTTTTAAATTGATTGAAATTTTTCGGCACTGTTTTTGTGTGATTGACTGAGTTTAAGTCGGGCAACAGCTCGAACCCTGTTCCGGCGAGGGATACGGGCGAGGGGTGTTACATGGGTAATGTGACGGAAAGAAATATCAGAGAAAGGATTGATAAAGGCGTAGCAACATCGGAATGGATGCAACTTTTCTTGGATTTTTCGTTGTGTCAGTTATCAAACTCATTCTTGGATCATTGTCTCTTGTTTATTCAAATGGAGCATGATGATCAAGGAAGAAAAAAAAGGTGATTTCATTTTGAAGCGTGGTTGGCTTTAGAGGATTCGTGTGAGGGGAAAAAAGACGATTATTGGAAAAGAGTTCAGGAGGTTTTATGGATAGAATTTCGGCACTTACCTTTTGCATGCGAGTTTGAGTTGAAAAGACCAAAATGAAAACAAGTAAAAATGTGAAGGTATTAACTAAGAACTTGAAGAGTTGGATGGTCATGATAGATTGAATGAGACATTGGTCGAGTCAATAGACATTAAACTGCAACTTAATTTGAAGATAGAGAAGGAGGAAAGATATTGGGAGCAACGAGTTAGAGTGAATTGGTTGAAGATAGGAGACAAAAACATGACTTTTTTCCCACAATTATGCATCTTAGTGATGATGCACGAATTGTATATGGGGACTGCAGAGATAGAAGGTGTTGTTAGAGCCTACTTTATGGATTTGTTCGTGACAATGGGGATTGGAAACCTTGATTATATGCTATTGGGGGTAATAAGATGCATTTTGGACAGTATGAATTAGGGATTGACTACTGAATATAAGGAGGAGGAAATTGTGGAGGCATTGAAAATGATGGGGCTTACAAAAGCTTCAAGGGCAAATGATTTTCCAATGCTTTTTTACTAGAAATTCTATTATATCGTTGGTAAAGATACCTACTTGTTCTACCTCAACATTCTTAATAGAGGTAATTCTTTGGAAGAACTTAATAAAACTAATATTGTTTTAATCCCAGAGATTTCTCATCCCACCAACCTTAAGAATTTTCGTCATATAAATCTTTGCATGGTGATTTACAATATAATTGTTAATATTGCTGCTAATCGTTTCCATGTGGTACTTGACTTATGCATTGATGAAGCACAGAGCACTTTTATGCCGAGTAGGCTTATTATTGATAATGTGTTACTTTTGTATAAGGTGCTTCATGCATACAAACACAAAAGAACAGAGAGAATGGCTTTATCTTTGAGATCAGACATGAGTAAAGCTTACGATCGGGTAGAATGACCTTTCTTAAAAGGTATGATGTTAAAAATAGTATTTGCAAGTTCTTGTCTTGAATTTATACTACATTGCATTAGTTTGGTGTTGTATTCTATTATTGTTAACGGTGAAGAATGAATGAACTTTAAACCTTCTAGAGGGTTTCGACGAGGTGATCCTTTAAGCCATTATTTATTTTTATTGTGTAGAGAAAGTTTGTCGGCTCTTATGAGATTAGATAGGCAAAATGACCTACTAGAATGTGCAAAAATATGTCGGAGTGCTCCCCCAATTTCACACCTTACGTTTGTTGACGATTGCATCTTTTTTTGTGAGACTATGAAAAGAGGGGGTTAATGCAATCAAAACTATTCTCCGAGAATATGAAGTTTGTTTTGGTCAATGTGTTAATTTTGAGAAGTCTACTGCTTTCTTTAGTTCTAATATGATAGAATTGAATAAAACCATCACGTCTCAAATTCTTAATGTTAAATGCTTTACAAATCTGAATAAGTATTTGGGTTTATCGAATACGATGGGTAGAGGTAGGAGATTGGTGTTTCAATGGTTGAAAGATAGGATAAAGAACAAAATCAGTAGTTAGAATATCAAACACCTTTCACGATGAAGAAATGAAGTTTTTATTAAGTCTGTTTTACAAGTGATTCCAATTTTTCTTAATGTCAAAATCCTATGTATGGAATTGGAAAACATCATAGGAAATTTCTGGTGGTAAAAAAGTCAGGGTAAGAGGGGGATTCATTGGTGTGAATAAAGGAACTTGTGCATTCTTGAAGAAGATGGGGTATGGGTTTCAAGAGTTTATTGAAGTTTAATGTGGCATTGGTAGCAAAGTAATGGTGGTGTTTGATACATAATCCAAATTATTTACTTGTGCGTATGTTAAAGGCCAAGAACTTTAAGGAGATGATTTTTTAAATTCAAAATTAGGTCATCTACCTTATTTTACTTAGAAGAGTTTGTGGGCTGCAAAGGGTTTTCTTAGAAAGGGCTCGATTTGTAACACCCCTCACCCGCATCTGACGCCCGGACAGGGTTCGAGGTGCTACATGGCTTTTATTAACACTTCTATACTAAACAGGGCCATGAAATCTCAAATAATTAAAAACTTTTCTTTTCACATACAATTTGTCCCATACACGGGCTTACTAGGCCCAAAACATACATCTGGAGTGGTTCGGGACCCAACCGAGAACTCATGAAAAACTTAGAAAATCTCTTGCATCAAGGCTTCATACGCCCGTATGGGTATAGAGCACACACCCGTGTGCTAGGGACACGCCCGTGTCTCGAATCCGTGTCCAAAAACCTAGACAAATACAAGGCTATTTTCCAAGCCATTTTGTCACACTCACAACAGATGCACGCGTACTTATACAATAACATACAACATGGCAAAATTAGGTACTTAAACATTCCTAACATGTCATGATTATGAAAATTTCACATGCAGTAGATATTATAGATTTTACTCACATCTTTACCACATTCATGCTATAATCATTATAAACTCATCACATAATACCATAGCACATGCATGCATAATTAAAATGGATTTACAACCCCATAATCAAAATAGGCCAATACATATGGCTAAAGCCATATCACATACTCTAATATTTAAACTCCTATACATGCCATAGGCTCAAAGTACTTGAAATCACTACACCAATAACGTTAGCTTGACAGTGTGATAATATCTCCGACGAATTCCAACCCGAGCTAACCTGGAAACCTTAGGAAACATGGGAAAGAAGGGGGGTAAGCTTTCTCTTAGTAAGTAAATATGAAAACAATAAGCAACTCATTAACTTGTTTTATCAATGTTTACAACATATTCTCAAGTTCACTACAAGTTGTCTTTCTGAGAAATAGTCATTAAATTATTTATATCTGGGGCTAAAAAACTCCGAATTAAGTTCCGTTAATTTTCCATGAAACTAGACTTATTTTCCTTTCTTCCATAAAATTTCTAGAATTTTTGGTTAAGCCAAATAGTACAGTTTATTCCTAAAAGTTACCCCTGATTCACTGTCTGATAGTTCCGACCCTTCTGTACTAAAGTTCAATTATCTCATAGTACAAGACTTGAAAAATGTTATTGTCTATTTCTCTTGAAACTAGACTCATATTTCTATTTACTAATTTTTTTCTAGAATTTTTGGTTGGGCCAATTAGTACAGTTTATTAGTTAAAGTCTCCCATGTTTCAGGGTATGACCACTCTGACCCCTGTGCACTACGAACTGAATTTCTCCCTGTACAGAATTCCAACGACCATTCCGTTTATTTCCCCTAAAAATAGACTCAATAAGGAACATGTAAGGTATGACTCTTAATAATTTTTGTAAAATTTTTGGTGAATTTCTAAATTCAAAATAGGGGATCTCGAATTCATTCAGACCCTGTTTCACAAGAATTCAAATATCACACAATATAGAATTCTTTTTCTTCCCCTGTTTCATTCATGTGAAAATAAACTCATTAAGCTTTAATCCCATATTTTATTCTGCCTCTAACTCATTTAGTGTATTTTCAAAGTTACACTACTGCAGTAACTCAAATCTACCAAGGCTAAATTACTCATTCATGATCATTGTTCACAAAATTAATACAACATCATTTGTATAATCATCACCGAGACATTCATATCACATTTTCATTTACCATCTTACCATTTTGTTGTTATGTCAAGTTTTCAACCCGGGGGTTAAGTACATACCTGTTCAAAGTATCCATTTCACAACATTTATCAATACGTCTCTTTCATCTCGAGTATTCCTCCATTTGAGTAGAATTTTACCCATTGAACACATCGGAATATAATTCGAATACATGGAAAGTTTGCACATAAGTGCCACATATGTAGCCAAGCTACCATGTAACCCGCCCATAAGTGAACTCGGACTCAACTCAACGAGCTCGGGCGTCCACATCCATAAGTGAACTCGGACTCAACTCAACGAGCTCGGATGCCTAGTTACATCTCACGAACTCGGACTCAACTCAACGAGTTCGAACATTCGCATCCATAAGTGAACTCGGACTCAACTCAACGAGCTCGGATGCCCAAATATTCCAGTGACATGTCACTTGTATCCTAATCTATTCCTAAGGTTCAACGGGACCTTTTTCCCAATCATGTGTCTCAACCATCTTCTACGGAATGCCGATACCAATACTCGGTAGTATTTCACATTTTCCAAGTATATCATATAATTTGGCATATTATCAAACAATTATCACAAGTATAATATCTCATAATAATTATCATATCATTTAAATAACATCAAAACATTTAAAATAATAACTATGTTACCAACATTTACATATGAACTTACCTCGATACCACAAAGGTAAAAAAAGACGTAATTATCCCTTAATCGATTTCTTTCCGTTCTAGGTCCAAATCTCGATTTTCATCATCTCAAATATCACATTCAACTTATTAAAACAATGTACTGATCAAATTAGTCCATTGACACACTTGAGAAATTTTTACAATTTTGCCCCTATATTTTGCCAAAATTACCAAATTACCCCTAGGCTCGTAAAATAATTTTATCACGTTTCTTTACTCCTTGAGTCTAGATGAACCATTTTCTTAACTATAGAAACTCATAATTTCAACTATTTCACACATTTACAACTCATTTTACAACTTAGCAATCTAGCCCTTTTTAAGGTGTTTTCATGCAATTTCTTTCACAAAAGTTGTTTATTAGACAACTAGGACTCATAATCTTTCATAAAAACACAGAAAACAACACATTTACTCTCATGGCAAAACCCTAGACTCTTCATCATTTTGCAAAATAGACCCATCATATGAAAGCTCATGCTTTAGGGGTTCCAAAAATGTAAAAATCATCAAGAAAGACATTAAAAATCACTTACTAGCAAGGGATGTAAGTGGCTGATATTTTAGAGCTTCAAAACCCCTTTCTTTTCTGCCATTTTCGGTGGGGGAGAAGAGAAAAATGATAGCTTTTTCTTTTTAATTTGTTAATAATAAAACTAGTCAAAATTGGTGACCAACTTCACCTAATTTTGACTTTTGAACAATTTTTTTTTGTCTCCCATGGCCGGCCATCACAATTTCAATGGCCTAATTTCACTTTAAAGATCCCTAATTTAAGATACAAGGCAATTTAACACCTTTAGGTATTAAAACACAACTTTTACCTTTTACGCGATTTAGTCCTTTTTCGAAATTGGACTAGAAATTGCTAAAATTAACTTACCAAAATTTACATGCACTTATAAAATTATATTATAACACATAAAATAATACTAAAATAATTTTATCTGGCCTCGAAATAGTGGTCCCGAAACTATTGTTCCGACTAGGCCCAAAATCGGGCTGTTACATTTCTTCCCCCCTTTAGGGATTTTTGTCCCCGAAAATCTTACCAGAAAAAGTTGCTCTCTACTTTCACGAGTCACTTATATTTTTCTCTCAAAACTTACAAAAAAACTCAGCTGAAACTCATACTCAGGATTTCCGTAATCTTTCCACAATTACCATAAAATTCTCGGCTCAATTCGAAATACTGAAAACTGATATTCTAAGAACTATAAGCTTAGAAGCACAACTTGTCCAAACCCAACTAACAATACCTCTGTATATACCAGAATAGTCATGCAGACTACTATCATCAATCTATCAAAATCCAATATGGTATCTCTTATTTCCCGGAGAAGAGAGACATCCCGATACAAAATTCATACTAATCATTTCTCAATTTTCTCATTCAATGTCAGCACTGACAATTATAATCTTTAATATATCTGATAATTGGCTTCACCCAGTAGTCAATTTAATATCCTTTAGAAGAATAAACAAAAAAACTACTGTGAATTCTGTACATAATTCTCTGCATAGCCTGGACTTTCTCAATACCCTAATCTTACTCTGAAATAATAGTAACAGAAACCAGAAATCAAATCTTCCTTGCAATTCCAAATTAAAAGTCGAATCATGCTGTACTTGTTTAATTTACCATTTATAGCCACATTTCTATACGCTGATCATCAACTGCTTAGAAACTTTACTAACATGAATCAAATGATTCCAACTTCATAGATGTGGTCTCTTTATTAATCAGGATAACTATACTTATAACATCTCTCGAACAAGAGAAATCCAACTAATATGTTTCCATAACATACTTTCAAGAATAAAACCTCATCATTTCTGACTGTACGACTACTTACCAAGGAACACGTAACGGTATTCTTGAACCAGAGAATAAACTTAAATGCACATAACTCAGATTTACTTTTGTAGAATAACCATTCTTTACCACAGGAATTTTAAAGAAATCTCGACATTGAAATCCCCACACTTCTATGGTCGAGCCAGAAGCTTAATCATAACAGATTCTAATATCGCAAGTCAAAGATTACTCGTAAAGATAAGCCAAGCTTGATAATTCTTGAAACAAGAACGAGAGAAAAGCCAATATAAG
Source organism: Gossypium hirsutum (assembly GCF_007990345.1). Lineage (NCBI taxonomy): Eukaryota > Viridiplantae > Streptophyta > Magnoliopsida > Malvales > Malvaceae > Gossypium > Gossypium hirsutum. The sequence continues at coordinate 7,270,326 of NC_053429.1, forward strand.
AAATTCCAAGATATAAAGACTATACCAGAAATCAGAGAATATAATCCAGAACAAAATAATATAGATGATCCGGAAAATCCCTTAAAGAAAACCAGAAAGAAACTACTGTCTGTACGCTCTAGAATTTCTCGTAACAGAGATAATATAATTCTCGCATATATAAACCATAATCAATAGAACATCAGAATAATCTTACATAGATTTTTTTTTCTATCAACTTCATTCCAATATATCAGAACAGAAATCTAAAAAGATGGGGAAAATATCAATCACAACTAACTGGACCAATAGAGCTTTTCATCTAATATCACAGTCAATAGCATACTCGTATGATAGAATTCTCACTCGAAAGGGATAACCATACGTATTCCCCAGAATAGAGGAAAACATAGAATACTCAGAAGAGAAAGATAGCCATAACTTTTATTTGATTGAATCCGACATATTCAAACATCAGTGCAAGTCCGACATTATTCCTCTAACTAATTCTGTCTTCACTAATCCCATACTATTCCATTATTATACCTTTTTAGTTTCACTTTTGCAAGCTTATGCAACATATCTCTCGAGAATCTCATCGTATAACTCTATTCTGGTAAGGGGCGAAGATTGTAAAGCCTCTAAACTTTTGACTCTCAAGCAAATACATATTCAACAACAACATAGCTTTACGCATATTGATTCAAACATTTCAAATTTCCAACTTGTTATAAACACATTTTCACATATCTTAGTAATACATGCAACTTTATTTCATGCGAATAGTAGCTAAACATAAGTGAATTTATCACAATTCAAACTTTCATTTCTTTTCTCAAATTATCGTTAATGTCTTATCAAATTCCCATATTTAGTCTTAATCACTTGCCAATATTTATCAAATTGGAGAACGTCTCATGGTTTTGAGTACATCGTTTACTTGATGCCATAGTTCAACTATGGTCTTGTACTAGCTCTCGTCTCAATGCCGATGCCATGCCCCATACCTGGTCTTACACTAGCACACAAATCTTATGTATTGCCATGGTCCAACCATGGTCTTTTCTGTCAATTCATTAGTGAACGATCATACTCATTCCCTGTGTTCCACCCAATTTGATCTTTCATTACAACTTTCATGCTATTGTGACATTTATGATTCTCTAACTGAGATTATAAAGCATAACATTGCTGTATCTTGACTTCATTAATCTAGACATAAATGTCAACATCATGTATATACTGATTATTAATCATGCAATAAAAGCATTCATACATACATTATGTCATTTCAAACAAATTTCTTTCTTTTCATAAACACTTGGTCAAATCAAGTTGGACATTTAACATCGTATGGATACTAACATGCATAAAAGAGCTTTTCACAACTTAACTTTGTTTCATTCCACTATTTTACATTCTTTAACTCAAGAGTATCACATAATGAATACTAGTTCATATGAAAATCATGAATTTCATTTCATACCTTTCCCATTTTCAGCATGTCACAAGTATGATTCAATAATCTCAACTTTACTCTTATCTTTATCAAGATTTACTCGATTGGAATTCATTCCTATCTTAACCAACATTTTTGTTAGGGCCGAGAGATATCACACTATCACGAGTAATACTATGGCATGTATAGCTAGACTCTCTTACGCTAGGTTAGTCTGAGAACCGACTAAACCATGCTCTGATACCACTAAATGTAACACCCATCGCCCGCATCCGACGCCGGGACAGGGTTCGAGGTGCTACCTGACTTTTACTAACACTTCTATACTAAACTGGGCCATGAAATCTCAAATAATTAAAAACTTTTCTTTTCACAAACAATTGTCCCATATACGGGCTTACGAGGCCTAAAACATACATCTGGAGTGGTTCGGGACCCAACCGAGAACTCATGAAAAACTTAGAAAATCTCTTGCATCAAGGCTTCATACGCCCGTGTGGGTATAGAGCACACGCCCGTGTGCTAGGAACACGCCCGTGTCCAAAAACCTAGACAAATACAAGGCTATTTTCCAAGCTATTTTGTCACACTCACAACAGATGCACGCATACTTATACAATAACATACAACATGGAAAAATTAGGTACTTAAACATTCTTAACATGTCATGATTATGACAATTTCACATGCAATAGATATCATAGATTTTACTCACATATTTACCACATTCATGCTATAATCATTATAAACTCATCACATAATACCATAGCACATGCATGCATAATTAAAATAGATTTACAGCCCCATAATCAAAATAGGCCAACACATATGGCTAAAGCCATATCACATACTCTAATATTTAAACTCCTATACATGCCATAAGCTCAAAGTACTTGAAATCACTACACCAATAACGTTAGCTTGATAGTGTGATAATATCTCCGACGAACTCCAACCCGAGCTAACCTGGAAACCCTAGGAAACATGGGAAAGAAGGGGGTAAGCTTTCGCTTAGTAAGTTCATATGAAAACAATAAGCAACTCATTAACTTGTTTTATCAATGTTTACAACATATTCTCAAGTTCACTACAAGCTGTCTTTCTGAGCAATAGTCACTAAATTATTTATATCTGGAGCTATGAAACTCCGAATTAAGTTTTGTTAATTTTTCATGAAACTAGACTTATTTTCCTTTCTTCCATAAAATTTCCAGAATTTTTGGTTAAGCCAAATAGTACAGTTTATTCCTAAAAGTAGCCCCTGATTCACTGTCTGATAGTTCCGACCCTTTTGTACTAAAGTTCAGTTATCTCATAGTACAAGACTCGAATAATGTTCTCGTCTATTTCTCTTGAAACTAGACTCATATTTCTATTTACTAATTTTTTTCTAGAATTTTTGGTTGGGCCAATTAGTACAGTTTATTAGTTAAATTCTCCCCTGTTTCAGGGTATGATCACTCTGATCCCTATGTACTACGAACCGAATTTCTCCCTGTACAGAATTCCAACGACCATGCCGTTTATTTCCCCTAAAAATAGACTCAATAAGGAATCCATGCATGTAAGTTATGACTCTTAATAATTTTTGTACAATTTTTGGTGAATTTCTAAAGTCAGAACAGGGGATCTCGAATTCATTCAGACCCTGTTTCACAAGAATTCAAATATCACACAATATGGAATTCTTTTTCTTCCCCTGTTTCTTTCATGTGAAAATAGACTCATTAAGCTTTAATCCCATATTTTATTCTGCCTCTAACTCATTTTCCACTATTTTTAGTGTATTTTCAAAGTTACACTACTGCAGTAACTCAAATCTGTCAAGGCTAAATTACTCATTCATGATCATTGTTCACAAAATTAATACAACATCATTTGTATAATCATCACCGAGACATTCATATCACATTTTCATTTACCATCTTACCATTTTGTTGTTATGTCAAGTTTTCAACCTGAGGTTTAAGTACATACCTGTTCAAAGTATCCATTTCACAACATTTATCAATACGTCCCTTTCATCTCGAGTATTCCTCCATTTGAGTAGAATTTTACCCATTGAACACATCGGAATATAATTCGGATACATGGAAAGTTTGCACATAAGTGCCACATATGTAGCCAAGCTACCATGTAACCCGCCCATAAGTGAACTCGGACTCAACTCAACGAGCTCGGGCGTTCGCATCCATAAGTGAACTCGGACTCAACTCAACGAGCTCGGATGCCTAGTTACATCTCACGAACTCGGACTCAACTCAACGAGTTCGAACATTCGCATCCATAAGTGAACTCGGACTCAACTCAACGAGCTCGGATGCCCAAATGTTCCAGTGACATGTCACTTGTATCCTAATCTATTCCTAAGGTTCAACGGGACCTTTTTCCCAATCATGTGTCTCAACCATCTTCTATGGAATGCCGATACCAATACTCGGTAGTATTTCATATTTTCCAAGTATATCATATAATTTGACATATTATCAAACAATTATCACAAGTATAATATCTCATAATAATTATCATATCATTTAAATAACATCAAAACATTTAAAATAATAACTACGTTATCAATATTTACATATGAACTTACCTCGATACCACAAAGGTAAAAAAAGACGTAATTATCCCTTAATTGATTTCTTTCCGTTCTAGGTCCAAATCTCGATTTTCATCATCTCAAATATCACATTCAACTTATTAAAACAATGTACTGATCAAATTAGTCCATTGACACACTTGAGCAATTTTTACAATTTTGCCCCTATATTTTGCCAAAATTACCAAATTACCCCTAGGCTCGTAAAATAATTTTTATCATATTTCTTTACTCCTTGAGTCTAGATGAACCATTTTCATAACTATAGCAACTCATAATTTCAACTATTTCACACATTTACAACTCATTTTACAACTTAGGAATCTAGCCCTTTTTAAGGTGTTTTCATGCAATTTCTTTCACAAAAGTTGTTTATTAGACAACTAGGACTCATAATCTTCCATAAAAACACAGCAAATAACACATTTACTCTCATGGAAAAACCCTAGACTCTTCATCATTTTGCAAAATAGACCCCTCATATGAAAGCTCATGCTTTAAGGGTTCCAAAAATGTAAAAATCATCAAGAAAGACATTAAAAATCACTTACTAGCAAGGGATGTAAGTGGCTGATATTTTAGAGCTTCAAAACCCATTTTTTTCTTCCATTTTCGGTGGAGGAGAAGAGAAAAATGATAGCTTTTTCTTTTTAATTTGTTAATAATAAAACTAGTCAAAATTGACCAACTTCACCTAATTTTGACTTTTCAACAATTTTTTTTGTCTCCCATGGCCGGCCATCACAATTTCAATGGCCTAATTTCACTTTAAAGACCCCCAATTTAAGATACAAGGCAATTTAACACCTTTAGGTATTAAAACACAACTTTTACCTTTTACGCGATTTAGTACTTTTTCGAAATTGGACTAGAAATTGCTAAAATTAACTTACCAAAATTTACATGCACTTATATAATTATATTATAACACATAAAATAATACTAAAATAATTTTCTCTGGCCTCGTAATAGTGGTCCCGAAACCATTGTTCCGACTAGGCCCAAAATCGGGCTGTTACACGATTGGCAAATTTGAGATGGTATGAACGTCTCAATTTGGGAGGACACTTGGGTGCTTGGACATGGGGATTTCAAAGTTTAGAATATTGGAAATAATCAAAATTTGAACAAAGTAGTAGAACTTATTGATCCTAGTACTAGATTGAGAAAAATAAAGTTGATAATGGATACCTTTCACGAGGCAGATGTTGAAAGAGTCATTTGTATACCTCTATCGTGCAATTCGCATGCAGATCATATTGTTTGGCATGGAGAGGCTATATGTGATACTCAGTTCGTAGTGGACGTAAGTTACTTCTACAAGATTTACAAACTCCTATGGCTACCAATATTCATCCTAATTACAAGTTGTTCTACAAGAGATTATGGAATCTAGACCTACCCTCGAAAATTAAAATTACAAACTAGTGAATTTGCATAGATGAAACCAAGCGAAGTAAGACCTGTAATACCCCCTACCCGTATTCATTACCGAAATAGGGTATGAAGTATTACCGGAGTTTACGAATTAATTTATTTTTTTAACTCAATATAACCCCTTTATAGATATCTAACCTTCCCTGCAATTTTAAACCAAAAACAATCCACATCAACCAATCCAATTCAACATATTTTCAAGATAGATTAACGCATATAGATTCATGCATATTTATAAGATAACGTCATCATATACCAAAATCAGGTTTGTTAACCATACTAGTGGCTAACTTTACATTCATTTCACGTTAACATTTACTTTATTAGCTTATACATGCCATTGATTTCCAAAATAAAGTTTCTTGATATACCGAAATCTTGAAGTTGATAGTGTGATGTGTCTCCAACCAAATCCGACCTCCGAGCTCTTAACACTACAAAACAGGGAAAAAGTAAACAAGGTAAGCACTTTGTGCTTAGTAAGCTTATGTAACAAGAATTATACTTGCCTAATATTTTCAATACAATGCAATAAACATTCAAATATCCATTCAATGCGTTATTACCCTAACATGCAAAATCTCAACATTCAATTTAGTACAATAATTTCCATGTGTCAATAATATATATACCATGATTGATGAACTCATCAATACCATGATTTCCATTCCCTTATATATATTTTTTTCATATTTATCCCGTTGAATTTCTTGGAATTTTTTATGGATTTTCAGAGGTACACTTTTAGTGTACATTTCCGGGTCCGCCAATTCATATTCATGTGCGCACATTTCATTTCAGAGAGCACACTCCCACGAACCTCATCCTTACAGCATGATTACCAGTCCAGGCTAAATCCCCTGTAATATAAACACATAGAGTATTGTCAGGATTACCAGTCCAGGCTAAATCCCCTGCAACGACAATTACTCTAATGAGCTTGGATCTGAATTACCAGTCCAGGCTAAATTCAGACCTTAATTCAGATTACCTGTCCGGGCTAAATCTGTTTTACACATATTCTTCGAGAGAGCTATATTAGGATAGGATCACCCGTCTGGGCTAGATCCTTTTTACAGTCAATTCCTTTTCAAAGATCCATCGAATTTTCCTTTCATTCAACCGGGATTTCTTCCTCTTTTATCAAATATGTCAATGTTTCATTAATTCTCATACAATGAACATTTAAATCATATTCATATCAATAACATACATTTCAAGCATTTAAGAATATAATTCAAGTTACACGAACTTACCTTGAGACTTGTTTGTAAACAAAAATCTACTAATCCCGAAATTTTTCCTTTCCTTGATCTAGCTTCGTATTTGAATCTTCTGGATCTAAATAAATAAATTTAATTATCAATTTAATACATTTCATGTTCATATGCAACATTCTCTATAATTCAACTATTATTTATAGTTCATTCAAAGCTGTCTATTTGAGTCATATTCACTAAATTATTTTTATCTTGAGATACAGAACTCCAAATTAGGATCCACTAATTTTCCCTAAAACTAGACTCACATATATTCTTACCATAAAATTTTCAGAATTTTTTGTTTATCCAATAAGTACAGTTTATTTTTTAAAGTCACCCCTGTTCTGCTGTCTGACAGTTCTGACCATTCTTCACTAAAAATTAATTATCTCTTCATACAAGATTCAAATGATGTTATAGTTTATTTATATTAAAAATAGACTAATTCAGAATTCTATACATATAAATTTAAGCCCATAATTATTTTTATTCAATTTTTTATGATTTTTCAAAGTCAGAACAGGGGAATCCGAATTCATTCTGACATTGTCTCACAAAATTCATTATATCTCATGATTTACAGATCCATTGCTTACATCGTTTCTTTTATGAGAAACTAGACTCAATAAGATTTAATTTCATATTTTTTCATCTTCTAATTAAATTTCTACAATTTATGGTGATTTTTCAAAGTTAGTCTACTGCTGCTGTCCAAAACTGTTTTAGTGCAAGCTGCTTATTACCATTTTCCCCTAAGCTTTTAATAAATAATAATTTCGTCCCTACTCAATTAGCCTCTCAATTGAGCTGATTTTTCTCAATTAACACTTTATTCTATCACTTTAAACTACTTTATAACCTTTAGGAATCAGAATTTCAGCACTAGACTTTAATTCCAAACATTTTCACAATTAGGTCCTAAAAATCAATTTCTATTGAAATTACCTAATAAAATCGTCTCATAAAACAATTAAAGCTTCAATTTCATTCTATTTCATCATAAAATTACAGCACCGAACCATGGTGACTTTCAATTTCATCCATGAAATCAAAAACTAATGAATTTAATAGTACGACCTAGTTGTAAAAGTTTTAGAAACAAAAAAAAATTACAAGAAATATGCAAGGATTAACTCACTTGGTGCAAAAATTATGGAATACCAGCTTAGAGAACCCCACCTATGGCGTTTTGGCTGATAAGAATGAAGAAAAATGAAGAGAAATCTAGATATTTCCTATTTAGTCCTAGCTTTATTTAGTTAATTTTGCAATATTCCAATTTTGCCCTTAATTCATCAGTTTTCCAGCTGATTTCATACCCTTGCCGTCCAGCCCAAATAAATTTTGAGTCTAATTGCCTTTTAAATCCTTTCTCATTAGACACTTAAGCTATTTAATCATTCTAGCAACTTTTACACCTTTTCCAATTTAGTCCTTTTCATTTAATTACCTACCCAAACGTTAAATTTTTCTAACGAAATTTTAATACCACATCATAACATTTCATAAATATTTATAAAAATATTTCCGACTCGGTTTTATGAGATCAAGGTCTCGATACTTTGTTTTTACCCAATTCTTTCAATAATTCCCTTTTTTCTTTCTAACTAACCACTAAATCGGTAAATTTTTTTTATTGATATTTTCATACGATTTTCCTATTATATAAATATTCATGTAAAAATATTAAAATAAGTTTCTCTTTAAATCGAATTTGTGGTTACGAAACCACTGTTCCGATAACCTTAAATTTAGGCCATTACAAGACCAATGCGAAAGAAGTATTGCATTACAAGTGGTAGATGAAGTGCCTACTTCCAACACCATCACGATTGAATAACTTCAATAATAAATTACTTTACTCACATAGAACTTTGATAAAACTTTTAAGAAGTAGTCAATAAGATTCAAGAAGATCGAGGCTTCCAAAAACACCCTGAAAACCAAAAATAAATGAATTGTTATCAAATAAGAGACTAGAAAAGATAATAAAAAATGAATCCAAAGTCACGAGTGTAATGGCTATAGATATATATAAGCTGAGTGTGCCAACACTCCGAATAAGAAAAAGAATCCTCTGCCCGTGACTTAGAGTGATGAAGATCACTCCAATAGCTCTAATTTTGATGAGGATTATCAAAACAATTATGTGACCTTCACGACAAGTGTTATTTAAAGATTAGAAGTGGACACAAATGGTGAGCCAGATGAAGGATCTAAAGAAGAGTTTTTGAATACCTATAAGACCATGATTGAAAAATGAGAACAAGTGTGTAATTTGAATGTCAAATTGTTACAAGAAAATAATCAACTAAAGGATGAAATCTCGAGGTTGGTCAAATAGATAAAAACCAATGAAGAGTTGACAACAACCAAATTGATGCTTGAGAAATTCAATGTCATCAGTGGTAAGTTAGATAAAATTCTTGTCGTTGGGAGGAGAGATCCAGACAAAGGAGGAATTGACTATGTGGACAAAGGAAAAGCAATCATGAAAAGTAAACTTTACTGGGATCAAAACCCGAACATTTAAAAAATTCAAACATCTTTCTTCTTCGATCTTCGATATTGACCGTTAGGTCAACTTGGACATAAGATATGCTATTTTACTTGTTGTTAGATAGTGATCCATTGTACCAATTATTGAATTTTCACTTAGCTATTCAAACTTTAAAAAAGAAAAAAAATAGCCTAGTGACTAAAATAAAAATATTCAAATAATTTAGCGACTTAAATGAAGACTTTTGAATAATTTAGTGACTATCTTATAATTTTTTAAAGTTAAATGATTAAAATAAAAACTTACTAATATTTTAATAATATTGGATATCATTTACTTTAAAAGTAACCTGACAATTTACAAGTCTACTATTAATTGACGTTAACGGCTAGAAGGAAAAATCGGGAGAAACGCGGGACTGCAAAATTTTAAAAATTAAGATTGAATTTTAGTTAATTTTATTAGGTAAATTAGAATCAAGTAACCTTTTACCACCTCTGTACTTATAAACATGGCGGTAAATTTATTTTTCTTTGACCACATGGCGCGGGAAGAGAATCCTTGTTCCCTCCAACTTTCTCTTTCTATCACACTCGCTAGATCACGTTCGAAAATCCAAAAGCAAAAAGAATAAAAACCCAAATCTTTGAATCTCTCAAAAACCCTAAAGTCCTAAATTGAGATTGGGTAAATCTCAATTCTATGGACGATTCAGATGAGAAGAAAGAGCCGGAGGTGGCGATAGTCAATGGCACCGTCCGCCCGGAAGGGAGGAGTGTCCGCCGGAGATTGATCCAGTCAACATTGTTCCCGCAAAAATCACCAGAAATTGAACCGAAGGTTGATCAGAAGGCTAAGGAAGGTGAGGATGATGATAAAGACGGCGAAGATGAAGACTTCTGCGGCAGTCAGGGCAAGAAGGGAAGAAGAAGGAAAGGGAAAGTGACTCCTCAGAATCGAGCTTCTAAAAAGGTTTAGTTGAGTTATTTTAACCTATTAAATAAAGGGAGAAGCTGTTTGATAGTATTCCTTTAGAATTTTAATGTGGTTTTCTATGGGCAGGCAAAGAGCAAATCGCCAGTGAAGACTACACCGAAGAAGACTACACCGAAGAAGAATGGGATGAACAATTTGATGGAGAGCGAAGATATATTAACGCCACAAATCCCTAATTTAAGATTGGAGGCAAAATTGACAGCTGAGGTTAGTGACTGTCTTAGCATTATTCTGATCTCTCCTTTAAATTTTTGGAAGTTTTAACACGCTTTTTGTTCACCATTACACTGTGGATAGTTTGCATTAGCAGTTTTTTGGCTAATTCTCGCCCCCCCCTTTGTTTGGTGTTGATTGAGAATGTTGTTTTAGATGTTGATGAGCAAGCATCAAGTTCTAATGCTGAAAAATTTTGCTGTAATTCAGTAATATAAAAATAGTTTCAAGTAGAAAAAGATAGGTCTGGGGTGGAATTTAGCTTTTCTTAGCGACATAGGGACGACATGAATGATGACGAAGGTAAAAAATCAGGGTTCTAGAGAGAGAAAATAATTGAACTTGTTGGCTGATATTTATCTGATTCTAATTTACTGTAAGAAGGATGCTGAAGGTATTCATGGGTGATGTAGGCTTTGTGCTGCTTGGTTGGAGACCATTGATATGATGAAGTCTTTGGAGCTTAAGTAGTGCCCAGCATAATGTCATTGGGCAGGAATGTGTCTAATTAAGAAATAGGAAGAATGATAATCGACCTTCAAAGCTATAATGAAGAGTTTACTACCTCCCAATTTTCTGGATAATGTTTAATTTGAAGACTGTTGGGATTTTCCTTGCAACACGGAAGCCTCTTTGTTCCGTTTTCTGTCTTTCTCCTTTTTTTATGCAACATTTTACCTTCACCACCCCCTTCTCCCTGGTTTTCCTTGTAATGAATGCTGCAGTATGGTGTTCACATATTTGGCTGTCTGTACATCAGTTCTTACTACTAGCAAACGGTACCTTAGTTTAGGTGAAGTTAATTTAACTAGCATCATGAAATACAATATTTGGCATGTAAGATGTAACTAAAAGATTTTTTTATGCTTGATCAGGAAAATTCACAAATGTTTGCAGGAAGGCAAATTCATCCATTTTTCACATCATGGAAAGCAGGAAAGAGAAGCCAGGAGACTGCAGAAGTAGGGAAAGATGGCGCCTTGCTTGACATAAGTGACGAACGCATTAACATTGGTCCTATTCATGTATTTGAAAGAACTCAGGTATGGCATTATTGACTCAACCATGTTTAAATGTACTGTTTTTCCTTTATATTGTTGTTTTTGGGTTTTTTTCTTCCTAATTGAACTTATTTAAATGTTCTTTTTTCTTTTTTTCTGGGATGACACCCAAACGTTTTTATGCAGGATGATCTAGTTCTTGATTGGAAAGATTGGTCATTTTTTGAGAAAACCTCCTTTGACACTTTTTGCAATCCTGAAGGCCTATTTAAATCAGTTTTTGAAAGTTATGTTGAGGCATTGTGTATTGACAACTTTCCTGATGTTTCACATTTCTCTAATGCATCATTTGTTCAAAGCAAGTTGTCAGATCAGTGCATTATTGAAGATAATGACTTACTGGGAAAACCACCTGCAATACCTGCTGTAATAGTAGATGAGCAATTGGAAAGCTATAAGCTGCTGAAGAGCTCAGAACGGGTATGTGTTGTAAATTTTATTTTCATTGCCTTATTTTGTTGAAATTTATTTTCAATATTTTCTTTTCTTCTCTTTTCTTGTTCTATTAGCTTTTTCTCCTAGACAATAGTAGTCTTAGACAATCAGCCTCCACCCCGCATATTCCTAAACCCCATTTAAGTGATTACTTAATGTGGAATCTAATGTGTACTTCCGTTACCCATGCTTTTAAAGATGCGCTACCTGCCATTGAACCAAAGGCTTATCTGTTATTCATGGAACTTGAATGTTCTTTGATTTATTTCACTAGAATTTTGTTATTGCCAGGATGGCCAAGTTGATGAAGTTGGTGTCCTTTTTCTATGCAGGTTGATACTGTAGAAAATTCAGAGCTTGAACAAAGTAGACTTCTTCAAGAAAGGTTGAAATTTTGCATATTAAAACTCTTCTGCCCTTTCTTTAAACTTCATCTGTTATATGCTAGCTTGCGTTTACCTTAATATGTTTGTTATTATGAATATTTTACATTTTTGCGCAATATTTTGCTCAATATGAGAATCTGGTGTGTTTCTGTAGTTTCTGGAACTCTTGAATTCAAAGTATGCAGGATAGAGATGGTATTTAGAAATAGGATTTGCATCTTAACAATGTTGGTATTTGCTAATCAAATGAAAACAGCCAGTTGGTTCCACAAACTTGTTAAAGTCTTGGTGTTATGGTCAAACTTAGTTGTGCAAACTTCTGAAAAGGTTATCGTTACTAAAAATAATCTAGTGTATACAGAAAAGTTGGTACTTGCTAGTGAATGGATTCTGCCTCTGTTTATGTCAGTCTGTTATTCTGCTAAGCAAGTTCCTTTTCATTATGTTCCTGGTTGCAGAATGGTTCCATGTTATTATGATTGCAGTCTCCAGCCTGAATCTGATAATAGCTTATGGACTGATAAGTACCAGCCAAAAAGTGCCACAGAGGTGATATTGTTTGTTCTGAACTACTATGATCTTAAAAGGTAGAGGGGATGTAATATCATACTTCTTATTTTCTTTTTCTTTTCCCTCCGCTATTGCTGCTTTTCAGGTTTGTGGTAATATTGAATCAGTGAAGTTTATGAGTGACTGGTTGCGTTTGTGGTGTAAGAGAAGTTTTCGAGCCATCAAAGCCTCTAATAACATTGATAAACAAAGCATGCAAGAAGATTCTGATGATGATTTTTGTGCAAGTGGTTCTGATTCAGAAAACATAGATGAAGAGGATAGCCTGAAGAATGTTCTCTTAGTTACTGGACCAATTGGGGTATATAAATTTTTTGACTAAAGTTAGCACATTCTTATTTTAAAGTTAACCTTTGTGTCTCTGTTTTTTCAATTCACATAATGAACCATCATGCTTGGGTTTGTATGAATTATTATCTCTATCATGTTTCACTTCATGTTTGGGTTGATAATTTTTTTCCTGGTATTGGTAGTTGAATTCTTGCTAGCCTTTATTGTGTGTTTCTTGCTTACAAGGTTCACTGGTATTATTCTTTTCCTGAAAATGGAACTAGGAACTTAACATTAAGTTGATTCACTCACAACAGTAATTGTAGTTAGATCTGCAAAGATTTCAGTCTTGTGATTGTATAAGGTTTACGGGAAATCTCTTGCTTATACTCATTCTTTTTCTAAAAGGGTTGCTTTTTTGGAGAGTGTTCTGTATTTTTTTTTTCAAAATATGTTAGGTCCATATGCGTTTGGTTTCTATTTTTAGTTAAAGGTATTTTTTCCTTTTGTTGCAGAGTGGGAAGTCTGTAGCTATCCATACTTGTGCGGAGGAACAAGGATTTAAAATTCTGGAGGTTGCTACTGAACTTTTAGATTCTCGTTGGAAAGATATACATTTTTTTATCCTCCAGCATTAGTTGTGGCCAACCAATATCCCAATGGTGTTTATCCTGGCATGAAAATGCATATAAGCATTAAGTTTTCTTGGTAGAGTATTAGGAGTTATATCTGAAGTAAATGAACTCCTCTTGTTATGAAGTTAAGGGTCTAGGTTGAGTTCTTAAAGTTTGCTAGTCTAAGTGCTCGTAGTTGTTAAGACGTGTCTTGCAACTGAAAGCAAATATTCATCTCTCCATTATTTCTAAATCATTGGAAATCTAGGTGAGCTTTTGAACCCATCAAACACTTCTATTAGGGGAATATCAAAGTGCCGGAGATGCTCCGACACAGTGAATACATGCCGGGTTACTTCAAAAATATAAAAATAAAAACAAAATTGGAAACAGTCAAAGACACTCAGACATGTGAAGGTTTTTTTCTTTTGCATTTTTCTACCCAATATGGAATCAAGAATGAGTGATTTGGTTCCAATGGTTTCCTAAGGTTCAAATTTTTAAATTAAAAAAATAAAATAAAAAAAGAAATGAAAGTGTATTTGCATGTAATATTTATTGAAAATTATCAAATTTACATTTTTATTGTATATTATGATATAAAAATATTTTTTATTGCTGTCATGCCATATTTATGTATTACTGTTTAAAGCAATTCTCTTGTCATGTCTTAGCTGTATTATATGCCCCTGCTTTTTGCTTTGGACTTATATTTGTACATTGAGGGTTTTGGAGGATTTTGACCAGACGTGATATAGGTTCATGATTATAAACCAGTTTACGTGTCCAGTACCTTCAAAACATGCTGCAAGTAAATCTATGTTGCTTTTGATATCTACTTTATTCTGAGGCTTGTTTTTGCCACTTCTAAAGAATAATTTGCATAAGACTGAATACTGAAATTTTCTGTCAGTTGGAGAACTATGCAAGTTTCTTCTGTTTTTCTCTTTCTTTGTATCATGATTCATCTTACAAGGTAGAAAGATGATAAAATTACTGTCCTTTCCTTTCCAGTATAGTTTAGTTACATTCCTTTGTCATTACAAGGCATCATTAATGCAATCATTCAAATTAATATTAATTCAGTCAATCTTTAGTGTTTGTAATTTAATAATAGAACAATTCATTGTGTAAAAGTTGAACGCTTCGGATCTATTGTTTTGTTAGTCCAATGCATCAGACTGTCGAAATGGGGCTGTGGTGAAGCAAAAATTTGGAGAGGCTTTAGAATCACACTGCCTTACAGGGTTGGTGACTCTGTCTTCAGCATCGCTCTTACACTTCCATGTTATGATGATTCTATTGCCCATTGAAGCATCTAGCAGAAAAGCTTTACTAATTTAATTCTGTCCTAAACTGTATACTTGTTGCAGGTCAATAGAAAATCTTGTAGATTCACCTAGCAAGCATGTGATGAAATCTGCAGGACCTTTATCTAAAGGTGAAGCAATGAAAGAATTTGATAAGGAGGTGGAATTTATACCAATACCAGATGAGGAAGATTCATCAGGGCCTCATGGTGCATCTGGAAAACATGTCTGTAATGATCGTGAGACTGGGTTTGGTCAAGATAAAGTTAGGTCTTTGATTCTCTTTGAGGATGTGGATATCAGTTTTCCTGAAGATCGTGGTTTTGTTCCTGCTATACAAAAAATTGCTGAAAAAGCTAGAGGGCCTGTGATACTGACTAGTAATAGTAAGATGGCTTTATGGTTGAAACAATTTAATATTTCTTGACTCCTTATAACTTGATGTATTTCCTTGTAACTCCATGTTTTGGTGGTAATTCTCAGGTAACAATCTTGTTCTGCCAGACAACTTGGACAGGCTAGAGTTATGTTTCACCATGCCATCAAGAGAAGAGCTGCTTCACCATCTTAATATGGTATAAACTTCAGAGCTTTCTTTGAACTCTTTCACCTAGCAAAGTTCTTTATCTATTCATGTTTATCTTATCTTTATGTGACAGGTCTGTGCAGCTGAGAAAGCCATCATTCAACCGTATTTACTAGAGCAATTAATTAAATGTTGTCAGGGTGATATCCGAAAAACCATTATGCATCTCCAGTTTTGGTGCCAGAGCAAAAAATATCAAAAAGGTTAATAACAGTACACAGCCTTGTTTGTGCAGTACATTTATTCTGTTTCTGAAATTTACATGGTATGGTTAGTATACTGGTTTCCCCTGACATCACAGCTGGGTACAATGCTTTGAGAACGGACCTTGAAAAATGTCAAATAATCAAAGAGCTCTAATATTCTATCAACCTTATTTGGAGGTGGTTTAATTTTCCAAATTATTGGAATTCTTAATAAATCGCTATGTAAGAAAACATGAGGAATCAGTTTTAAAATAAAAAATACGGGAAATGTTTGAGCCTTTGCATAAATCCAAGTATCATTTGAATTAAGCATTAGCCATCTACAAATACATATTCAGTTTGATTTGGGTAATCTCTATTGGTCCCTGATACATGAATGGATGGAAACTGTATTAACAGTTTCTTTTGGGTGTATGCTGATGTATAGAGTAGTTAATTCAAGTGTTAATGTCAAAAGTTTTGATTGATAGATTCAGTAGAAAACTTATAACAGCCTTTTTAGTTATGACTTAAGGTTTAGTGACCGTTACCATCTTGCTCTGAATTTTATTTGCAGATTCATTTTGTTAATGATGATTAAATTTATGAATAATAAGTATGCCTTGTAGTTACAGCTATATGAGCTATGTAGCTGGGTAAGAAACCTAATGGAAGAAAGAGCTGGTTTCAGTCTAGGTTTTGATACTTCATACTTTTTCTAAAAGGATTTCTGTTATCATTTAGTAGTGGCTTTTTGGAAGTTATTATGGTGCTGTCGGGGCCAACTGGATGCCTTTTTGCTCCTCGTACAATTTCAAATACTTGTTTTGTGCTTGAGAAAATCACAAGAGGTCTTTTCAAGGGTGTGGTTTCTATGTTTAGTGTTTGTTTTTGAGCTCCTTGCCAGTTTTTAGTGTCTCATAAAGATTCTTTGTATCATATATTTGTACTTTGCTTTAATGCCCATTGATGATCCAGGTGGCAAATCGCAGAAGACTTATGGGTTACTGCTATTTGATATAGAAGCTGGTCATTTGGTATTACCAACTGTAATCCCTTGGGGCTTCCCATCTCAGTTATCAGAGTTAGTTGAGAAGGAAATTGCTGAGAAATTGTCTCTGATGGGAGAAAATCCTACTTTAATGGAGGTGATGGAGGACGAACTTGAACATAACAACATGCCAAATGGGTTGGAGATGCATAATAATGAAATTAACAGTATAGAGGCAAAGAAGGAAGTAATGTCACACCGGAATTTCTCTATTCATGATTGCTATGAATCGATAAACCCTTCTTATACTGCACATGACTTTTACAATTCCTCAGGCACCCCGGTTTCTTTCTCTCGGAGAACAAGTAGTAGGAAACTTGATGTTGTTATGTCTTCTGATTCTGAAGATGAGGACTTCAATAAACACCGTTCTTTAGTTTCAGACTTAACTGTCAACCGTGAATTATTCATCGAAGAAGATTATGTACACCTTTCCCATAGTCCCAACAGGCCATTAACAGATGAGCTACTTAATTCTGAAGTAGATAAATGCGAGGGAAGGGGTTTCCAATGCTCAGAAGCTGAAAATAATTTAAAAATGGAAACATGTGAATCTTTGGATGTATCATATGTTCCCGAGACTGAAATTGTTAATGGAATGGAGCTCTCTTCTAGAACTCTGTCTTGTGCTAATGTTTCTGAAACAACAGAAGTTTCAGTTAGTTGCGAGTTTGAAGAAGGCCTGTTGCCAGCTGAAGCAAATGACCACGGTAAATTTATGCATATGTTGATTAAAACTTCAGATATTTCAGTTGGCACATGCAATATTATAGCAGAAGCATCTCATGAAGAGGTGGTGGAGAATTCGCAAAATCAGTACGAGGCTGTATCAAGTGGGCTTGAACTAATGGATGAATGCAGTCGCATGAATTTCAACAAAAAATCTTTTTCCATGGGGAAATTTAGGAACCAGGTGGCCACTGATTTAGTACAAGAATCATGGAAAAAACTTCGTAACAGTCATGCTGATCTAAAACTGTATGTTGACTCAGAGCCAAAAGATGCTCTGAATATTTTAAAGCTTACTTGTAGAATGAGTGACCTAATTTCACAAGCTGACCAATTACTTTCCAAGTGCCAGATGCAAGTAAGTTCGGAATATTATTGGTTGTTTATTCAGAGACCCTTATTGAGTTTGCCTGTTATATTTGATGCTAATTAGCCAGTTGTGCAGGATTCTTTGGAGATGTTAATTATCCCTTCCGAGAATTCAGATGCATTTGTCTGGCATGACAAGCAGCTGCAGATGGCAAATACAATTTCACAACATGGATTTTGCTTGTATGCTAAAGAAATTGATGCTTTAAGATTGAAAATGGGTTTTGAGCATAGGGTGGATTTGAGCCAAGAGATTCTGGCTTCCTCAACTAGCACAATGGCACTTGGTAGATTGCTTAGACATGATGCTAGTGCAAGCAGGACTTCAGTTGATGGAAAGGGTTTGGCCATGACCCCATCAAAACATGAGCTGGCTGTGAAAAGGTCCAGAGTTGTCATTTTCCTTGATGCCACCCTGGGGATATATATTACTTGCATATGAGTTGACCATTTTTACATTGGCAAATCACATGTCAAATTTCATGCTTATTATTGATCGTTTACAATTTTTGTTTTGGGTTGCTTGGATGGAATGAAGTATTTCATTGGATAAGTAGAACCTCTATAGATGCATGATTTAGGCATTTATCTAGTGTGCTCTGTCTGGAAAAATTTTGGTACATTCATCTTGCTAGGGAGAAAAAGCATGTTTTCTTGCTGCTCAAGTTGTTCGGTTTAGAATTTCATTATTGGCACTGCCATTTTACTTATCTAAATTAGTTTTTGAATATGCAATATAGGGACGTGAAGTCATGTTTATTCGACATCATTAGCTCCATGGTGCCATCAAGATTTTGCTTGGCGCTGAAGGGTGATGCATTTCATGAATATGTTTCTTCCTTGGGGTATATATCAAAATCAGAAGCTTCCCGCTTATCAGTAGGCACAAGCTTGACTAAAAGATGCAGGTATACGAACTTTTACTTCAAATTACTTCCCTGCAAATGTGTTAGTATTTGATTAGTCATCACCACATATCCCTTGCGGTACTTCTGTTTAATTTCAACTTGTTTTCATACAGGACAAGACGATCTCGGCATTACTTGAGTACTGGTGCACTAATGTTATCTCCTGAAGACATCTCATTGTTGGAACAATATAATTTCAATGGGAAGTTATCGTCCAACAACTGATGCTAGTTTCAGAAAACCATGATTGAGAAAAAATAACAAAATAGGCACAGTAAGCTTGTAAACCACACAATGCCTGAGGGGGGAGATTTGAAAACCTGGCTGCCGAGAAAAACAGAATGCCATTCAGCAGATATTAAGTGTTGAATGGTAGTATTTATTGGAAAAGGAATGTCTGCAACAGATGTCATTTTGGCCTATACTTCCTAACATGCTCAACATGGTACTAGAGGTAAAGTAGATATATCTTAATCTTGAATGCGATTCCATCCATTATCCTCATTGTTAAGCATATAGATATAGTAATAACAGTTCTGTAATGATATTACTGATAATAATAATAAACATCAGTCATATTTAAATTAGATATATAATGCAGTTTTTTTTTCCCTTCAATTAGTCAGCCATCTTAGAAGAGAATTCCCTGTTCTTCATATATGCTTAAAAATCATTGCTCAACTCTTCTGCTCCTTGAATTTCTGCCAATTATTGTTGTTGAAAATTAGAGTTATCAAATTTTTGAGTGTCTGGTGTCCAAAAAAAATGTACTGTTTGTTTCTAGAAAAATCCCACAACCAGGATTGCCCAACCAAAACTTACAAAAATAATATCTAAATAAATTCAAGTGCTATAGTTAAAAGAAAATTTTGATTTATGCATTATTAGCTAAGAAATTTAATCATGATATACTTTATTTCGATTCAAAGTAAAATTGATGTATGCTTTGCTAGATTTTAGAAATTTACAAATTTACGCTATTATTTAAATGATATTTTTGGTAATATTTAAATGATTAAATTACCCAATATTTCATTTAAAATTTTAAACTACATTTTAGATTTTTTATATTCTCGTATGCTATATTTTGATATAAAAAAGTATTATATAAAATTTTCATATGAAATAATATTTTTTATATTATACCAAATTTTATGTATTTATAATTTATTTTATTTATTTACAACAATAGTAATTATAATAATATTATGATAAATGAATTATATAAGTTTTTATAACTAAAACGAGAATATGAAAATTGAATGCAAGGGCTTCATGAACTTTGGTATCAATATGTTTCGAGAAAGATTAATGTCGGAAGAATTAAACTCGTTAAAAAAACAAATTTTATACCAAAATAATTTAGTAAAATTGAGATTTTAGGTAACTTAAATTTTATTAATCAAATAACAAAATTTTACATTTTAAGTAAATGAACTAAATAAAATAATGTAACATATTCAAGAATATGTTAAGGTATATGCCGATAATCTTATTACGAACGTAATCAATATAATGGTAACTTAGTGTTTACCTAATTACTCAAATACCCTTTTTATTTTTTAATTATATGGTTACAATATCAAATACGACATGGTTATAGATACCAACATAATATTAAAAACATAATTAAATATAATATAATACCAATATGATACAATATAAATACGTAAGTGTATCAAAATTTTATTATAATATGAATTATTAACATAATAATATATATAAATATAAAATAAGATAGATAAAAAAAAATACTCAATTATAATATATAGGTATGAACTATATTGAATTTGGGATTAATTCTTGTGGGATCAGGTTAAAATTATAGTTGTAGTGGTTAAAAAGTGAGCTTCTCCATTCATAAGCTTATTAATAGTATTGATTTCTACCAACAATTTCAAATTTCTACCTCAGCTGCTATGAAGGTGTAGTTATTTAATTTTGAAACTCTTTTTGGGTAAATAAGGACACTTATCTTGTAAAAAAACACAATTTTTTTTTATGAATAATCTCATTATATCTTCTGATTAAATCTGAATTTTTTTTATACAATGTCTAAAACTAGTTATAGCGAGGATAATATATTTTAGCACACTCGAACTCATGTTCTCTTGCATTGACAACAATACTTATATTAAAACAACTTTAGTACGAGTGTAATGGCCCAGTTGCACATCGAGGGAAATAGAATTTAAAACAACATGCTGATTGATTCAGATTTAAAAAAAGAGAGTAAAATTAGAAGGAAAAAAAATCCATTTCCTTTTCTTCATTTATTTCACTTTTGTATACAATCAACTCACTACATTTAAAGGAAAAATAGAAGCGTTAAACTTCCATGTCAGTATAACTTGCCATTCCACAATTTATTATCAATGAACAAGTAGTTTGTTGATTTTTCTTTTTTCTATCTAACCATCCGTATGATTCAAATTATTCAATCCCACATGCACTGCAAGTTATGTGTCTATGTTTAAATTTTACTTGTTCAAATTTTATAATGATTTCAAGTTTTATCATGTGTAAACCTAATTTAAATTTATTCTAATATAAGTTAAGATATATTTTGATTATTAGTTTGTCTATTCTTGCATTGTAATAGTTTGATTTTGATCATAGTTATATACATGTATTAATTGTAAATGTAATTTCGTTTATGTATTGTAATGATTGATTCTAATTATAAATATACGAATGTATTACTTGTAATTGTACCTTAAAAAACATCTTTGTAGGAGAGTGGGTCATGACATCTTTCCTACTATAGAGAAATGTAACCCATTTTCCTTTTCTGTCGATTCTAGTCGCTTCCATTGTGGTGCTCTCAAGGAGGATGTTTTGACTATATGCGGTATCAATAATGATCTTCTATCTTTTTCTTGAGCAATTGACTGGTTGGAATTTGCTATGCAAAAGATGGACAAAGAGGCTTTCACAAACCTGATTGTTCTCATTTGGCAATAATACTCACAGAGACTTGACCCCTTAGGATGTGGTGATTCGGACTAATACTACTCACAGAGACTTTCGGATCCATAACATGTTGTTTGCACCTCTTCTTATTAGGCAACTAGTTATTGCTAAATGGTGCTCATCGATTAGTGAATTCATAAAAACCAATGTTGATGTTGCATGGAACAAGGATGCTAGGGGTTCTATTTGTGGTGCGGTCTTTCGAGACCACGAGGATTGGTGCTTGTGGATTTTTCTAGCAAGATCGAGGGCGCTTTTGATGCTCCATCTGTCGAGTCCAAGTCCATTACTTGTGCTATTAAGAAGGCACATGAGTGGGGTTATCTAAATATTGTCTTAGAGTCCAACATTGGATTTATCTTTTTATGACTGCATTATTCGGGAGGCCTTGGTTTATGTATAAAGAAAACCGATGAAAGCAATAAAAAAAGGAACTGAATATTCACTCCAACTCAAAGCTATAATTATAATAGAAAAAAGTAGATAGAATGTGGTTGGTGATGGCAGATTCATTATACTATATGATGAGTATAATATAAAT
The DNA here is from genome assembly GCF_007990345.1 of Gossypium hirsutum. Lineage (NCBI taxonomy): Eukaryota > Viridiplantae > Streptophyta > Magnoliopsida > Malvales > Malvaceae > Gossypium > Gossypium hirsutum. The sequence continues at coordinate 7,292,762 of NC_053429.1, forward strand.
TAAGATTAGGGTCAAACATTCAACAGATAAAAAAGGTATGGTCCAAATTCCAAACTCCAAACAGGGTGTCATACTTGGTTGTTTTAAAAACACCACCGACCATAACGACTTTGTTATGTAATGTTTATCTTATATTATGTCGTATTTATGTATTGATGCATGCATGATAATCCACAATTCACTATATCTAAAAATAAGATTTTGATATAATGCTTAAAATTACACGTTATCCCTCGTCAGTTTATAAATAATATCGCGCTTCAATGCACTCAAACTTATATTTTCCTACATTGATAACAATACATATATTAATCGAGCAAATATTCAATTGACACACTGAAATGAAAAATAAAAAATGCCAAAAAAAAATAGAGCATAGCTAGGGGAGCTAGCAGGAGCTTAATCCCCTAAAATAATTTTTTTTATTTAGATCTTTTAAAATTTAGTAAAAATAAAATTAAACTTTAATTCTCTTAAAAATAATAAAATTTTAATTTAATATTTTAAAATTTATAAAAACATAAACTATTAAAATAATAAATATATATTTCTATTATCGTAAAAATTATAATTTAAATTTAATCTTAATTTCTTTTTCTAATTTCGCAACTGCCTTAAAAAATGTAAATATATGCTGTATTGGTGCTGAATACTTTTATGAACCCATCAATCACAAAGACTGAATTACATCCATAAGCATCAGTGTGTTATACATTAGATTACTGTCCGGTACTGAAAATTTTTAATAAAACTTGGTATGAGAATAGCACCCTATCCTTTGAATGCCTTTCATTGCTTTAGCTTTGCCCATATTCCCATGCAATCTGTGCCACTGTTGTTCTGTTACTTGATATATATATATAATATTAATTAAAGAAAATAAAAAAAAATAAAAAAGTGTGGCAGGGCAATGGCAGGGGCAGGTGATGATACCGTGATGGTTTAGATTTAGGGTCTAAGATTCGTCACTCAAACCTCCTCACACTATTCCTTCTCTGTTGAATCATCATTAGGAAAATGACATTTGACCTTTTTCTTATCACGGAATAGATTTTCTCACTTCAAATAAATACCCTTACTTACTAATCAATTTCATTTCAATGTCGTAATTAAATTTGTGTTTCGAATTTAGAGTATTAAAATTAAATAGATTCTAGTATGGATCAATGCCTAATTTTTTTAGAGAGGGATTCGTCTATATGGTGATGAGAACTCATGCAAACAAATTATATAGTGGTTTGTTGATCGAAATAAGAGTAGAAATAAATAGCATAACAAAATTAAATCTTTTATCTTAAAAAAATACTTTGTTTCTATTTTACTATAACATTTATAATATTTTAAAATATATTTTAGTTTAATAAAATAGTCCAAATTTGAATTAGGGAAATCCTCCGTGTTTAAAGTGATGACTACCTAGATATGAGTTTTGTCTAAAAAAGTAATTAATAGGAATATTAAATTAATTTTTCAATTCTTCTCGAAAATCAGTGTACCGTGTTCTAAAAACAAATATAAATCTCGAGTTCAACAACAAATCCAAAACCACAACCAAATTTGAACTCTTATTTTTTAAATACATAAAATCTCTTTTCCCTAAAGTAATGGAATAATTTTGTATGTCCACTTTGAATTGCATTTTAATCCTTTTATTTATAAATTAAATAAATTATATTTTGTACATTAATTTTTTTCACTATAATTGAGTTAAATATTTATTTTGTTGTTTTATATGTAAGTATAATAAAAGTTTTGGCTTTAAATTTTTAATCTTTTATTCAATTTAACCCATACAGTTCTACTTGCTTAAGGGTGGATTTAGATAGATAGTGGGGTGCAGTGTATTTAGCTTATTTTTTGTTTTACATTATAATATCTAATCTCACCATCACCACCGCATATAAATGCACCGCTCATCCAAACTCACCCTAAATTGATGCTAAATCTTTCATTGTGAATCCAATTGAATAAATTCAACTATAATCTAATGTTCTATTAGAAGTTGGATCAGATGCTATGTCACAATTTATATGATAGTCTACGTGTATTTATTGTTGATGTAGAACTACTTTATTTCATATGTTACATTAAAAATAATTTATAAATATACTAAAACTAAAAACTTTATAAAAATTTCCCAAAAATGTTAAGAAAATAAAAACTCGTCAAACTTATATAAAAAAATACATTAAAGGTTCTAAAATATCTAAAAGGTTTTCACATTTTTTTTAAAAAAAATCCAAAAGTATGAAAGAATTAAAAACTCTTTGAAATTCAATAAAAAGTAAAATAAAAAAACAAACAAACATAAAGATTATAAAAGTTTCTCAAATTTTGAAGAAAATTTTTATTTCATATTTTAAAAAACTTATGCAGTATGAAATATGAAAAAAAATTGTACTTCTTTCATAAAATTTGGGTTTTGTTTATTTTTAAAAAAATTTTAAAGACTTTTTCCTGTGATTTTTGAAAATATATATTTTATTTATGATTTTTAAATTTTTTAGAAATTTTGATTTTTTCAAATTAAATCATTTATTGACTTAACATAATGTCACATCAATAATGAAATGTTGAAAGTCAGTTTGCTCCGAATAAAAAAAAAGGAAAGTAGAGTCTAAATTGAATAGAGGTATAAAGGTTGAGGGCCAAGTTTATTAATATCTATTATATATAAAAGCAAAAAATAATAATAATAATAATAATAATAATAGTAATAATAATAATAACAATAATCGCACAATTTCAACAAAAAGAGTATCTTGTTAGTTTTTGTAACATACTGAAATCAATTTATTTATTTTCAAATAAAAAGCTAAATTATATTAAAAATATTAAGCTCTATAAAAATTATTTAAGCAACTAAACTTTATTTGCTTTATTTAAAATATCATTTATATATATATATAAGTGAATAATTACATTATAATTAAAAAAAGGAAGAAAAAGTTTATAAGTATAAAAATCAAACTCTGAATTTTATATCAATTAGCTTGAAACCCACACAAAATTATCACTTAACCAGTGACGTGATTGACAAAATAAAATTATAGCTTTTAGTATAAACAAGATTGTAATACTAAAGTTTAAAGAAATAAATAAATATTAACTTTTAAGTGCAATTATACAAATAAATTTCATTAATATTTGGATTTTAAATTGAATCATAATTTTTTTATAGAAAATATGACATGGTGTACAATATTAACAATTAAATTAAATTTAAATTTTTAATTCTAAATTCTAAGAAACAATGCAGTTAATGATAGATTTTTAACTTCCCAATTCTATTATCTAACTATATAATTTTTATTATTTTTAAATTTCAAAATTAATTTACATTTACATGCATATAAATATATCACTTCACATAATTTTATCATATAAGGATTCACGATTTACATCATTTTTAATTTAATTTAATGGTTATCAGTAATGGTGGTTTTAGTTTTAGTTTTTTTATTTTTAGTCGTGTTCTAGCATAAATATAAGATTTATTAAGGTAAGAGTGACACAACATTTATTGGAATCATTTTCAGAAGGTCTTTTATGCATTATTGATCTGGTGGGTCTCTTAGGGCTATTAGCAATAGTTTCTTGGTTGACTATCATCATCAAGTTGGTTTAATAATGGCGGGTGAGGATACAATTTTCAATGGTTTGATCAATGTGATGCATCTCTAGTTTGTTTTTGAATCTTCAAATGTTATGATTATTGTTAGTTTTATCTCTATTCTCTTTTGAGTTTATTACAAGTTGACACATTTGAAGGTAAGGAAAAACCTGTGACTTAAACAACGACCACAAATTAAGGTATCGTTTTATTTACTGTGGAGATATTTGAACGAGCTAGAGCCTAAAACATAAAGACTAGTTGAGTTAAAATTGAAGAAGTCACATTCTATATTTGAAGATATTGGATTACATCGAGATTCTTATAGAATTATGTCATGATTATCTTATGTTGATTTTTAGTTTTATTTTATAGAAAAGAGATTAGATTATGACTCTTATGTAAACGAACTTAAATTTTGCCTAGGTTAAAAGATACCGAGAGATTGAGATAGCACAAAATTTGTGCAAGCTAGGAATGTTTTATGTATGCATTGTTTTTGCAATCAATCAAAATAGTCTCTTGCATTTTAAAACTAAGTTTTCGAGGGAAAAGTTTAGTGAGAGAGTGATTTACTCTTTGTACAACGGTGAGATCGCTAAATTGGAAAGTGTTAGGTCAATCTTAGGACTTAAATTGGTAATATATATTATTGAATTGAGGGAAGTAATAAAATGTGCATATTAAAATTAAAATGTATAAATTTTTTTTGATTAAATAATAAATTTAAGAATTTATCAATGCAATTAGTATGGGTTTCAATATTTTCATATGCATACATTTCCTAAATAAAAAGAGTAAAATATTTTTAAATAATATAAATTATTTTAAATACGAAAATACATTTTTATAATTTTTCTAATAAAATTAATGTCTTTAAACTCGTGATAAAAAACTTAAATAATAATATAAATAAATGTAAAAATGATTAAGTTGATTTAAGAAAAAAGTAAAAAAAGGTATAAATGTAATTTATGGAGTAAAAAAGGAGCAGTTAAGGGCGGGTTACCCGGGAGCAATAATTTGGAAGTGAAGGAGTAAGGAGAAAACAAAAAAGGAAAAATCCAAAACAATCCCAATTCACGAGGGGTCTCCTCTTTTTTACTGACATTGCTTTTTCCTATCTTAATTAATTTAATTTAATTTATTATTATCTTCAAAATAATTTTAAAAATGGATGTAATTATAGGATTTGTGTCAGAGCAGGAATTTGTACTGTTACTAACGTACGAATTAATAATGATGATAAGGCAAAATAAAGTTTGAAAAAAAAAGAAATATATCTTTTTATTTTATTTTCCCATTAAAATTCATCTGCAAAAAAAACAATAATTAAACTTTTGAATATTAGTTTGATTTTGATCTTTGACATGACATTTCAGTAAGAATCTAAATCTTATGCATCTGTCTTTCAAACTCTTCTTAAAATATGTATAATATAAAATGTCTATTTTATTGTCTGTATTTTTTTAAAAGTATAAATATGTTTATCCATAAAAAAATAAATTTTTATAGCGTGCTTAAAAAGTCCATAATCTTTAAACTTGTACTCTAATAAGAATTTACCCTTTAATTTCTATCCAAATGATCTTTTAATATTTAATTCATATCTAAATAAGTGCTTAACACATGAAATAAAGACTTACTCAAGTACAAATTAGAAGATAATAATAGCTTATTTTGAGTCTAAAAGTTTTGATGTTTTAACTTTTCACATGAAAAATATTCTAAATTATTTTTCTAGAACAATATCTAACCTGATCATATATATATATTTTAATATAATATCTAGAATTACCATATAAATGGAAGGATGTCGCGTTTCAGCGTACTGGAACTTACATTCTCTTGTATAAACAATAATACTCATATCAATAGAACTAAGATTTAATAAGTTTATTTTCTGAAAGAAATACTGAATTAGATAAATAACAATAGGCATAGGTAAACAACATAATTCAAGCCATGAATAAAAAACCGACCAAAAGAACAGTGTTGAGGGGGCATAGGCTATAAAGTAGAAGAGGGGGTCCATAGATCCATTTCTGGTCACGAGAAAAAGAGTAGGCAAACATAAATGGTATGTTGCAATTTATAAGTTGGCCCCAATCTTAATATAAAATGGACCCTATTTTTGCTGGCATGAAAATCACTTTTCATCTTAGAGAGATAATGGCCAAATTTATTAAATTATATTAAATTAAATGAAAAGAAAAAGTATTGTACTCAGAAGAGAATCTGTAATAATAGAGACTGAAATAGGCAAGGGATTGGCATTTCACAGTACAAAAAAGAAATAGGTTTAATTCTGCCCATAATCCCTTTACTTTTCGGTTCTTTTATTGCCTTTGAAAATTAAAATTCAATTGATAACCCTTTCTATGGATTCTCATTAAATTTGAATATTTAAAGGTCTGATTTAAAAATTAGAATTCAATCAATATTACATTTCTAATTTAATAAAAATTAGTTAAAAATAATATTTAATCAAGGTTAAAATATATTATAAATCCCTTTATTCTTCACAATCTGAAATTTAATCTTTATACTTTTATTTTCAAGAATTTAACCTCTGGACTTTTCAAATTTCAAATCCAGTATTACCACTGTTAAATTTTTTGTTAAATTTGTTAATATAATATTTTTTTTAAAAATATTCACTTGATAAATATGTAACTACAAAAATAATATTGTGATGAACTTAAATTTAATAAAATAATTCTAACTGTTAGATTTTAAAATAAAAGTAAAGAGACTAAATTTTAAAGAGTATATAGAGGGCATAATTATGAATTAGACCAAATAAATAAACATATAATATAACTAAAGAAACCTGTTTTTCAGCATCATGAACCTGACATTAGCAAATTATTATTTTTTGAACGAAAAGGCCACGAAATAGCCAGTGATTCCCGTGACTTTAACCTGCAACAAAGGTAAAAATTATCATGGTTTTGCATCATCACGGTTGCCTCCCAACACTCCCCACTTTAACCCCTCCCTCCTCCCATCCATCACTCTTTTTGTCTCTCTCCCCCTTTTTTTTTTTCAGTATTCAGTTCATTTTTGGCCCCCGTTGGCCTGTTACTACAGTATCAGTCTTCTCTCAATATTAAAGCCCCACAACTTCCCAGAAGCACCCCCACCATGGCCCTCAGCATAACTCTCCATTTCTTTTTTCTCTCTCTTCTATCCTCTTTCTCTTTCCCTTGGTTTCTAGTTAGTGTAGTAAGTGTCTTTGGCAGCCAAATTTAGGTGAAAGGAAAATGCCAAGTTCAGGGTCATTTTTGAGGCAGTTAAGTGGAAAAGAAGGCTGGAAATCAACATCTTGGAGGTGGGGAGGAGGGAACAGCAAGTATAACAACGTTGGTGGGAACAGTTGTGGTGGGTTTGAGACAAGTTTGACTCAGATGGAAGGGCTTAACATGTATGGCAATGGGGTTGATAATGGGTTGGTGTTAAGGAAGAGAGTGATGGTTGTAGTGGATGAGAGCTCGCATTCTAAGCATGCAATGATTTGGGCACTCACTCATGTGGCTAACAAGGGTGATTTGCTTACTTTACTTCATGTTATTCCCCCAACCCAAAAGACTTCTGATTCTTCTTCTTGTTCTCCTTACCTTGCTAACTCTCTTGGGTCACTTTGCAAGGCTTGTAAACCTGAGGTAATAACATGAAAATTTCAATTGTCTTTTTCTTTTTTTGGGGGTGTTTGATTGATGGATCCAATAGGTTAGGAGTTAAGAGCTGGAGAATAAAGTAATCTTGTCTTTGTGTTTGAAAGATCCCACTTGATTTGATCTTCCTTTTTCCCCTCCTTTGAGCACCTTTTGGGTGTGAGGGCAATTTTCAAGTTATTCTTGGGTCTCATAGTTTTCTACTTTTACTCTTTTTAACCCATTTTCTCTTTCTACTTCCTTGCTTTTGCTTTACAAGACATGAAGTCTTTTCCTGCTACAATTTGTCTTCCCCATGGGAATTTTTACAGATGCTTTAGTCTTCATTTGTTTTCTTTAAGTTGCCATAGCACTATTGCCATAAATCATGTTTGTTTGCAAATTTAATCTGGGCTGGTGTGTTTTACTTGCATGTGCACAGGTTGAAGTGGAAGCACTGGTAATTCAGGGGCCAAAGCTGGGGACAGTGATGAGCCAAGTGAAGAAGCTTGAGGTTTCAGTGTTGGTACTGGGTCAAAAAAGGCATTCTCCATTTCTAAGCTGGTGACTCCTTTTTAACTCTTCTTCCACTACTTAGATCTTCATCTCCCCCCTTACATTGTGATATATCTAACTGGTTCAACGCATGCTTTGAATGACAGTGTTTGTGGGAGCAGCAGCACAGAGGAGTTCGTGGAGCGGTGCATCAACAATGCAGATTGTTTAACCATTGGGGTTAAGAGGCAAAGCAAAGGCGTGGGGGGCTATCTTATCAGCACCAGATGGCAGAAGAATTTCTGGCTCTTAGCTTAGCTTAATTTTCTTCTAAGCAACTAATTATATGGTTCTTATAGTTAAGACATGTCTAATATCATCATGTGCATGCTGTAATAATATTATTAGCTTGCTGATCTTAGAATTACTATTCACCTGATATAAAATTATTACTACTTACTGACTAGATTTGGCTTTTGTAGTTGATCTCCATTGATATAAAAATCTATGACTAGTTCTGCCTCTTTCTTTCTTTGATTGAATGTTTCATTTTCATGCAATAAATGATTGAGGCAATCTAATAAATACAAGAGATGAGCTTTAAGTTCATAAATTTGCTGTTTTGGAGAGAGGAACAATATAAATGTTAAATATCTTCCAACTAATGTTTTATTATCCCAACTTCCAAAAGCCAACAACTCTAGACTTCACAATTTCTTTTATTTTTTTAGGGTGACATGTTGTAAACAACCTGTAGATTGAATTGCAAGTATGATGCAATGGTAAGAGCACTCTTTCTCTAATTATAGAACAATATATGAATACACGTTGAAATAATCACAAAATAAAATTAAAATCAAATTATTACTTCTCATTGCACTTCGGACTCTACAAGTGTTTTTTCTTCATTGCATTTGGAGTTCTAGAAAGTTGAGATTTAAGTACTTTTATTTTATTATAAAGTAAAAATTATTAAAATAACCTTATTTAAAAAGTATATAAAAATTTAAATTAATTATTTTATGAATAATTATATTAAATTATTTAAATAAATTATATTAAAGTTTTTAAAATATGACATGTACTGTTTATTTTCCAAACAATTCATATTAATTACATAAAAAGGTATTGAAAATTTATACTTCCAAGTACTATTATATTAAATTATTAATTAATTTTTAGCTTTCTATTAGGACATTTTAACTTTCAATCTCAATATTTTGTAGCAATGGGGAATACTAAAAATTAACTACATTTTTAATAGCACTTCTCTACTACAATTTTCAATAGCAATTTTTTTTTTAAGAAAGCAGCAATTTTTAGAAAAGTCCAAACCAAAGTCCACGAATAGTAATCACGTATGATGTGACTAGGAGACTTACTTATATCATTGCCCATAATAAGTTTCGAATCAAAGGTATTCAGGACCTAGATCCTTTGCTTTTGCCAATTATTAGTTATCCAATTATTAGTAAATTACACTAATTCACATTCAATTATTAGTAATTTTTTTCGATCATTTAATTATGAGAAGTTATAAAATTATTAATTATTCAATTTTATCTTTTTTAGTCACCAATAAGTTAATAGTGACAACTTTTAAAATTGATATAATAGTATTTTAACCCTCAACATTTATAAATTTTGTCAATTAGTCTTTGATTCTAAAAAAATTGACCCTCAACATTTACACATATTGTAATTTGGTCTTTTTTTTGCATCTTTGTTTTTATTTGTGATATTAAGGGTTAATTTTAAAAGAATGAGAAAAGATAAAAAAATATTATTTTGGATTTTTGGGTGTTTCTATTTTTTATATTTTCAATCAAATTTAGCTGATAAATTTATTTTTTTAGCTTTTTAGATGAAAATGTTAAAAAAAAAATCAAAACTGCAAAAATGACCAAATTAGTGTAAATGTTGAAAGTTAAATTTTTTAGAATCAAGACTAAATTGACATAATGTATAAATGTTGAGAGCTAAAGTTACTATTATGCTAATTTTAAAAACTATCACCTCTAACTAACTGTGTCTGAAAAAGAAAAAAGTCAAATAATTGAGTTAAAAAAAGAAATTACTAATAATCGGATAATTACTGGCGTATGTTTTAAAAACCAATTTTCTTGTAGTAGATTACACTTGATTGCACATGTTTAACATATCATGATTTGCAAGGGTAATCATTTCCAGCTTTGTGGGGTTGAGAAACATTTTTCAGACAAAAAATCTGCTTCCTATGAGTGTGATATCCAAAAAACTATTAAGACTCGCCGGTAAGTATGAAATCCGAAAGTACTAAAATCGGGGGTTTCGAATAGCAGCCATAAAATCAAATTCAACAATCTTGTTTTATTAAAGGTTAACTTTCTAACAAGTTTTGATTATATTTGTTATTTTTTACATGATGGTAATGATAATATCTTGTATCTAAACTGACACTTTTTCTAAATAATGGGGAAGAGAATCGAAACATACTATTGAAAGAGTCTATTGTCAAGAACATAGAAAAGATAGGATAGTCGGTTGGTCAGATCTAGTATAGATCGCACATGGACGGTAGTTGGAGTTAGTAGCTCCCCTAGGTTCCCCCGTTTGGGATCCTTGGAGAAGAGGATCAAGTTGACCATTGTGAACAGCTTGATGCATTATTTTAGTGAAATGCGGCAAAAGGAAGGAAAATCCATGAACCAATCCCATGGATGCCTTTGGTAATCAGGGGTCGCAGATCGACCTTAGAACCTTGTTCAATAAGTGGAATGCATTAGCTATCCGCTCTCAAGTTGGGCAATCACTAATTCTTAAACTTAGCATTGTTAAGACTAAAAAGTCGGAGAGAGGAGTTATTGTCTATCGTTGGCCTCTATGGTAGAATCAATTGAGAGCTTAGAATTACTCATAGTCCCTCTCTAACCTATAAATAGGAGGAAAATGTATTTCAGCACATTAGAACCCATGACCTCTTACATTGACAACAATATTCGTACCGATCGAATTAAAACAGACTTTCACATCAAAATTTACATTCGGAATTAAAACCTAAATTGAAAGCAAATTCAGGGGTCAAAGCCCAAAACCCAATTCAAAGGTTCAAAAGCCCGATAATATATTAAATATGTGTTGTTGATTTATGTATGGACAATTGAGGTAGTTGATTTATGTGTTGTTGCTATCTCCATAGATGGGTGTCGATTAAATAAGTAGATATAGCCTTAAATATGGCTCCAACAACGATAACTGCTTTTTATTCCCGATGCTATGAGGTGGCAGTTAGTAACTATAATACCAACATAGAAGGGACATAGAGCGTCAAGCACGATATACAACAGTTAGGGTAATAATATATCCTTCTCTCCCATCTGTGGAAAACTAATTCAAAATGAGTGAGACGATTAGATTCAACTTCCCCATCTTTGATATCAATGACTTAGATAGGTGGCTCTCTAAAGACTTTCCTTATCAAACTAGTTGGTGTAAATGTGCTAACATTTTTTTTTGGTATTTACTCTTTCTCATTAATTAGTTATTGATACAGTGACAAATGATTTGTGTTATTTAAGTTCTTGTTGACATCGAATCATGAGTTTAAACCTTGAACAATTTCTTTCCTTTACCATTGATTAAATAAAAATAATAATTTCTCTAAAAGCTTCAAATTAGGATAAGATTGGCTGATCTTCCTGCTTTTCCTTTTGATAAAAATTTCAACTTAATTATCTTAAACTCATCTTACACTTTAGAAATGTGAAATATTAAGGGCGTGTTTGGTTGGGTGGAAAAGTGGAAAGAAAATAAATTCTGAATATACTTGGTTAGGAAGAAAAGTGATAAGAAAGAAAATAAGAAAAGTGATTATTTTCCATCCTAATATATAAAAACCAATCCTTTCAAATTGGAAAAATGAGACGAGAAAATAGAAGAGAAATGTATGCTAATTCAAAATTTATATATTTCCTACTAAAAACACGTATGAAAAGAAAAATTATATTTTTCATTGTACTAATTTTTTACCCCTTTAATTTTCCATCTTTCTAATTTTCTTTCCTTTGAACCAAGTTACTCATTGATTCTAGAAATGTGACTAAAGAAATTCCAAACACCAAGTCTAGCTTCAAGAATGTTTCCCCTTAAATTCCAATGTAGTTTTTGTGCTCAGGTGAATTCGGGCTCTCTTTTTACCTATTCTCTTAGGCTCATCAGAGGCCCTCATTTCACATTTCGTGGGCTTGCATGATATTAATTGGAAGGTGTCTGAATTTGGCAAACATTGTCATTCAATTATCTTTAAAAAAAAAAGAGAAGGGAATGGCATGAATGCTATTTGGGAGTTTATTCTAATGTGCTATCTTTATTGTTAAAATGTTTAATTTATATAAAAGTTTAATTTTGTCAACCAATCTAATTTTTAACCATTTGGTATATGAAGTTTAATTTTATTAACCAATCCAAACGGTTTTAATACACGGGTCAATCATGAGATGACTCAGGTATATTTGTTGACTTTGACTTTTTAACTTAAAAGTTTAAGGATTTAAGTCTAAGTTACCAATAATTATTATTAATAAAAAATTCTATAAACAAATGAATAATAGATTTTATCTCAAGCATGGAGTTTAAACAAGGAATTGATCTCAAACAGATGAACACTAAAAAAACCCAAAATGCTTTAAAATTGGAAGGAAAAAAAAAAGAGAGAAGAGAATTTCAAAGTAGTTGCACAATATCTAACAACAATTGTGAAAAACAAAATCATCCAAATGGATCCATTTTCAAAACTAAGCCCACTTTTTTTTTCAAGTTCCTCTTGGAATTTGAAGCAAAACTATCAAATGTTGGTTGAAATGTGTAATATATTGCTTGATCTAATTGATTCAAAGTTAAAATTTCAAATTGCTGGATTTTTGAAAGCTCTCCAAATTATTATTATTTTTTATTATTGCTCTTCCTTTGAAAAAAAAAAACCCATTTTTTCCCTTTAAAATTTTTATTTGGCTTTAAATAAATAAATTAAGAAGAGTCTATGTACAAAGAAGGCTTGAATTTAAATAAATAAATTAAAAAGAGTATGTACAAAGAAGGCTTGAAAATTGGGTGTTCAGAGATGAATAAATGGAAATTTTGAGCTTAAAAACAGAGAAGGGCAGTGAAATCTGAAGGAAAAGGTTCATAGAAGTCCCTGTCACTACCTCCTCCTCACACAACTCATCATCGGCAACGAAGCTCCAAGCCACGACGTAGATGCCCCTCCCCGAAAAAAAGACATTTGAAAAAATTGAAATTAAAATTCAATTGATAGCACTTTCTATGGATTCTCATTAAATTTGAATATACAACAATTTTAAATTTAAAGATCTGATTTAAAAATTAGAAATATATATTACATTTCAAATTTAATAAAAATTAGTTAAAAATAATATTAAATCAAGGTTAAAATATGTTATAAGTCTCTTACTCTTCACAAAAATTTAACCACTGTACTTTTCAGATTTCAAAATTCAAATTGAGTGTTTAAAATTTTTTGTTAAATTTGTTAATGTGACATTTTTAAAAAAAATATTTACTTGGTAAACATGTAACCAAAAAAAATATTGTGATGAATTTGAATTTAACAAAATAATTCTAACAATAATGACAATTGAAATTGAACCTTGAAATCTAAAAGTAGGACTAAATTCTTAAAAATAAAAGTAAATGGACTAAATTTTAAATTTATGAAGAGTGACAGATTTTAACCTTAAATCAAATAAGGCCTAAATTTCAAAGAATACATGGACTGACGGCATAATTACGAATTAGACCATATAAATAAACATATAATATAACTAAAGAAATCTGTTTTTCAGCATCATGAACCTGGCATTAGCAAATTATTTTTTTAGAACAAAAGGCCACGAAATAGCCAGCGATTCCCGTGACTTTCATCTGCAACAAAGATAAAAATTATCATGGTTTTGCATCATCACAGTTGCCTCCCAACACCCCCCACTTTAACCCCTCCCTCCTCCCATCCATCATTCTTTTTGTCTCTCTCTATCCCCCCTTTTTTTTTTTGAGTATTCAGTTCATTTTAGGCCCCCGTTGGCCTGTTACTACAGTATCAGTCATCTCTTAATAGTAAAGCCCACGACTTCCCAGAAGCACCCCCGCCAAGGCCCTCAACATAACCCTCCATTTCTTTTTTTTTCTCTCTTCTATCCTCTTTCTCTTTCCCTTGGTTTCTAGTTAGTGTATTAAGTGTTTTTGGCAACCAAATTTAGGGTCATTTTTGAGGCAATTAAGTGGAAATGAAGGTTGGAAATCAAAATCTCGGAGGTGGGGAGGAGGGAACAGCAAGTATAACAACGTTGGTGGGAGCAGTTGTGGTGGGTTTGAGACAAGTTTTAACTCAGATGGAAGGGCCTAACATGTATGGCAACGGGGTTGATAATGGGTTGGTGTTAAGGAAGAGAGTGCCTGCAGTGGATGAGAGCTCACATTCTAAGCATGCAATGATTTGGGCACTCACTCATGTGGCTAACAAGGGTGTGATTTGCTTACTTTACTTCATGTTATACCCCCAACCCAAAAGACCTCTGATTCTTGTTCTTGTTCTCCTTACCTTGCTAACTCTCTTAGGTCTCCTAGTTTATTACTTTTACTCTTTTAAACCCATGTTCTCTTTTTACTTCCTTGCTTTTGCTTTACAAGACATGAAGTCTTTTCCTGCTAGAGTTTATCTTCCCCATGGGAATTTTTACAGATGCTTTAGTCTTCATTTGTTTTCTTTACCAAGAACACAAGCTCTTCGACTCTTTATTTCTTTACGACAAAGACAATTCTTTCGAGCTTTCAGTATATATGAATACTACAACATTTATTGCTTCGATTTTTAAGAGGCTAAGGCAGGAAAATTCCACTCTTCTCTAAATCTGTTGATTGGTTGATTTGATTCTACAAAATTACTGCAGTTGATCACAGAACTATTTATTATCAGAAATTTGATCTCAAAGAAGAAGATATTCACCTCTCAACTATGCAAATACCCAAAAGTTCTAGCTTCCTCGCAAAGATTACTAAAATCCAATTCAGAGTTCAAACAACGAACTTCGCTGGTGGTGATTTTACACCTTTTGCAGAATCTCCTGGCAAAAAAAGAAAAAAAACACAAAAAAGGTCAACAAAATGCGATTTAAAGTGCTTCATATTAATGATTAGTGCAGATCCATGAGATATTTTTCAATTGAAACACTGACCCAAATAAACCCTAATAAACCGTAGAGGAAAGGAAGTTACCGGTTGGAGGAGTTGGGGATTCACCGTAGATAGCTTTGAGGGAATCGAGAGGGACAAGAGGAGAAGGGGAGGACGCTTCGGCGAAGAGCTGCTGCTTCCAATCCCACATAACCTTTTTGAGGGCTTTGTTAGATTTGGTCAAGGAATCTTTCTGGGCTTCCAAGGATTCAATAACATTTTGCTGGTTCAGAGATCGAATGCCTAATACCGCAAATGATGTGACCAAGCACACATCGATCACCACGTTGTTGTTGGCTGCTCTGCTTGCTAGCCCCACCAATTTGTTGGCAAACTCCATTTCCCTTTTGGGTTTTGAGGTTTTCCAACTTCCAGAGATTTTAACTTTTCCATGAAAAAGAAGCAAGGACAAGTTTCGCAAAAACGGGGCTGGGCTTGGTCTTGGGCCTGAGCTATAAATATCTCCATTCGTAGGAACTCACATCAAAATTTTCTTTTCCAAGTTATTATTTTTTAAGCTTAAATTCTATGTTAATCCTTATTGTTTATATTTTAATTTGATTATTTTAAATCTATATAATTTTTGAATTTTAGAATTTAAATATTAATTTGATAATAGCTGTTAAATTATATATTAAATTAAGCTTTTTTTATTAAAATATGGTACGAAAATTAAATGTAGAGCAATTTAATGAATATATTATATATATTTATGATATGATATGATTTATAAATAATGTTTTAGCCATCTAATGTATGGTCATTGGTAAACTCTTTGGTCATGATGATATGTGTTAATTCATTTAATAAGTGTATAAAAAAAATTAAATATTGAATTTAAATTATAAATCTTTCTAGAGTATTATTTAAAATTAGATGAAATAAAATAAAATAATAAAAAAATTTAATTTTATTGTATGTTCTTATCTATTTATTATTTTTTTATAAAAAGAATAAATTTTATAGTGAAAAAAATCAATTTATCAAACAGGGCCTACTGTATAGACGAGTAGAACAAATTCCGAATAGAAAGATAGATGTGCTTACTCCACTTCCAAACGATAAACAACAGGGGAAGAAAATTCGTGGGTGCCCAACTTGGTTCTTGTAAGCAAAGTAAAGAATAGAATAGTGTTAACCCAGCATCCAAACACAGTATAATTGAACTGTTTAGCTTGCTTTTCTTCTTCTTCTTCTTCTTCTTCTTTTGTTGCTAAATTAGAACTGAAGTGAATTGAAGTCCCCAAATATTTTGTTTGCAAATTTTGGATGGGTAATTTGAAGACTGATTCTCCACTCTCTCGTCGCATCGTTCGTTCCTTCTTAGATTTCCTCAACTCCGGTACTCTTTCTCTCATCTCTCATTTTTTTATCCTGTACTTTTCTCATATTTTGTCATTCAATTAGCTTAGCTTAGCGTTTCTCACTAATTCCTTTTTTGTTTCTTTATTTTGCTATGTTTCGATTGATTTTGGCTTCTGAGAAAGCAAAATTAGGCAGTGATTGTTGAGAAGTAGGTTGTGTGATGAATGTGAATATGATAGTGTGTCAATGGTGTGGCATCGGTGATATAGGATTTGGTTGGTCATTGATCTTTAAATTATCTGGAAAAAAAGTTATAACATTTGAAGTTTTATCCTTGGAGCAGCCACTGGAGTTTCTGTAACCATGAGCTGATGGTGCTATTTGTTAACTAGTCAAATTGTCTTAGGATGCAACCTCAATAGGTTGTAAGGAAACAAGTGGATTGGTATTCGTGTGCAAATTCTTTGAGAGTAATTGTGGAAGGGTACTTTTGAAATGCGTGATTGGTATCATGTCTGTTAAGTTACAAGACTTTTGAGATCATAGATGTCATCAGATAATGATGGTTGCTGGCACTGAGATTATATAAAGTTTCTCCTTTTCTTCCACCTCTCTTTATTTATTGTTTGCGGGGTTAGGGCGATGGAGGGCTTAGGGTTGTGAAGTGGGTTGATTTGAGGTTTGCCTCAAGCATATGAATTTGTTTCTGGATCTTATTTTGTTTAGATTGTGTGTCACTATTATATCTCCTTGTTGTGGTTTAATCGTATTTGATTATTTTCTACTTGATTTACTGTGTTTACTCAACCTGTTAAAACATTTCTACTAATGGGTGTGTTTTCTGTTAAATAGTTGAACCTGCCCCAGGGGTTGATTTTGAAGGCCTTGAAGTTGCCAGGGAATGTTTGCTGGAGGTGTTTAAACTTGACTCAGCTTCTATAAATGATGTGAAATCTGATAGTTTAGTTGACATATTCAGTTCATTGGAAGCAAGTGAGGATAAGAAGATTAAATTGGATCTCAGTCACAGGGGAACTTCTGATAGTGACCCCTGTTCCTCCTCTGCCTGTGATGTAAGAAGTGCTAATTCTGTGGAGGCAGCAAAACTGGTATTTTGTCTGTCTTCTTGTTTTGGAAATTTATTAAAGCATTTTGGGCTTTAGGTTTTAAATTAGGTGAAGTTTAGTGTGGAAAAATTTTCTCTGGAAATGGATACCTTTCTTTCTGATTAAATGCATGTTGTTGTCGAGGTAACTAACTTTCAGTAACATTTTTATTGGAAATAGTGGGATACAATCTCATGTCCAATTCTGGATGCAAACTGTTCTATGTGACTTGATGTTTGATAAAGTTAAAGGGGGATCTGGTTGGGTGGAAGGGACTGTGTACTGTAGCATGGATATAGTCATTTCATGAAGGGACTATTATTAATGGTTTGTTACTATCTTGCTGTGTCAACTGCTGTGATAACAAATTGCATTTAGAGTTTTTGTCTTGCAGAAGTAAGTAACTACTCAGTTTTGAATTCATTCTCTGACTATGTAATGTTAAACCTCTAGGAATTATAGAGGCTGACCAATTTGCTTTCTGAATTAGATTTGCACTAATTTTTCTGTTCTAATTCTCCAATTGGTCTCTCATCTTTGTGATTAGCATTTTATTCAATGAGCAACTGAAGAACAATGAAGGGAGAAAATGTTCAAATCAATTGCTTCATATGAATATTGACGCATACTTTTATTCTGCATTGTCTAAGAACATAATTAAAGTTCTTATACTCTTATGATAGCATTGAATTATTACAATATGCGTCTACAAGCTATTAAAATTCACATGACATTTTAGAGGCATTATATTATTGTGGTATGCATCTTTTGCAGTACTTGTGTTCCTTTCTGAGTACTTGGACAATATTTTTTTTCTGATTTCTTTCTAATGCGATTTGTTTGTTGGTTTTGCTGAATCAGGGGGATAACTGGACTAGAGAAACTCAGTCTTCTGGTATGACCATGCTATTTGTCTTGATAATTTCACATTTTTTATTTTTTAGTTTTGGAGTTGAAATGGTTTTACATTTGTGTCATCTTTTTCAGTGCTTTAGTTTATACAGAATAATTGAATTTGATACCAATGTAACTTGCAGGAGTCTCTAAGGATGAACTCTTTGGGCAATTCTTTGCTGCACTGGAGAAAATTCACTTTTTTAGGCCGATGACTGATGGGAATGATGATCCTGCCCAACTGGATAAAGCCACTTGTTTATTTGAAGATGCTTTACATGTTTGTTTTGCTCTTTTATATGTTATAAATGACGAGTTGGTTGTTTCTTAATTTAATTATTCCAAAGTGATTGTTCGTATTGAGGTATCTTCTAGTTTGCCATATGGTTTCTAGTTTAGTGTTACATTGTCCATGTTCCATTTGAATTAGTTTCTGTGTATTCCGAGCTTCAATTCCATTATTAACCCACTAAATAAATTGGCTGAATCACATGGGACAGGCCATCTAAGGTGATTTTTTAGTCCTCATGTTTAGTATCTTTACTGTAGAACATTCAGAAGGTGCACTGAAATTAAATAGCTAAATTACTGGGTTTAAAGGCATTAAACAATAATATTTATCCTGTGTCTTTCCAGAGACTTGACTGAAAGTCAATGTCCAGGGAAGTAAGTTCTAACATCAAAGGATAGCCAAGGATATGGGGGTCATGAATATTTCAGAAGGGCATGGATTTATTCATCAATAACGATCTTTTTCCTAAATAGAGCTATTTACTTTGCGGATCTCTGGTGGGTGTCTTCTGATTATGTAATCAGAACCAATCATGTCCTGCCTAATCATTGACCTTGGAGAATCATGCAAAGTATTTTCATTTCTTTCTTAAATTGCCAGTTGATCTGGCTCAGCAGATAATGGCATCTTTATTTCCTCTAGTTGATTGATGAAACTTCTTCCTTTCAATTGGCCAACCGTTGAAGCCTTACATGACACATGACAAGCTCCAGCTTATGTTATCCCTTACTTAGGTGAACTCTATAAATGCACATATCTTAGCATCATATAGGTATTTGGCTTTTGAATCTGAAAGTCAGATGCTAAAGGTTGAACTTCTGTGAAATAAGCATCCTTGAGCAAAGTTGCTTCCAGTATTTAGACGGAAAGGAGAGTTTGCAGGTTAGCCAGTAATGACTCAGAGGAAGGTAGAAAGTCACAGGTGGAAATGTTTTGTCAGCTGCATTCTATCTAGCTGATGTAAGCATGTGCCTTTGTGGTTTTCCTGTGTAGAAAACGTGATTATTAGGAGGGATTTTTTGTAGGTTTGATTCTCGATGACTTTTCATTTTAGTGCTTTGAACTAGTTTAGAATTGGGGATATCAAAATCCATATTGCTTTTACATCATTAAATCAGGATAGTTTTGGATTTGACCTTCTTCATCGTATTCTCATCCAGTTTAGATAATTTTTTGCTAATTACGTTTATTGTCATATCTTTTTTACTTATTCTTTATAAATATGCCAGTTACCTTCTGTTGTGCCTTTATTGATACCTTAATTCTGCTACATCGGGGGATGGAAAGATCTGGATGCTAGGCATTTGACTGTAGAAATCTGGCTGAGACATTCAAATGTCAAGGTAATAAATTATTTGTGTGCCTTTTTCATTTTGTTGAAAATCATTGCTTTAAATGTGTAACCTTTACTTTCACATATTATTTGTAGAGTCCAGGATAGTTTTTTTTTTCCTAAGTTGTAATGTTTAAATAACCGTACTGAAGATCAAAGTGGTGAGACATCCGGTTATCAGTTCAACTAGTTGACCGGTTGAACCAGAAAAAGGAATTTAAACAGTAGGTATTAAATATTGAAAGTATTTAATAAGAATCTCTATTTTACTAAATGAGTCTGACTTCAATATAAACTTCAGGGGTTAAATGTCCAAATTTCATCACTTACAATAACTTTTTCATTAAAAGAAAATTAAAAGCCAACAGTACAAAAGAGCAGTGGTTAGTCCCCTTGTTGGCATCTCAAAGACCAGGGTTCAACCCTGTCGTTGTTATCCCTTCCCCCAATTTGTTATATGTACCAAAAAGAAAAAGAAAATTAAAAAATGAGTTTAAAACCGACTTTTATGGATTTTCCAGTTCTTTACTGGTTTTTGCTTGTCTAGCTGGTTCTTAGCCAATTTGAAAGATTCTCAGTTGGATATTATATATCAGGCTGGGTGGACCACCAATTCCTGGTTCAGCCGCCTGGTTTGGTCTGTTTTTTTAAATACTAATTTGTGTGTGTTTATCAGTTGTTTTGTTAATAGTCATGAAGAAGAGGCTGAGAAAAGCAGACTCAAACTGACTGCACGTCTTTGCTTTCAGGTAATAGGGCCATGCAGTCAAAGCTATACTCTGATGCGATAGAATTATATTCTCTTGCTGTTTCTCTTTGCGATGATCATGCAGTTTATTATTGTAATAGGTGCAGTATTATTTGTCCATGCTGATTGGTTGATGTATATAAATTTTATAAATTTGTGCATGCAGTTTACTATATTTATTGGTTTAGTGTTAAATAAACTTTATAAGGATGTGAAAGTCCTTAATCCTGTTTTGCCACATTTTTTTTTGAGTTATTTGGCCATACTACTACTGTAAAAGCTTTTGGCCTTTGACTTTTAGAACTGGTAAACCTGTCTTTTATGGTCATCATCTCTTGATAGTATCAGATTTAGATTATCCTAGCAGTGTCATTGAACACCGCAAAAATCCCTAAGCCTGTTATGCCACATTATTCATGTGCTATTAGGTCATCCTACCAGTGTCATTGAACACTGTAAAAGCTTTTAGTCTTTGACTTTTAGTTTAGAACTGGTAGACCTACCTTTTATATTCATCATCTCATGATAATATCATATTTAGATCATCCTACCAGTGACATTGAACGCTAAAAATCCCTGATCTTGTTATGCCACATTATTCACGCGCTATTAGGTCATCCTACCAGTGTCATTGAGCACTGTAAAAGCTTTTAGCCTTTGACTTTTAGAAATGGTAAACTTGTCTTATGTTCATCTTCTCTTGATAATATCAGATCTAGTAATTTCAAGAGATCTATTTTATTTGATTGTAGCGAGTTTCTACATTTTCCAATATTTGTTCCATGAAATTGTTGTGTTATTGAATTATGATGTATGCTCAACAGGGCTGCTGCTTATACTCAAATTTGCAAGTACAATGAAGCCATTAAAGACTGTCTTAAATCCATTGAAATCGATCATAGTTACTGCAAGGCGTACAGTCGTCTTGGTTCAGCATATTATGCTCAAGGCAACTATGCTGATGCAATTGAGAAAGGATTTAAGAAAGGTTGGTTGAAATTATTTCTGAGCTATACATGATGTTACTGTTGACTGAGAAATGCGGGTGGCATTATCAAATTTTGTTCTCTATCCTTGTAGTTTTCAGCTAATGTGCTACTCTTTATTATTCTATCTGATTTTTGCAAGTCCGCAGTCTTATCTATTTACATACTTTGCAAATTTAATCTCCGTCTGTCCATGATGAGATGCAGTTGGCCTTATTATAAAGTACCTGAAAACACTGACCCATTTCTGTGATTATTTATGCTTGAGAATATAGTCAATTGACTTTGAATCGTATGTTTTAGAAGCTATTTGATCCATGCAAAAGGTTGTAGCTATTTTATATAATTCTCTATTAGCGAGGCTTCGGTTTATTGTGTTAATCTTTTATCTTTAATAAAAGACACATCCTTTTTGTGTGGATTATCATACATTCAGTCATAGAAAATTCCCACATTTGCTCGAGGCCTGTATTTCCTTCAACCATATCAATAACAAATTGATGTCCATGGATTCTTGATGCTGTAAAAAAATGTAGTTCCTAACTCCTTTACATTTAACTTGTGCAGCCTTGCGATTGGATCCAAACAATCAATCTGTTATAGAAAATATTCGGGTATGTTTCTGTGTTCCTTTTCTTACATTGTCATATGGTGTTGTCTTGACATACTGATTGTGTTAACAGGTAGCTGAGCAGAAATTAAAAGATGAGCCGCAGAGGGCAGACTGGGATCGGGTAATATGAACATTTACCATTTTATTGAAACGTGATTATAGTTGTTTAATAACTGAAAGATTAGTCCATCGTAATTAACACAATATAATTACCATTACCACAATTTGCCACTAAAGCCAGATGGTATGACTATCTCAAACCTGTTCCCCTTTAAACTTGTCTTTGCTATTTGAATTTTATTTAAAAATACTTTTTTGGGTGTTTTTCTGCATATAAATCACTTACCTTTTTTTTAAAAAAAAAAATAGATTTCATTGTCTTGCAGAGTGCTAGTTCCAGCCATAATAATCAAGGATCTAATAACCATTCAACTGGATCAAGAAGTCACGGTGCATCACCTCCATTTTCGATGCCTTTCGATATCAGTGCCCTTCCCACCAATATTGCAAACATGTTTATAAATATGGCTGGAAGTGCATATCAGGGACAACCATCCCAAAACCGGCAAGGGGAAGACATGAACGTCAATGGATCAGAAGAAGCTGGAATAAGAATGGGTGGGGGGAACATCAACTTGAATTTCGGCGAGCAAATGAACATGCCGGAGGAGTTAACTGGAGCCTTCAGATCTATGATGGGCATGTTCTCAGGGACATCATCCCATGGAAACAACACTCGGGATACAAATGGAAGATCAGCTTCCAACTAAATAATTGCACTACACTACAGACATAAGTATGTATATAACAATGGTTTTTTTGTCCATTCCCTTTGAACTAGAGTTTAATCTATTCAAGCCCTCGAGCTTAAACTCATAACTTAAAAGTTTGATTTTCTTTTACACGTAGCAATGATACAATCATTTGAATTTTTTAATCCGAATAATTTATGTTTTAGTGCCTACCATATTCTTTTTGACTTTGCCCTTGAGCAGTAAACAGAAATAGAAATCCTCAGTATTATCAACTGACTCTTTAAAAATAGCTGGTTAACTAACAATTATGTATAAAATTTTAGATTTGACTTTTTAAATAAAATTTGTTATAAAAAAGTTTCTGGCATTTAATTAATTTATGGAAAAGATGATATTAAATTAATACATAATAGAATAAATATATATGAATTTAAAAGTTTGCACATACTATTTGTGAAAAAATAAAATAAAATAAAATAAAATAAATAAAGAACACACAGATTTTTACGTGGAAACCCTTTCGGGAAAAAATCACGGGCAGAGGAGAAAAAAATTTACTATGTCGAATTCGAATTATTACAAGAGGAATAGACTATGTCTATTTATAGGCCTGTAAAGCCATATTCTAGTAAGATTGAAACACCTTATTCTAATCAATATCAAATAGATGGAATTTAATAAGGTTTAAAAAACCTTATTCTAAAATAAAATAAAAGAACTGTAATTCTATATGGATTCTTCTTTTATTTTATTTTAGCACTATATTTTATTTAAATAAGGAGTCGGGTCACTTAATTCTAACAATCTCCACCTTGACACAAATTCTCAATGAACAAGTTCTTCATCGCAAACTCTCAACGAACAAGTTCTCCACCTCTTCCATAAAACCCCTTACGGGTTTAACTTCAACAATGAACACCAACCAAGTTTAGCAATGCTCAAACTTGGTTATAGGAAGTGACTTAGTCATCATATCTGCAGGATTTTCATGAATACTAATTTTGCTCACAACAATATCACCACGAGCAATAATATCACGAACAAAATGATATCGAACATCAATGTGTTTTGTTCTCTCATGAAACATTTGATCTTTTGTAAGAAAGATGACACTCTGACTGTCACAAAATATTGTGCTGATTTGAAGGTCTTCATTGAGTTCACTAAAGAGTCCCTTCAACCAAATAGCTTCTTTACAAGCCTCAGCAATTGCCATGTACTCAGCTTCAGTGGTAGACAAAGCGACTGTAGTTTGCAAAGTGGCTTTCCAACTGATTGCACAACGTCCGATTGTAAAGACATAACCTGTGAAAGATCTTCTTCTATCAAGGTCTCCAACAAAATCAGCATCAACATACCCAATGACTCCATCTTCAGTTCTTCCAAACTGTAAGCAAACATCAGTAGTACCTCGTAAGTATCTTAAAATCCACTGAACTGCTTTCCAGTGTTCTTTACCGGGATTCGCCATATATCTGCTAATTGCACTGACTGCATATGATAAATCTGGACGTGAACAAACCATAGCATACATGAGAGATCCCACTGCATTAGAGTATGGAACATGTGACATGTACTCAATCTCATCATCTGATTGTGGAGACAAAGTCGATGGAAGTCTGAAATGGGCTGCTAAAGGAGTACTAACAGGCTTAGCACTCTACATATTGAACCTGCAAAGAACTTTCTCAATGTACCCCTTCTGACTTAGTTGCTTCTCTATCTTTGAGAATCTCCATACCAAGTATCTTCTTTGCTAGTCCCAAATCTTTCATCTCAAATTCTTCACTTAGTTGGGGTTTGACCTTTCTTATCTCTTCTTTATCTTTTGCTGCTATCAACATGTCATCAACATAAAGAAGTAGATACACAAAAGAACCATCACTGTTTTTCTTAAAGTAAACACAACTGTCAAAACTACTTCTTTTGAAATCATGAGAAGTCATAAAGGAATCAAACCTCTTGTACCACTGCCTTGGTTACTGTTTCAAACTGTAAAGGGACTTTTTCAACAAGCAAACATAGTCCTCTTTTTCTAAGACTGTAAAACCCTCTGGTTGTTGCATGTAAATGTCCTTCTCAAGTTCTCCATGCAAAAATGGAATTTTTACATCTAATTGCTCAAGCTTTAAATCATGCATGGCCACAATACCAAGCAAAGCTCGAATTGAACTATGCTTCACAACTGGGGAGAACACATCTGTGAAGTCTACTCCTAGAATTTGACTGTAACCCTTTGCGACAAGCCTTACTTTATATCTCGGTTCTTCAACTCCTGGAGTCTCTTCTTTCTTTTTAAATACCTATTTACAACGAACAACCTTTTTACCTTTAGGAAGTTTCACAAGATTCCATGTTTTGTTTTTGTGAAGTGATTCCATCTCCTCTTGCATAACAAACATCCACTTTTCTGAGTCTTTACAGCTAATTGCCTCAGAATAATTAGATGGCTCTCCATTTGCATATATATCTTCAGCCACATTTAAAGCATAAGCAACTAGATCAGCCTCAGCATACTTCTTTGGAGGTTTAATTTCTCTTCTAGTTCTGTTTTTGGCTATAGAGTATTGTGGTGAAGAAGCAACTTTTGTAACAGCCTAATTTTCAGTGGTATCGGAACAGTGATTCAAGATCACTAAATTCGACAAATGAGTAGGAAATATTATTAATTTAGTGGGTATAAGTTAAATGTGAAGTTAGGAAAAATTTTGAAATAGTGAATAGTGTACTAAAAATAAATATTAAAATAATTAGAATCGAAAACAAGGTATCGAGACCTTGGGAATTTTAAATCGAGCCATAAATATTTTTATAAATATTTATGGAGTGTTAATAAGTTAGTATTAAAGTTTCGTCAAGAAATTTTAAAGTTCTGATAGTTAATTGAACAAAAAGGACTAAATTGTATCAAATGCAAAATTGTGGGAAATGATTAAATAGTTTAAATGATAAAAGAAAGAAGGTTTAAAAGGAAAATAGACCTAAGGTCTATTTGGTCTATTTGGACTGGACGGTAAGAGCATGAAATCAACAAGAAAATAAGGAGAATTAAGGGAGAAATTGGAAAATTGTAAAATTTACTTAATAAAGCTAGGACTAAAGTGGAATTATCTAGATTTCTCTTTATTTTTCTACATTCTCATCAGTAAAAACACCATGGAAGAGTTCCCTTAAGCTGTTTTTTCATATTTTTACTTCAAGCAAGTTCAATTCTTGATTATTTCTTAAATTTTTTGTGTTTTTGTGACTTTTACAACTTGGTCCACTTGTTGAATTCATTAGTTTTCGATTCTATGAAAGAAATTGAAAGTTTATATGAATATGTGCTGGAAGTATATGATGATTTGGCATGTAATTAGAGCTTTAAATTGTTTATATGCTGATTTTATTGAAAGAATTGAATAGAAAGTGAATGTTTGGGACCCAATTGTAAAAGAGTTTGAAGTTAGAGTTTTATGTGGAAATTCTGAATTTCAATAATTATGAAATAACTTATAATGTTTAGGAAAAGTATTAATTGAGAAAATTAGCTTAATTGAGGGGTTAATTGAGTAAGAACTGAATTGTATGAACTGTAAAATTTGGGGCAAAATGAAAATCAACATTTTGCACTAAAACTGTTTTAGACAGCAGCAGTAGTCTAACTTTGAAAAATCACAAAAAATTTTAGAAATCGAATTAGAAGATGAAAAAAATATGAAATTAAAAATTATTGAGTCTAGTTTCTCATAAAATAAACTATGTAAGCAATGAATTTGTAAATCATGAGATATAATGAATTTTGTGAGAAAAGATCAGAATAAATTCGGGTTCCCCTATTCTAACTTTGAAAAATCATAAAATATTGAATAAAAATAATTAGGGACTTGAATTTATATTTCTAGAATCCTAAATGAGTCTATTTTCAATAAAAACAAATGGGAACATCATTTGAATCATGTATGAAGAGATAATTAATTTTTAGTGAAGAAGGGTCAAAACTTTCAGATAGCAAAACAGGGGTGACTTTAAAGAATAAACTGTACTTATTGGCTAAACTAAAAATTCTGAAAATTTTATGGTAAGAAGATATACGAGTCTAGTTTCAGGAAAAATTAACAGATCTTATTTTGGAGTTTCGTAGCTCCAGATATAAATAATTTAGTGACTATGACACTGGTGGATAGCTTGAATATTCACATAAGTAATTAGTGAAAATTATGGATAAGGTTACTTACAAGTATGTTATTCATACCAATGATGTGGATGGAGAGGAGGAGGAGGAAAAAATATATGAATGACTCGTGTATAAATTGATCACATTCCCGATTATAATCGATAAGTATTGAATTAGAAATGATATAATGTTTTATTTGGAATATTTATTATGAAATTATGATTATCGTTATAATACAAAAATCGAACTTCTGAGTTTATATGGCTAAATTTTAGTGATCATTTGTTAATTTTATGAATTTCATGATGTGTTATTTCATATGTATTGATGATAAAATCGTGAATAATGTAAAAAGCATGAAAATTGAATAAATGATCAAATTGAGCACTTCAGTTCAGTGACAAGATGAATTGAAGGAAAAGACCATGGTTGGACCATGGCAACAAGTGATAAGTGATAGCTTCAGCTACACTTATCTGATTAAGGACAAGTGAAAGTGATAAGTGATAGCTTCGGCTACACTTACCTGATCAAGGACAAGTGAAAGTGATAAGTGATAGCTTCGACTACCTGATTAGTGAAAAGTGGTAGCTTCGGCTACCTTATCATCAGCTACTTGATCAGTGAAAAATGGTAGCTCCGGCTACCTAATCAATGAATAGTGGTAGCTTCGGCTACAAGTGACAAGTGATTTCTGTGTAAGACCATATCTGGGATATGGCATCAGTGTGATATGTGTATAAGATGTAAGACCATAGCTGGGCTATGGCATTTTAGTAAAAAGTGATGAATTGACGGATAGGTCCATTGTTTCACTATGGTATAATGATAGTGAAGAGGTAAGACCATAGCTGAGCTATGACACTCTAGTGAAAAGACCATAGCTATGCTATGGCATCAGTGATTATCAGTGAAATTCTGTGTATACCGGTGCAGACCAATTCCGTAAGATGTTCACTAATTTGAAAAAGTTTGGTAAGTATTATATGGAATTATGCGGCATAAGGAAATACGAGTTGATGAGACATTAGCATAAAACTTGGTTGATGAATGAGTTCATTTGTGATTATATATTTCTACGCCTTGAGTGTATTATCCGTATGAATTGGTATTCCAAATGAGTTAATGAGAAAACTTCTAATATGAAATAATCTGAATTCGAAATGAAATATTATGAAAGCGTACTTGAAATACATTGGTATGTCTTGTATATGCTATTTGAATTCATAAATGTGGAAAGTAAATGTATGTGGAAATATGAGATGATGATATTTGTACATGGAATTTATTGATGAATACGTACATCCAAATTTATATGATAGATTTTAGTGAACATTGAAATTGGGCTCAATAAGTGATTTGGTAATTTAAATCGTGATTGGCAGGAAGAGTTAGTGAATTGCATATTTATGAATTGTTACAGGTATTTGTCTGAAATACGAGGAAGTGATGGTAATTGATACATGCAAATATGAAACTATGATATATATAAAAACATGGAATATGTTTGATAAATGTGTTCATTCATAATTATTGAATTATGTACCTCACGTGTGCTATTTGCATAAAGATGATTTTCAAATACTTTGGTGAATAAAGCTTAAATATAAAATAGTATGAAATCGAGACAAGTTGTTATGAAAATATATTTAAATTATCTGTAAGTGTTTCGTGCTTCTCGGTAATGCCTCGTACTCTATTCCGGCGACGGATACGGGTAGGGGGTGTTACAACTTTATTATCAATTTTTCTACTAGCTTGAGGAGTTGACTTTGTATTAATCTGATGCTCCACCTGTTTTTGATTTTCTTTATTGGAATAGTCTTTAAGAGTAAGTTAGGTAACATAGCAGTTTCATCAAAAACAACATCTCTGCTAATCATAACTTTTCTATTTTCAGGACAACATAACTTATACCCTTTTACACCAGCTTTATAACCAAGAAAACCGCATTTAATGGATCTCGGTTCCAATTTTCCATTATCAACATGAGCATACGCAGGACACCCAAAAATCTTTAAATCAGAATAATTAGTAGGATTACCAGACCATACCTCTTGTGGAGTTTTTTTCTCAATGGCAACGGATGGAGATCGGTTGATTAAAAAACATGTAGTAGAGGCTGCTTCTGCCCAAAACGACTTCGGTAAGTTGGCATTTGACAACATGTATAGAACCTTCTCCATGATCGTTCTATTCATTCGTTCTGCAACGCCATTTTGCTGTAGAGTATGACGAGCTGTCCAGTGTCTCATGATCCCTTCTGACTTGCACAATCTATTAAACTCATCAGAACAGAACTTTAAGCCATTGTCTGTGCAGAGGTATTTTATCTGTTTTCCCGTCTATTTTTCAATCATAATTTTCCAAGACTTAAATGCAGAAAACACATCACTTTTTTGCTTCAGAAAGAATGCCCAAACTTTTCTGGAAAAATCATTAATAAAGGTTAGCATATAATTAGCTCCACCTCTCGAAGGCACTTTGGATGGCCCCCACAGATCAGAATGAATATACTCCAACGTTCCCTTCGTGTTATGGATTCCTCTAGTGAATTGAACTCTCTTTTGCTTCCAAAAAACACAGTGCTCACAGAAATTTAGTTTGCAAATTCCTTGCCCATCAAGAAGTCCTCTTTTACTCAATTCTACCATGCCATTCTCACTCATATGCCCTAGGCGCATATGCCAAAGTTTAGTAATATCATCATCTGACAAGGAAGAGGAAGCGACAGTTGCATCACCAGTAATAGTAGAACTCTGCAAAACATATAACTTGGTAGTTTTTCTTTGCCCTTTCATCACAACAAGGGAACCTTTGGAAATCTTTAAAACCCCACTTTTAGCTGTGTATCTGTACCCTTTTGAATCAAGAGTACTCAACGAAATTAAATTTATCTTCAATTCTGGAACATGTCGCACGTCACTAAGTGTTCTGACAACTCCATCAAACATCTTAACTTTAATTGTTCCAACACCTGTGATTTTACACGAAGCATTATTTACCATCAAAACAACACCTTCAGACACTATTTCGTAAGTTGTAAACCAATCCCGATTGGGACTCATGTGAAAGGTGCAGCCTGAATCAAGTATCCACTCCGCACTCACTTTAGAATTGTTGACGGAAGCGACTAAAAGTTCACCATCGCTGTAGTCTTCTACAACATCAGCTTCGCCAGAATTTTCTGGTTGTTTTCCCTTTTGATTCACAGCCTCCCTTTTAATCTTGTTTTGTAGCTTATAGCACTCTGATTTAATGCACCATTTCTTCTTGCAGAAGTTACAAGTTTTACCTCTGTTTGAAGACTTTAATCTACCCTTAGATTTATTGCGAGGATTCCGTTCCTGTGTCCTTCCACGATTATCATCAACATTTTGATCTTGTCTCCCACGAACAATGAGACCCTCTCCTTGAGAGTCGGGTTTAACCATAAGATGCTTCATCTTATTATACGAGGTTAAAGAATTATAAACCTCATCAACTGTGAGGGACTCACAGCTATATAAAATCGTGTCTCTAAAGGTTGAATAAGACGGGGGCAACGAACAAAGTAGAATCAACCCTAGATCTTCCTTATCACACTGAACCTCCATGGCCTCCAAGTTTGAGAGAATTTCTTTAAACACTGTTAAGTGTTCGTGTACAAACGCACGTTCTTCCAAACGATGAGCATAAAGACGTTGCTTCATATGCAACTTGCTTGTTAGAGTTTTTGACATACATATTTGTTCTAGCCTCTTCCATAATGCAGCATCGGTCTTTTCTTTCATCACATCCTGCAAAATTTCGTTGGACAAATGCAGATGTAATTGTGTAATTCTATATGGATTCTTCTTTTATTTTATTTTACCACTATATTTTATTTAAATAAGGATTTAGGTCACTTAATTCTAACACTATTAATATAGATTAATAAGAAATTTTTGTACTTTCTAAAACATAATAGTGATGTTTATAATATATAATTGTTATCAAACTTTAAAGTAGGATAATTCTCTATTAAGTTTAGATATTTTTTTCTTCAAAATATTATTAAACTATTAATAAAAGAAGCGCAATAGATTTATAAATTTAACGATTGGATAATTAAAATATTAATAGTACAAAAAGATATAGAAGATTGATAAAAGAGGTAAATAAATCCCTTCCCTTATTAATATCTCAATACTTATTGATAATATTGTAATGACTTGAATACTTATTTAGCCTCTCAACTTTGGCACTTTCTACTAATTTAGCACCCAATTTTTTTAGTCGACCATTTCGTTAATTTTTATAACACCATTAAATTTAAAACTCATGACATTTCGAGATTATAATACATGACGGTCATTATATGATTTTTAAAAAATATATAAAAATAAAATAGTAATAAATAATAAAAAAATTACAAATGAAAATTAATATACATTTAATTTAAAAAATACAAAAAAATCAACCGATAATTACAATTTCACTGTTCTACCAAAACTCAATGAATTGCTAACCTAGTTGCTAGGAAATATTTCGAAGTCTCAATTTCTATTTGTCATGATCTTATTAATGAAATACCCAATTTTCACTAGGTTGTCAGCCTTATAATGCTGGCCCTTTTAGTGTTCTGGATGTTTATCGGTTTGAAATGTTTTTTTTAAACTACACTCAGTAATCCAATTATTAATAATTTTTTTCAGCCATTAATTATGAAAATTTAGAAAATATTGGTTAGATATTCCTTGTAAATGTAGCTGTAGATGTGCTGACATTGCAAAGGCATGTTCATGAGAGGTGAGAGTGGTTCAATAAGTTTATGAATGATCACCCTAAGATCCTCCTGCCTCGTAATATTGTTTAGGCTCTTTCGAGAGTTTTTTTTATTTTTATAGTTTTTTCAGAACTCATTATTATGCTTTTGTGGTGTGCATGTATAATGGCTAAATGAGGTTGAAGTTGAGCAGGCACTACTCAATAGTATGAATGTCGAGACTCGCCAAAAGAGCTTCCAAATTGATGAGTGCCATTCTCGGAGCAGCACCGGTGTATATGGTCTTCCTCCTTATCCTATTTTTAATGCAGGGGAGACTACGGTTGCCTCAACTCTAGCTATTTCAGTTCTATCTGTTGCACCTTTTAGTGCTTATGCTGAGAGTGCTTTTATCAAAAGAGTGCTTGGTACACCTTCCAAGACCATTATGATGGTTGGTACCTCCCATGCTGCACCCAGCCAGCCTGTCTTATGCAACATGCCTACTGTCTCTTTTAGCTTAGGTTTGTGTTCATTCTTTGTTATGGTTTTTGGCTTTATTCTTAAGAACTGTAGACTTTCTGATGCCTTTGCCATTATTTTGTTCATAGGTGCACCTGTCTTTATGCCCCTTTTGAGGGTAAGCACCACTTCTAGCAGTTTTTATGGGATTCGTCATCCCAGTTTTGTAGAACTAGGGATCCACCTTTCTCAAGCGTGTGAAGCTTGGTTCTCTATATGCCAGGAGTTGCAAAATTTAGAGTTTGACAAAAAGAGGCTGCAAATGGATCTTCAAAAGGTAGAGGGTGTGGCTGAAGCAAAGAAAGGAATTTGATAAGAGACATTTTAAAGATACTTCTCGAGTTTAAGGAGAAAGAAAGGGAGTGAGTAGAAGTTGAAGTAGCAGTTCACTGCTTGAGAGGAGGAAACTGAAATTTGTAGCAAGCAATTGATCTCAAAGGATAAAGAGCTACAAAAGTGCAACGACAGCTAGGAGGTTGAAAGGTAGGTTGGCTGCTTACGGTTCTTTCAATCCCACATTGAGAAATAACATCGTTGGTACTGTGCAGGTGCTTTGTAGAACCTTAAACTTCAGTAATATGGATTGGAATGCCTACTAGGCTGTTACTAAAGGGGGACTAGTTTTTTATGCGATGAACCATTCGAGGGAAGAGTGGCCCAGCTTCAAGGCCATGATGCGCGATAAAGTATTGTCACCTCCAGGTACTTCCCAAGTTGAGGGATCATTAGTAAAGGGTTATGAACAGCTTTTAGAGGATGACATTGGGGGTTAGACCTAAGTTGAAGACCCATTTGCTGTGACCAAGCCCCTTGCCACTTTTACCACTCTTGTTGTTGTGTCTTCCTTTGACTCCCTGAATGTAACAGTTTATTCTCTTGCCGAGGAATAGATATAGCTTTGCTTGTAAATTTTTCTTATTTTAATGAAATTGCTCATTGTTCATTTTTGTTGAGTTTATCATTTACTAGTTTGCTTTTGTTTTGGACTATTGCATATGGATTCTACTAGTTTGGAAAGGTTTCATTGTAGGAACTGTTTTTTTATTTCGTTATTCAAGTAATACCTTTAAAGAGTATGCATGTTTGGATAAATGAAATTTGGTTAAGTGACTTAAAATGCTAGCAATGGCTCTACTATTGACTTAGCTAGTGGTACCCTCGAAGGGTGTGTGTTGTTTTAACTTAATGAAATTTGGCTAAGTACCTTTGAAGGCTAGCAATGGCCCTGCTATTGACTTAGCTAGCAATATCTGCGAAGGGTGTGTGTTGTTTTAATGAAATTTGGCTAAGTGCCTTATAGTAGTGGATGTGCTATTAGCTTAGCTAGCAGTACCTTTGAAGAGTGCAAGTCGTTTTAACTTAACGAAATTTATCTAAGTGCCTTAAAAGGATAGTATTGGCTCTCCTATTAAGTTAGTTAGCAATACCCTCAAAAAATGTGTGGTGTTTTAATGAAATTTAGCTAAATGCCTTAGAAGACTACTAATGGCTCTACTATTAGGAGTGTTCATAAATATCTGATGTTCCACATTTTGAGAACTATTTTGCCTCTCATCTCTACTAGTTTATAGGCATTGAAGCCTAACTTTTTTTATGACCTTGTAAGGGCCTTTCTAGTTGGGGTCATTTTTCCTTTTTGTGTAAAAGTATAACTAGCTTACATGTTTTTCATTACTAGGTCCCTTACCTGAAATTGTTTACTTGACTCTGGTATTGTAATAGTTGGCCACTTGCTAATTTCAGGCCACAAACTTGATTTTAGATCCCTCTTTCTTTTCCTCCATCAGATCCAGGTTGGCTTAGAGCATCTCGTCGTTATGGCTAGGGTCATAATATGTAGTCTTGAAGGAGCTTATACCAGTTTCTGTAGGGATAACAACCTCTATCCCAAATATTAGGTTGAAAGGGGTTTCTCTTGTTCTTGTATGTGAAATGGTCTAAAGGGCCTATAGTATTTGGGCAACTCCTTTAGCCATGCTCCCTTCGCTTTACCAACCTTTTTTTTAGAGATGCCAAAATCTTTTTGTTGGTGGCCTCGGATTGACTGTTCGTTGAGGTGTCCTCACTGAACTTTTTGTTGTCTTAATTTTCAGATTTTGACATAACTCTTTAAGTTTTCCTTGGAACTGCATGCCATTATCGGTGATAATAACATAGGGATGACCATACCTATATATGATCACCTTCCACATGAAGTTTTCAATTTGCCTTTTTGTGATAGTGGCTAGTGATTCTACCTTCATCTGCTTTGTGAAGTACTTTACAGAGACCATAATAAATTTCTTTCTTCCTATAGATTCTAGAAAAGGGCCAAGGATATCCATCCCCTAGGTAACAACGACTAATGATTAGAAATCACTTGTAGGATTTAATTGGTGTACAAGGGATGTGGGTAAATTTTCGGCAAGGCTCACATCTTACCACTAAGTCTAAGGTGCCTTTGTTAATGGTTGGCCAGTAATAATCTTGCTTTAAAATATTTTGGCAAGTGACTTTCTACCTATTTGATATCCAAAAATGCCCCAGTGAACTTCTCGTATAACATAATTTGCCTTATTGGGACCTAGGCACCAAAGTAGGGGCTAAGAGAAACTCTTCTTATATAATACATTATTAATAAGTATGTACCTCATAACTTTGTTTCTCAATTTCACCTGTTCTTAGAATTCAATGGCTTCTTTCACCTGTTAAGAATTTCATGATTAATGTCATCCAATTGTGTCATTCATCAAGATAGTACACTTGCCGTTAGACATAGCTTGGATGGACATGATGTTAGAGTAATATCTTACCCCTTTGTTGAACCTCAATTGTAGTTGTGAGTTTGGATAATACATCTGCTCATGAATTCTTATTGTAGGCTATTTGTTACAGGTTGATGGTCTGGAACCTTAAAAAAAGCTTGTAACCTATTGATGGTATTTGGTGAAGGTAGGTTCTTTAACCTCGTTTCCACAGTTACCTAATTGGCCACTACTTGAGAATTTATATATACTTGTATTTTTTGTCCCTAAGTTGGACTATTAGTTCAAGTCTTGCCATTAATGCATCATACTCTGCCACATTGTTAGAGATCCTAAACTAAAAAGATAAGCCATATTGCTACTCATTGCGTTGTGGGTTTATGAGCAAGACTCCAGGAACAACTTCGTCCTTACCGATTGAAACATCTACAAATAAAGTCCACCAAGCTTCAAGCAAGGGGCTTGCCTAATTCACATGTTTTGACTCATTTGTCTATCTAAAGGTTGCCTGTATTGGTTAATTCTCTGCTATATCCTAATCCCTGTTTTCTTGTGATGAAGAAATGAGCATTCAATAATAAATTTTGTTAATACTTGAGCTTTGATGGTTTTTCGTGAGAGAAAATCTAATACAAATACGATGAGCTCAATGCTTCACCTAAACATTCTTCCCGATGACGCTATTCTTTATAGGACTTTTTTTAACGGTTGATCAGATAACACTAAGATCAAATAGGCTTGGAAGTACTATCTCGACTTCTTAACAACTACAACCAAAATGAACACAATATTCTCAATCTGTGTATAGTTAACTTCACTATTGTAGAGGATACGACTAACATAATACATTAAAAGTATACATGTAACTTATCCTTTAGCTTTTGAGATGTGAGCTTAAAAATGATTTCAGCTCTACAAATGATCTATGACACTCTAGGGTCCACTGGAATGGTGTTGTATGGAGAGTTTTGAACAACGGAAGGCATTTTTCAGCCATTTTTAAAACAAATTTATTGAGGGTCATTATCCTTCCTGTTAACCTTTGCACCTCTTTGACTATTTGAGGGGGTTTATTTCTAAAATAGTTGTTATTTTCTCTAGATTGGCTTCTATACCCTTACTAGAGATTAAGAAACCTAAGAACTTCTCCTACTCCAAAGGCGTACCTCACAAGATTCAACCTCATGTCATAGGAATGCAACACTTGAAACACTTCTTGTAAATCTTTTAGATGTTGGTCCATGATAGTGCTTTTGACCATCATGTAGTTAACATAAACCTCCATGCTTAAACCAATATTCTTTTTGAAAACCTTATTTACCATCCTTTGGTATGTGGCTTCTATATGCTTCAACTTGAATTATATCACCTTATAATATAAAAGACTATCTTTTGTATAAAAGAAGTTTTTTTCCTGATCATTGGGGTCCATTTGAATCTCATATGTCTTGAAGATGCATCCATAAAGCTCAAGTATTTATGGCTAATAGTTGAATATACTAACTTGTCAATAGAAGAGGAAGGAAAGCTTTCCTTTGGGCATGACTTGTTGAGGTTGGTAAAATTTATACACATTCTCTAATTTTCGTTGGGTTTCTTGACCATTATCACATTTTATACCAAGTTGGATAAACCATCTCTTAGATGAAACCAATAATGAGGAGCTTACTTACCTTTCTTTTGGCTCATTGGATTTTTTCAATCGATAAATTTCTTTTTTTTTGCTTGACTAATTTTGCCGAACTGTTTACATTAAGAGAGTGGATGATCATCAATGGATTGGTACCTGGCATATCTGCAACGATCTATGTAAAGATGCCGACATTTCTTCTTGTTAGTAACTCTATAAAACTGGATAACAAAGAGATATATTGAAAAGAATGACTGAATGTTTGTATTCATTATCTACTTGTATCAATATAAAAATAGGACTTATACATGAGTAAGTGTGACTAACTACTGCTAATTAATCCACTAACAATATACCAAACTTGATAACAGACTAACAACCTAACTTATTCACATAATCTAACATTCACCCAACTTCTCAATAGGTAAAACCCGAAGCAAATTACGGAACCGAGTAAACAAAGAGACAGACAAGGGTTTTGTAAAAATGTCAGCAACCTGGTCACAGGCTGGTACCTCACCGACAATAAGCGGACTATTAGCTATCTTTTCACAAACAAAAAATAGGTCAAGTTCAACATGTTTGAACTTAGAGTGTAAGACCAGATTGGCAGCAACCGCAACTGCACTAGAATTGTCACACTAAACAATAGGGGAATTGACAGAATGAATCTGTAACTCCATTAGTAAGGAGACTAACCATGTAATATCACTTGTAGCTGCAGCAAGACTTCGATATTCTGCTTCTGCTGTTGATCGAGAAATAACTTGTTGCTTTTTTGGAACACCGAGATTAGCGTATCACCAAAACACATACAATATCCTGTCATAGTCCGACGATTATCAAAATGTAAGCCCCAGTTGGCATCAACATTACCAATAAGAGGTAGTCTGTTGAATGGATGAAAAATAAGGCCATGATCAACAGTCCTGCGTAAATACCGTAAGATTTTTTTTTAAAGCCACCAAATGAACTGAAGTAGGCGCATGCATA
Source organism: Gossypium hirsutum (assembly GCF_007990345.1). NCBI lineage: Eukaryota > Viridiplantae > Streptophyta > Magnoliopsida > Malvales > Malvaceae > Gossypium > Gossypium hirsutum. The sequence goes on from NC_053429.1 coordinate 7,330,556, forward strand.
AACTGACACACACAATTCACAACATAAGCAATATCAAGCTAGGTCAAGACCACATATTGAAGTGCACCAACAAGACTTCGATATTTTGTAGGATCAACAAGACGCTCGCCCTCATCTTTAGACAACATGGACGAACTGATAATTGGTGTATAAACACTCTTTGCATTAGTTAATGAGCTCCTGCCAAGAAGATCTCTGATGTACTTGCGCTAGCATAAGTGTAGGCTCTTAGTGGAAGATTGAGTGACTTTAATACCTAAAAAATAATGGAGATCCCCTAGGTCCTTTAGGGAAAACTCATTATGTAATAGCTGAATAAAACCATTTATACTGTCATTCGTACTCCCTGTAACAATAATATTATCCATAAAAACCAGAACATATATGACAGATTCATTCGTTACATGAACAAATAGAGACGCATCAGACTTGGATACGAGAAATTCGATAGAAATAAGAAACCACTTCAATTTATCAAACTAGGTACGTGGCGCTTGACGTAACCCGTATAATGCCTTTGTCAGACGACATACCAATTGTTCACCAGCCGAACCAGACTAAACATAACCTGAAGGTTGTTGCATGAATACGTTATCAGTGAGATCACCATTTAAAAAAGCATTATTGATATCGAATTGATGAAGTTGCCAACCACGAGAGACAACAATCATCAATATGGTTCAAATAGTCGCAGGTTTGACCACTGGGCTAAACGTTTCCTTGAAATCATACCTAAAAACCTAAGAACACCCTTTCGTGACCAGTCGAGCCTTTCGTCGAGCAATAGTCCCATCAAGATTTTTCTTTATCTTAAAAAGCCACTTACACCCTATTACCTTCCGTCCATAGGGTAGAGAAACAAGTTCCCAAGTAGAGTTAGCCATAAGAGCATTAAACTCAGCTTGAACTGCGAGTTTCCACTCTAGATTAGCAAGCATCTCCTCAACCGTGTATGGATCATAGTCAACGACTTCAACAGACAAAGCCTTAGGTTTAAAAATCCTAACCTTATATCTAGTAACCATAGTATGAGTATTCCCCAGCGCAATAGACGGAGGAACCGAAGAGACCAGACCCGGAGCAGATCCCTGAGCAAATAAACCACCAGCGTTTGTTGAGACCGAGGGCTAGAACTCTTCATGAGTAGTCGCTAACTCGGTCGAGGACTGTATGGAACTATAGTGAGGATGAGAAGGTGAAGCAATAGTGGGTCTCTTGATTGTCATAGTAGGATGGGAGGCAGTAGACTTAACACGAGGAACGTACGTGGAGACAGTCAGGCTAAGATTAATTGTGGTTATGGTAGGTGAAGAAAACAAAAATTATCGT